>NC_037670.1:21806393-22147938 GCF_003255815.1 Theropithecus gelada
CTCTCACTCCCCGACACCCTCACTCCCCGGGACACCTTCACTCCTCACCCTGACACCCTCACTCCCCGACACCCTCACTCCTCACTCTGACACTCTCACTCCCCGACACCCTCACTCCCCCGGACACCCTCACTCCTCACCCTGATACTCTCACTCCCCGACACCCTCACTCCCCCGGACACCCTCACTCCTCACCCTGATACTCTCACTCCCCTGACACCCTCACACCTCACCCTGACACCCTCACTCCCTGACACCCTCACTCCCCCGACACCCTCACTCCCCGGGACACCCTCACTCCCCTGACACCCTCACTCCTCCCCCTGACACCCTCACTCCTCACCCTGACACTCTCACTTCCCCCGATACCCTCACTCCCCCGACACCCTCCCTCCTCACCCTGACACCCTCACACCTCACCCTGACACCTTCACTCCCCGACACCCTCACTGCTCCCACTGACACCCTCACTACTCCCCCTGATACCCTCACTTCCCCACTCTCACTCCCTGACAATCTCATTCCCCCAATACCCTCACTCGTCACCCTGACACCCTCACTCCACCTGACACTCTCACACCTCACCCTGACACCTTCACTCCCCCTAACGCCCTCACTCACCCTGACACCCTCACTCCTCACCCCAACACCCTCACTTCCCCAGACACCCTCACTCCCCCTGACATCCTCACACCCCACTGACACCTTCACTCCCCTACACCCTCACTGCTCCCACTGACACCCTCACTCCTCACCCTGACACCCTCACTGCTCCCCCTGACACCCTCACTCCCCCTGACAATCTCACTCCCCCTAATACCCTAACTCCTCACCCTGACACCTTCACTCCAACACCCTCACTCACCCTGACACCCTCACTCCTCACCCTGACACCCTCACTCCTCACTGTGAACACCCTCACTCCCCCCGACACCCTCCCCCCTCACCCTGACACCCTCACACCCCTGACACCCTCACTCCTCACTCTGGACATCCTCACTCCTCACCCTGACACCCTTACTCCTCCTGACACCCTCCCTCCTCACCCTGACACCTTCACTACCCCTGACACCCTCACTCCTCACCCTGACACCCTCACTCCTCACTCTGGACACACTCACTCACCCTGACACCCTCACTCCTCACCCTGACACCATCACTCACCCTGACACCTTCAGTCCTCACCCTGACACCCTCACTCACCCTGGACACCCTCACTCCCTCCGACACCCTCCCTCACCCTGGACTCCCTCACCCTGGACTCCCTCAAGTCACCTGTCTGGCTGCAGGCTGGAACACGCTTTCCCTAACTTCTCAAGGCTCAATCCTTCTCCTCATGCCAATCTCAGTTCAAACTGCACCTCCTCAGAGAGTTCGTCCCCAACCCCCCTTATAAAGCAGGATTCTTTTACCCATACCCCTTCCCACATTGCACTGTCTCACAGCACTCCTCTAAAAGTCTGTTTACTTCTTTAACAATCTATCTTCCTTACAAGAAGAGAGGTTCTGTAAAAGCCAAGACTATCTTTGTCTAGCTGACTGTTGCATACTAGGGCTTAGACCAAGGCCCTGACATGTAGTAGGTGCTTAATAAATATGTTTTGAGGCAAGGTCTTGCTCTATTGCACAGGCTGGAGTGCAGTGGCACAATCATAATTCATTGCAGCCTTGAACTCCTGAGCTCCAGTGATCCTCCTGCTTCAGCCTCCTGAGTAGCTGGGACTACAGGCATGCACCACAAAGCCTGGCTAATTAAAAAAAAAAAGAATTGTATAAATGGGGACTTGTTATGTTGCCTAGGCTGATCTTGAACCCCTGTCCTCAAGCAATCCTCCCACCTTGGCCTTCCAAAGTGCTGGGATTACAGGCATGAAGCCACCACACCCAGCCAATGTGCTGAAGAAAGAAAGAAAAACATGCTCATCCTTTGAGTCGGGTTCAAATTTTTTCTCCTCTTTAATCCCTAGTTGCTCCAGTTATAAGTGATTTTTAACTCTTCTCACACTTTAATGCATCTGGCAAGAAGATCCACGTGGTGTTAGAAATAAGACAGGACCTTAAGGATGGGGGGAATCAGCAGGTGTCAGCGTGCCCTGTGTGCTCAGGGCAGCTGTTTCCACTGGACATTCCCCCTTTGCCTCTCTGGGCAGCGACTCCCAGGCCAGTCGACCTGCTGTGTCGAGTAACCAGGATTTCTCAGTCCTGGCATGGTTGCCATTTTGGACCAGATCGTTACTTCTTGTGGGCGCTGCCCTGTGCAGCAAAGAATGCTGAACAGCACTTCCAGTCTCCACCCACAGGATGCCAGTAGCACCCTCTCAGTTGTGAGAACTCAAAATGTCTCCAGAGGATGCCAGAT
Source organism: Theropithecus gelada (assembly GCF_003255815.1). Lineage (NCBI taxonomy): Eukaryota > Metazoa > Chordata > Mammalia > Primates > Cercopithecidae > Theropithecus > Theropithecus gelada. The sequence continues at coordinate 21,808,753 of NC_037670.1, forward strand.
GTCCCCCGGGTGGGGGGGCACCATCACCCCGCTTTGAGATCCATGGAGCCAGGTCTGTTTGCCACCATGGGGTAAAGCTCCACTCCCACCCCCCTTAGGAGGGCTAGGAGGCAGCGTCGTGGGGCCACAGAAAGCCTGGCTTTGCAATCAGAGGACAGGATGCACATTCCTTCAAGACACAGACTCAGATTGTTAGGCATCTAGTTCTTGGGGTTTCTGTTGTTGCTGTTCCGTTTTGTCTGTCTTCCCTCCTTTGTTTACTAGCAGCCGGGAATGTGCCACTTTTTCTAAACGAAGATTTATGGAACACTTACCACGCGGCTGACGCTGTGCAAGGCTAAGGTTCTAATACATCTCAGCTCACTTAACTCTCTCAACACTATAAATGCACACTGTTTTATCTTGACCCTTTCTTGGGAAGGCGATAGAGAGGTAGGAGGGCAAACACCTTGTGTCCCAAGGGTGTTACTGGTGGAATAACATCGCCCCCCACACCCTAGTTTCTAATTTGCTGTAGGCTGCGACGCTGTGGGGCAAGGCTCAGAGTCCTGTTGAAATTAGGAATAAGTGTGCTGTGAGGGAAGGGCTGCCTTATTTTAGAACACAGATTTTCCGAATATCTATTTTGACAGGTTCGATCCTCTCCTCCCCTTCCTGCCTTCCTTCTGCCGATTTTCAATGTCTTGATGGTGTCCCACCTAAGTGGCCTTTACAGATGTGAGCTGTGAGGCACTGGGGATGCAGGCAGATGTCCTCCAGCCCAAGACTGCCTAATTTAATGGGATTTCTGCATTCTGGAACAAGCCTCCATTTTCCCCAAGCAGGATTACTCCAGAGAGCAAAACACAGCCCAATAGTATCACATTTCCTTTCTGCTTTAGCAAAAATAACCACTGTCTCATTCAAGGGAAAAGGCCGCCAAACAAATTTGTTACGGGAACCATTTGTAACAACTTCTACTTTGCACTGCCTTAGAGCAAGCACACTTTGTACAGAAGGGTTTGCAGTTACGTGGGCAGCAAGGTAACCACTGATCATTACAGGAAGCTTCAGAAACTGGGACCAGTGTAGGAGAATGGGATATCTGTCCAAACTAAGAATAAAAAGAATGACACTTGTATTTTGTATGTCTTTTTCACTTTGTCTTTCTCATAATTTATTTTTCTTGATATTTGCACCTTGCGGCCCTGTGATAGACTGGAAATCTCAAAAACACACGTTCAGCACCAAGATTTTGAGCAGTACCACCTCAGAATGAGATCCCTAGAGAAAACTGCATGTTTTCCACTTGCCCAACACAAGCAGCTTTTGGAACACAATCTGTTTGACATGGAGATTTTCTAGATGGGCAAAGAGAAGGAAACAACCTAGGAACAGTATTTAGGAAGATGAAAGAGCACAGCCTTTCTGCACAGAAAACTGCTGAGCAGAGAACCTAGCCTCTGCAGTGGCCTCCAAATAGAGTCCAATGGCTGGGGCCAGCCTGGCTGCTTAAAGGAGACTCAAGGGATACAATAAAATGCAGATTCTCAGGTCCTAGTGCAGACAGTCTCACCCAGTAAGTCTGGACTGCATATGGGAATCTGTATTCCTAGGCTCTTCTGCAAGGCATTCCTGGTCTTTCCAGGAACCATAGGCAGCTGGTTTGGGGAAAGAAGCAACGACTCCAAGTGTGACCTGTGAGCTGGCAGGGCCACCCTCAGCTCTGCTCCCAGCCACTGAATCAAATTCTGCATTTTAACAGAACCCCAGGTGATGCACCGACACAAAGCTGAAGCAGATTGGTCTGGGGCAAAAAATCAGAGCTATGGAGATTCTCTCAAATGAAATAGATGATACCATTGACTGTTAGAGCTTCTAGAAGGAATCTCAGGTCACTTGTTCCAATTCCCTGATTTACAGATGAGGAAACAGGCTCAGACAGGTCAAATGACTTCTCTCCAATACCCAACATTTGGCAAGTAGCAGATCTGGGACTAGTACCCAAAGCACCTAGCTCTCCAATCACTGCACAAACCACACAATTCTGTCTACTTGCCAGTGGCTTTTCTCATTCGAAAAAAGCTTAGGAATTTCCCCAGGAGGTAGCACAATGTAATGGGAAGGGCTCCGGATGCCTCTCCAGGGCTTCTGGAATCCATGCACCTCCACCAAGAAGCCGCTTTCCTGCCAGCTACAGGTGCTCACCCGAAAAGTAAGCCAGACCATATCAACCCTGGCATCGCTGGTACCTGGAAAACTTTCTGATTCAATGCTTTCCACCTCCTACTACCCCTCGCCACCCCCATGGTGCGAAATCCTCAGGGGCTGCTTTAGAAGTTATTGTCTTTGGCTGCTGGCGGGGGTTTGCACAGCTGGCACACTGCACCAGTCTCCTGCCTGCTGCCAACAAGGTCACTTCCCAAGCACCGGCTTTGGAGAAGCTGGGACTCTGCAGTGGGAAAACGACGCTGCCCTTAGCAGGACAGGTGTAAATTCTCCCCCTGCCACTTTCAGCCTAGTGTGAAACGGATGGAGTGTGCATTCCCACTTCCCTTTATGGTTCCCTGGAATGATGGAGCTGCTCGGGCATCGCCACGTTACTCTTTAGACAGTCTCTTTGTCTTCCTGCAATGGCAGCACTGAGGCTGTGTATTTCTAAGTGCAGGTATGTAATTGCCATATAATAAAAATCTAAAAACATCCCCCCCGGGACCTGTGCTGGACAGCAAGCATTAGCACAAAACAAACCCACTCATTTCACTTCCCTTATGGGGTTAATGTCAACACTCCCAGAGTATTCTTTCTTCTTTTGAGAATTCTAAGAGCAAACAAGTGACCATTTTTTTATTGAGCAGCAATAGTCAAATATCAAAATAGTACACCTAGGCCAAGGGAGGATGAAGGGGAGCCAGGCCAGGAAAGTCACCCAGAACAAGTGACACTCTCTTCCTCAGGTTCCATCAGAGACATGTTTACACCCAGGGAAGTTATAGAAGGGATGCCAGGCTGCCCACCTGCCTCACAGGTATGCCCTGTTGTCCAGGTAATATCTGTTACCTTAACATACAATGAGCCCCAGTGTCCCACCAAGGCCGGGCAAACAGGGTGACCTGGAGGAGGGATCCGTGACACACAGCAAGGGACCCAAGGACAGGCAGAGGCCCACAGTCAGTCATAGAAGCCTCAGGTCACCCGGAGAGGGGCCTCGCTCACCAGCAGGCAGGACCACCACCCCATTCCTGCTATACCCAGTGGGGGGGTGGGGCAAGAGTCAGTAGCCCACTAACCCCCCACCTCTGCTCCAGCATAGGCAGACCCTGAATTCAGGGACCAAAGGCTTGACCTACTCTAGTCTATGAATGAGATGTTACATAAATCCCAAGGCATGTTGTCAGATACCAGGGAGAAGGAGAAAAACACCACCTTTAAATTCCTCCCCCTCCACCCCTGGGAGCGATGCAGCTACGTACCACCACCACCAAAGAACAGCCACTTGGCCGGGCGTGGTGGCTTAGGCCTGTAATCCCAGAACTTTGGGAGGCGAGGTGGGCGGATCACAAGGTCAAGAGATCAAGACCATTCTGGCCAACATGGTGAAACCCCATCTCTACTAAAAGCACAAAAATTAGCCGGGTGTGGTGGTGTGCGCCTGTAGTCCCAGCTACTTAGGAGGCTGAGGCAGGAGAATCGCTTGAACCCAGGAGGCGGAGGTTGTAGTGAGCTGAGATCGCGCCACTGCACTCCAGCCTGGCAGCAGAGCGAGACTCGGTCTCAACAACAACAACAACAAAAAAAAGCCGCTCATCACAACAGCTAGCTTTATCCTTTTGGGATCATTCCAGGAGGAAAAGGGAAAAATGGGCAGCCAAGAGGAGGTGGAGCCAACTTACCTACAACAAGGAGATCACACAAGGATATCAGGGATAAGTATGACGGGAAGGATGGGGGAAAGCTCCCATTTCATATTAAATATATCCTGATTGATAAGGGGGTTGCCTTACAACGTCGTTAAAACACAAAATACTCAAGCTTTCTACATCCATCCCAACATAAGTGTTTATTACTAATAGGTATTTAAATATCATTGATCTAATCTTGCACACATTGGATTTCTCATATTATACATTAATTTCAGCAATTCTAGAATTAGTGCAATATGACATGGGACATTTTAAACTCTTTTTTTCGAGAGGTATCTTGTTCTGACACCCAGGCTGGAGCGCACTGACATGATCTTGGCTCACGGCAACCTCTGCCTCCTGGGTTCAAGCAATTCTCCTGCCTCAGCCTCCCAAGTAGCTGGGACTACAGGCATAAGCCACCATGCTAGGCTAATTTTCATATTTTTAGTAGAGACGGGGTTTCACCATGTTGACCAGGCTGGTCTCAAACTCCTGACCTCAGGTGATCCGCCCGCCTCAGCCTTCCAAAGTGCCGGGATTACAGGCATGAGCCACCGTGCCCGGCCTGATGTTTTAAATTTTTAAGCAACTACTCTCCAGCAGGAAAAATAATACAGAAGTACAGAAGGGAAGCAGAAACCCTCCCCTCTTCCTTCTCCCACCCTAAGCCCCAGGGCACTCTCTTGCCACAGGCTTCATATTAATATAGCACTAAAGTCATCATTTGTTTATTTCCTGTGATAAAAATTACACTTGAATCCCAAGTTGAAATTATTAACAATTAAAAGGTGAGGTAGAATCAAAGAAAAAAAAAATCCATAGAATGAAAAACTTAGAATGAACTTGTTGTGGATTAAATCATGTTCCCCAAAAGATATGCTGAAGACGTAACTCCGGTACCTGTGAACTTGACCTTATTCAGAAAGTGGGTCTATGCAGACGTGATCAAGTAAAGATGAGGTCAGGTTAGAGGGCAGGCCCTAATCTAATGACGGTCTCCTTATAAGAGAGGAATCTGGACACAGAAACTTACAAGGAGGGGAGAGATTGGAGTGATGCGGCCAAGGGCCAAAAAATGCCAGCAGCCATCAGACACTAAGAAGAGGGAAGGAAGGATCCTCCCCCAGAGCCGCCAGAGGGACAGTGTTTCTGCTGACACCTTGCTTTTTGAACTCTGGCCTGCAGAATTGTGAGAACAAGTTTCTATAGTTTTGAGACCAGGATATTAATGCAGAAATTAGAAGATTATCCACAGCTGAGGAAAGGGAAGCTGAGGGAGGTTACACATTTGCCCATGGTCACAGGTGTGACCCTACAGTGTTCAGGACCTGTAATCAGGCCAGGATGCTTCTTGTCAAACCACATCATCTCCAGAAGCAGGAAAATGGTTCTTCTTAAATGTTACTATAACTAAAACACTGCACCTAAGGAGGAACCGCAGTGAAGTGCAAAGACTTTGAGCTAGGCAGACCCAGATTGACAGCTCCGCCCTGCTTTGCCTTCACTAGTGTGGCCCAGGACAAATTACTCTGCCTCTCCAAGCCTCGGTTACCCCGTCTGAAAATTAAGTCACATTATTGTGCACATTTTCCAGGATGTTGCAAGGATGAAACGAGGTGAGCCACGCAAAGGGCTTCACACGCCCTTTGAGTGCCCAACACTCCATCAGCAAGAAATTAAGGCCAGCTCTTGATCTTATAAACTATTTCTCGGACTCCTGTCCCTCCTTATTGTTTCAAGCTGATTTCTTGGCTCACCTTTCCCAGTCCTCTGTAATACAGTCTTTGATGAATTCTTTCTCTAAAGCCCAGGAGCTGCCACTTCTCACTCGAAGGAGCTAGTGGCAAACTGGCTTTGACTTTCTTATTCTTTCATCCTCAGTAATTGTTTTTTCTCATTGTCTTTAATAGTTTACCATTTCAGGTGGCGCCATCAGAGTTCTTCTTGCTGGGATTACCTTCTTGTTTTCAGCCTCAACTACAGTCAGCTTCATTTGGGGAGCCTGGATGGCTTCTTCTGAAGAACACAAACTCTTATTGCCATATGCTCGATCCATATTTTCAATGCAAGTCTTCCAAATAATTGTGTACGAAGAGGCTGCTGATAATCAAGTGAGCGCACCATGATTAAAATAAGATTCGTCAAAATAATTAGGTGGCCCTTTACATTCAAGTGTTCAGGTATGAGAATAGTTTTGCTGTCTGCTTTACCCATCTTAGTGGAGATGACAGAAAATCTTTCAGAAAAAAAAATCCCAAAGGCTTTTTTTGAAGCTACTACAAGGTATATGGCTGCACACCTTTTCCTGTCTTCAGCTGGAGTTACTGTGTTCGCATGAAAGTCTCTTTTTTCATAATGGAAATTGCTGTAATTATAATCACTTTAGAATAGTGTTATTATTATTAATAAGACCAAATTGCATGGTTCAAGCAGATGCTGGTTCAAAGAACTGTTCGAAAGTTCTACAGTTCGGAAGAACCCACATAATGGGATCAGCCACAAACCTGGCAGTCATCTCCATGCCAATGTGGCCCTTCCTGCCAGCACCCGGGCCTTGCCTTGCAGCTCTCACGCGGGCTTCTGGGCACATGCCTGTGACTCCTCACAGAGTCACTGGCAAACAATGGACCTCCAGTTACTGATTAAAGCCTTCTGGGAACAAGCACGCTTCCAACAGTTGACTTTCCCATAGAAGAGGGGAAGCTGGAGGGCTCTGGTTCCTGTTGAACCTCTCAAGGTCTCTCCCATGCACACCTGGATCCAGCCCTTCATTCTGTTGCTCATTCAGCAGTACTGAAGGAAGGAGGAGATGGGGGAACAGCAGGCAGTTCCAGAGGGTCCAGTTGCAGTCACACATTAAGTTCCTAACACCTTGGGGTGTAAGTTCAGGGCTTTCTGGCTGGAAAGGGTAGTTTGAGGCCAAAACCAAAGAGATCAGGAGGCATGAAGGGAAGGAAGTCATTATCTGCCTGGTGGTTCAGAACTTGGCTTCTGAAGTTCAGTTCCCTGGCTTCCATTTTTGGCCCTCCCTCTTTCTTGTCCTGTTGCCCTGGAAAGTTGTTCAGTCTCTCCAAGCTTCAGTTTTCGCATCCCCAAATGCATATAAGAACCCCAAGGGGTGGTGGGTGGTGGGTGGGGATTCTGGGGAAAGCACACCTACAGTGCATAGCGCAGGGCTTGTCCCATACCGAGCTTTCAGACATTGTCTATGACTATTACTTAATTCTTGAAAAATTCTTGGTTATTTATTGCTTGAATTTACAATTCCATTTTTCTCTCCACCTAAGCAATTTTTATTTTAGGCTTCAGAGAATCAGCAGAGAATAAATGCATGACTCCTGGCCATTAATAGAGCAGGAAAGCTCACTCCAGGTTCAGAAGTCACCTCACTGCTGCCCCCTCTAGCTGGCTGCTGACACCCTGCTGGTGGTCAGAGACATTTCAGGGCAACACAGGCTGGCACTGAATCCTAATGCAGTAGTCAGTAAAGCCTGAGTTTACCGTAGGCATTTGGAAAGATTTTGCTATAAAGCAGCTTATCGCTAAATCAAGCCAGGAGGGACGTACAGGATATTTCATTCCCCATCACTTGTAAAAATTAAATCTGTCTCTGTAGAAGCAGCCCTCTCTGGAAACATGCTAATGGTTGAGAAGTAATCTTGAACCAACTACTGCCTGGGCTATAGTGAAGACAAGAGCCTAGGTACTCAATACATTTCTGTTAATTAAATTAATTAAACCTCATCATTTTAAAGTAAAGGTCATTGAATTAATTAACAGGCAAGCTATTATTTATAAAAGCTTTTTAATTTTTTTGATTGCCAAAGTTAAGTATTTTTTAGTCGTTCTTCAGGCTTCTTCCTTTCCCCTTTCCTCCGGAGGGAGGGTTTCAGGCCTTCTTTTATTATAGCCCTCAGACCACCCAAATTTACTTTTAGTAGAGAGAATTCCCTCGCATCAAAGCACACATCTCAGATGGGGAGTCTTTCAAGGCCTGTTCCAAAAGATTCTCTGTAGGTCACAGAAGAGGTTCTTCCTCAATAGCTTGTGATAGTTACAAGGTTCTCAGCACCAGGCACATGTTCCCACGTGTTGGCTGCACCAAGACCACATCTTAAGGGCCAAGTTAAGCTCCCTCAGCTGATGAGGATTCCCTTTCCCTCCCTCTAACCATCCACTCCTGGAGATGGCAAAGATCACTCACGTGGCTTCCCATGACTTAGATGAAAGGCAACTCGAATCAAAGTTTGAATAGGCTTTTGAAGGTTTTTTTTTTTCCCCCTAAACTAATTAAACAACTACAGAAGTTATTCGGCAGTTTCCTTTTTTAAAAGAATTAGCATGGCATGTCTTTCCTCTTAAAGTCTTGAATAATTTAATGAGAATTATACAAAAGTCATGAGTATGTTCTATTTATGGCGGAATCATAGCTGAATTAAAACCCAAATGACAATGTTAAAAATAAAAATAAAGTATCCTCAAATAGTGCATTCAATTGAGCAAAGGACTTCAAATCCCACTTGGATTAGATAGTTTGAAAGTAGGAGGGGAGCAGAGCAATTGGGACTTTTTTTTTCTTTTTCTTTTTCTTTTTTTGATTACTGTGCTTGGGAACATTTGTTTCTTGCTACAAAAAGTGTTAGTAAATGAACATCAGAGTAAGAGAAAAAGAAAGCTGTTGTAATCGGGATACCACTTGGTCCCCGGACCTCACTCAGCCCATATTTTTTTCCGGTAGCTGGACTACATTTCACACTCTCCGCACACCCGCGTGTGCGTGCATCGCTCCGTGCAGAGGGGCAGGGCCGCCGGATAAGCGAGGACACAGCTGACAAACCAACTCGGAGAAAGGAAAGCGGGCGCAGGGGAGACGCTGCTCCTTCCTCAGAGCAGCAAGCAAGCCACTTCTGAACCGGCTTGCTTTTAGCTGAGCTCATGCATAAATCCTTTTTAAAGGGTACTGCGCCTTTGGAAGCCAGCCACGAGCCTCTTTAGCAATGAGACAGCATGGTGGGGGGCGGGGGGAGGGAGAGTATGAACACGAGGTGATTTTCCCCATAATAGCCCGTCGCCCAAGGCCCACCGTTCCGTCTCCCGCTGGAAGTAGGTGTCGCCCGCAAGAAGGAAATCACGTTATTGGAGGCGGCAAGTTCCAGGTCTCCTCTCCCGCCCAGCCCCGCGGAGGGGGAGCTCACAAGTTCTGAAACACTCGCGCACACCCCTCCGTGCGCCCCGGGCGGGGGCCGCCGTCCTCCACGACTCAAGAGCGAGCGCCCCCGCTCCCCGGCCCACCCGAGCCCCTCTGCGTTCCCCGCTCTTCTGTGCAGGGACAGCTGCTGCTTTGGGGGCGACGCTAAGCCGCGTGGAGGCGTCTCTGGACGGCCCCCTCCCCCCAACGAGCCCGAAAAGCCCGCGGCAGCAGCCGGGGGGCCCTACCTTCTGCGGGGGGGTCCCGATCAGCATCTCCAGGTAGTAACCGCGGCCAGAGTCCCCTTGCAGGTTGTCCACCATGGCCAAGAAGTTGGCGGCGCCCGCGGCGGACTCCAGGGCAGGCTCCAGGGCGAGCGCCAGGCCGTCGGCGCGGCGCTCGGCTGGGGTCCCGGGTCCCGGGGTGGGCGCAACTACGCGGTTCGTGGCCGCGGCCACCCGGAGGGGCAGCGTGAAGGGCGCGGGGGCCAGCTCCGGGGCGGCGCGCAGGAGCCACTGGGCCAGCAGAGGCAGCAGCAGCGCCCGGGCCAGCGCGCCCATGCCCACGGCGGGGCCCGGGGGGCGCGCCCGGCCCAGCCCGTCCCGTCCCGTCCGGCAGCCGCGGCTCAGCGACTCGGCGGACGCGCGGGGCTGTGGGCAGGGATGGGCGCGCACCGGGACCGGCGGCAGCGGGAAGGACGGGAGGAGGGCCCAGGGGAGGAGGCTCGCGGGAGGGGAGAAGGCGGAGGCCGGGGAGGCGGGCGCGGAGGCGCGGAGCCGCCCCAGCCCGCGCCTCCAAGTTGAGCAAGTTCTTCTCCGCTGCCCCCTCTGGCGGCCGCGGCTGCCCCGCAGCGGCCCAGCCCCTCCCCCGCGGACAAGGTCACAGCGGGGCTCGGGGGCCGCCGGGGTCCACCTGCGCCTGCCCTGCCCACCCTGGCCGGGCTCCGGCCGCGCCTCTTCCCCGGGAAACTCGAGTCCCGAATTTCCTCGGAAAGCGCCCCAGCGGCCGCGGCCAACGGATGTGACGAGGCTCATCTGATACCAGGGGGGAAAGTTTCGAGAACCCTTAAAGGGGCAGCGAGGGCCTGAACTAGCGCCCCGGCCCCGCGCGGGTGAGGGTCCGCGGGGGTCTATTCGCCCTGCAGCGGCGGGGGCTGCTGGGGGTGACTCGGGGGTCAGCAAGGAGAGCTGTGGATCTGGAAGGAGCCTGGAGCCTCGCGCGCCTTTCCGAGCCTGCGCCTCCCCTCGCCAAGCGCCTCCGCCTCATTTCAGTCGCCTGGTCTGGCTGCTTTCGAGGCGTTTCCCGTGCGCTGCCCCTGAACCCCCGCCCCGAGTCCTGCCAGTTCCCCGGCCTCATCCCCCGGCGGCCCCCGAGTGGTTTTAAAGAGGTCTGAGTGGAGGCTGGGAGGGTGGAGGGTGGAAGGAGGCAGAGGAGGATGCGAGAGCTTTGGATAATTTTCCCTAAAAAATCGGGGGAGGTGGGGGGCGTGGCTGCTGCTGGCGGCTGGCCCCAGCCTCATTGCCCCTCCACTTACTCCCTCCGTTGCCCGCAGCTGGCTGCGAACCTGGGCTTCCTCCCAGCCACCTCCCCCTAACCCCCGCCCCCTCCACCCCCTCCGCCGCACCCCTGTCCCTAACGCAGGTCAGATGCTGCTGGAACCCGCTCTCTCCCCTGGCACCGGGCCCTCAGGCCATCTAGTAAGTTGCTGTCAGGATCCCAAATCAGGGCCACGAGTCCACCCTGCTGTGATTCCTGCCCTTCTGCCCCACCTCCCCTCCTATCCCCAGCCAGCTCTTCGCGGACTGTCTGATTAATACTCGTTTAGCCATAGACACCAAGACGCAGAAATGCGTTCAGTAACGCAAAAAACGAGGGTTATTTTATTTTAGATACTAAAGGCAGGGGGGACAATTTTACAAGTTAAAGTCCATCGATTTCTACAGAAACAAGGAATAGAAAATCCTCCTCCAGCTGAATTATGTTGGCTGTTTTAAAAAACAAACAAGCCCATCTTCAAACAGTGGGGAGTTAGAAGCCAAGCTTCCCCGAATCACTGCAATTTTCATCTACTTCTACTTAAGATTTGATTTTTATTCCTGTGTTCCCAATTTTAGAATCACGTCTAGCTCTGCAAGGGACCCTTATGTCAGAGATCTTCAACTGTATTGATTTTCAGATGACTTTAATCATAAATCACACTTCCCCAAACTGTATCTCAACTTTAACAAATCCCCAGCTCCAGGAAGAAAAGCATAACTGGATCCCGTGATGTAACTTACATTGATATTCTCCATAAATCTGCATAGTTATTTCAGAGCCATTCTATTCATATATTCACGTTTCGGATTCAAGGTTGTAGAGGGAGTGTGATTTAAAAAAAAAAAGAAAAATTATTTATACTCCTTGGTGTCCAGTCTTGAGGGGTTCAAAAAGACATTCAGACAGCTCTGGGAAGAACGTAATCTTTCTGAAAAGCACATGAAATGTATTAGGGCCATTGATAAAGAGGCCATGTGACATAAGTTTAATACTAGAGACATTTGCTCTCCCTCATGATTAAAAGCCACAAGGGAAATTTTTAAAAAATCAAGTCTAATTAAGGTTTGTACTTGAAACTCCTGACTCAGTCTAGGGTGAGTATTCCTGAGCTTTTCATTTTAAGAGGGATAGTTGGGGTTTGTGGGGGAAAAGGATGCATGAAGATCCAGGGACGGAGGAGCACACGGGCTTCAATGGATGGCAGAGCTGTCTTGTCAGAGAATAATGCAAGCTGAAGGGACAGCATTGGGTGACTGTCTCCTTGGTTGTCTCTGTTTTCATGAATGGTCTTAGAGCACTTGATCCGTATGCAAGCCTATGGTGCTGGGTAGATTTGGGAGACAATAATTTTACTTTGCAGGTGTTGGAACTGAAATGATAAATGGCAGCCCTCTCACTGAATAGCATTGATTTTTAAACCATATCAACCTGTATCCACCTTAAAGCACTACCCCAAGAATCCCCTTCCCATGCAGGGCAGAGAAAGGAGAAGGTGAGACCCACCCTCCTGACCTCACTCCCAACATCAGTGGACATGGGATACTGCCCTGCTCTTCCTCACTCCACCAGAGCCTCCACCTCCTTCCCTTCTCCTTACAGCCTCTCAGCACCTTCGCTTTCAGCCACGGCCTTCCTGGGTCCACGCAGGAAAACAAAAGCCCTGCAATGAGATGGGCCCCCTCTCCTTGGAAAGAACAAACATCACCATTAAACATGACCCTGGACAGTGGAGGGTGAGGAAGGATCTCACCCTCCAACCCAAATGACTAATAGAGGATTCCTGGTAGGAAGGTGTGGCGGTCAGCCAGAAAGAGTCACTGTCCCATGTTCCACTGATGTTTGTTGTCTCTCACTGCCAACTCCGAGTTCCTTTTACACCTGCAATTGTGACCAAGCCTGTTAGATGAATCATAAGGCATTTGTTTTCCTTGATCGTGGTCCTTGGCTTCCTCCAGGCATGCCTGTTTGCACGTAGTCCTTTTAATAGAAGGGAGTCCCTTGTCGTTGATTAACTTTATATCCTGGTCCCAAGGCTCCCCACTGATTAATGAACTTGTTTTTCTTTTAAAGAACAATGATTCTTAGGTTAAGCAGATCTCTTTGATGGCATCCAGAATTTTGATCGGGCTGGGCCGAGGGACGCAAACAGCTTTGCTCATCGGGGATCTCACCTCCCACATACTTACCTTACCCATAGAGGCCCCAGCTGTGGTCCTGAATTGATTCAGAAATTTCAGTATTCTGAATTCTGTATTTCTGAGGCCCTTTTAAAAAAAATGATTCTTTGATATATCTACTGAAAAGTTCTGGAAACAGTGAGTATCCTTAGTATCAAATTAGGGTTACTAAATATCACTTCCCTCCCGAGAGAACCAGGGCTTTTTGGAGAAGGCTGATTTTATAAACTGAATAAGATAACCCTAGAATATCTCATCACACCAGAAAGCAAGGATGTTATCAAAGACTTCTGAGGTCCTGTCATAAGCTGGGGCAAAACAGACAATTTAAACATCATTAAAGGCAGTAACTGCAATGCCTCAAAACACTTCAATTATGTTGAAATCTATTTGCTCATAATGTTCTTTTTAAAAGTACATTGATTATCTTTGAAGAATGCTAAGAAGCCCAACTCATTATTTTTAAAAGCCTGCAAAGAAAGGAAAGGGATCAAGCATTTATTATCTTGACTTTCCTGTACAAACTATACCCCAGTATAAGCAAATAGTAGATGAAGGCAAGTTTCTCTTTGTAAAAGTATTGCAGCAAATAAATGAAGGGACAATGGAATTAGAATGTTGCCATTTTGCTTCCCTTAAAGAGTTAATGGATCTGAACACCGAATGTACTTGGCTGATAATAGTAGAGAGAGAAACACCCTGACATTCTAAACCTTCTGATGGAAATCCACAATGATACCAACATGTTATCACCAAACAAAACAAAACAAAACAAAAACCTGAATCTGAACAAGCCTGTACATCACAGGTTAGCAATCTGCCTTCTTGGGGCCAAATCTGGCCAACTGCCTATTTTTATAAATAAAGTTTTATTGAAACACAGCCATACCCATTCATTTCAGTCATAGCACAAAGACAGAATGGCCCACAATTCCTAAAATACTTGCTATTTAACCCTTTTCAGTGAAAGTCTGCCAACGCCTGCTATACAACAAAAGAATCCCAGTACCCCTATTAGTCTATTGCAATAGATGGACCTTATTCAGTCCTGATTTGAACAAAATGACAAAGTTGTTTATGAGACAACTAGAGAAATTTGAACACTGGTTGGATGATATGGAATTATTGTTAATATTTTAGGTGTGATAGTGGTATTGCATGTGTGAGAGCGTATCTAGTAGAGACACATGCCGCCATATTTATGGATGAAATGAGACTTGTTTCAAAATAATGTGGGTTGGCAAGGATTTCAGGCAGTATTCACAGCTATTTAATACAAATAATGATTCTATTAGCAGGCATTATTCTTCTCATTTTACAGATGAGGAACTGAGGCACAGAATTGATAGTTGATTGGTGAGAGGTGGGAATGGTATTCAGAGCCCTGGGTCTGATTTCAGAGCCTGTACTCTTCATCATGGAGCCAGGGCCACCCCTTTGATGTGAACTTTCTGGAGCTCATGGACTGCCCCAGCTGGAGAGGGCTCCAGAATGCCACCTGCACAGGCAGGACACAGAAAGTGCAATAGGCCAGTAGAACCCTACAGGCTTCATCCATAACCAGGCACTTAACAGACATATGCTGAACCCTCCCTGTGCCAAGCTTCATGCTAGAGGCGGGCTCACATGGGCGAATAACACCCAGAAAGCCCCTTCCATCAGAAATTACAATTTGGCAGGAGACAGACTGACTGTAAATACGTTTCCTTTTTGGGAACACCACTCTAGCTTCTAGGTGGAGGAGAGTTGGGGGTGGAGAGGCTGGAGACAGGGAGACCGATTGGGAAGCTGCTGCAAGGATCCGTGAGGACAGTGGCGATGGGCGTGGGAGGGGGAGTTTAGCATTTAGTGCTTAGGAGATGAAGCCCTTGCAGCACAGGGAAGAAGCATCATAGGACTCTCATGTGATGGGAGCACTCAACACACAGCCATCTGCATCATAATCTCTTCTGTTTGCTTGGTGCTAGTGCTGTTCAATTTTCAGAGCAATATCACAAATCCTGCCTCATTTTGCTCCTCAAGCAGTGGGAGGCAGGGATGGTAGGGATGAAAATTTTCCTTATAAAAGGAAATTGACGGACAGGAACATTGAGCTCCCACCGTATCCTGGGACTCTTATTCTCCAGCACTCCCAGGTAGACATCATGCACCTGCATCACAGGAGGACGCAGAGGCACAGAGTTGATGACTTGTCTAAAATCACAGTGAGGAAATGATGAACCCAGTCAGCTTCAGAAGCCTAATTTTTTTTCCCCTAACCCATGTTGCCTTCTTCGAATGACTGCTTAGATACATTTGGGAACAGAGGGAAGTAGGGGTTCCCTTCAGACTGACTTTAAAGAACCTTTCCTCATGTATTTAAAATAGAGTCGCATTTACAGAAAGCTGTGCATGCTTTCAGGAGCATATCAGTTGGGTAAATAAGGCCCATTACTATGATATTACATCAGCAAGGTTCTACCTAGAGAGGTGGGTGGCTGAAATCATAGAGGTTTCCAAATGTCTGTTTACTGTCAGCCCTGCTGTTTTCATGAGCGTGAAGAGATACCCCATGGAAGGCTCAAAAGCTCTGAGCCCCAAGACCTGGTGTCAACTTCTGATTCTGCTTAGACCATTGGCATGTTCCAGGCAATTTTCTGCCCCCTGAGCTCTGGTTTCCTTATTTCCATGTCTACTGGCCATCTCCCGGGGCATATTCTCATAGATTCAACATGAATGGCCCCTCCTGAAGTTGTGTGTCTGTAGGGCTTAGTTGACTCACTGTAGTAGGCTTCCTGTGAGGATGAAATCATATTCTACAGTCTCTCAATTCTGTTTGTTCCTAGTTTAACCACTCCAAAGCCAGGACGCAGATGCCACTGTAGCGTCTTATGTTCTCCATGCCACAGCCATGGCATGGGAGGGTCGACATATTGTTGTAATTCCTGGTGCCATGATGAGAAACCATCTCTCCTGACATTTTAGTTACCAAATGACTAAGGATCATTTGAGAAGGTGTCTAACACCTTCCTGTTGACAGCTTCTGATGATGGCAAGAGAGCCCCAGCATAAACGTTTGCGGGAAGGTGTCGGGGCTGGGGGGTGTTCTGGAGACCACAGGAAACTGCTTGTAGTGAGGAGGACAGTGTCCCCCAAGGATGCCTTTGCCCTAATCCCCAGAACCAAGAAATAAGTTACCTTACATGGCAAAAATAACTTTGAAGATGTGATTCAAGGAAGGGCTTCGAGATGGGGAGGTTCTTTTGGTTAATCCAGATGCTAGCCCAAGCTAATCAAGTGCATCCTTAAAATAAGAGAACCTTTCCAGCTGTGCCCAGAGGGTGCGATGACTGTGGAAGAATGGTGGGTCAGAGAGATGCAACACTGCTGGCTTTGTAGCAGCGGCAGGGGCCATGAGCCAGGGAACACAGGCCGCTCGAGAAACTGGCAACAGCAAGGAAGCAGACTGCAGAAAGCAAAGCAATCTTGTGACCCCTTGACAGTCCAGTGAAGCCTGTAGCAGACCTCTGACCTGGAGAAGTAGAAGACAAGGTTTGCTTTGTTTTAAGCCACGAAGGTTGTGATAATTTGTGACTGCAGTGTATAGGAAACTCATACACTACTCTTACAAAATTCTCCACCACCTGACAGCAAAGAAGATGATATTGCATGGAAAAACATGGATATTGATGATTCCAAGTCTGAACGTGATTCAGAAGAGTTAAGGAGTGTGGAAAATGTTAGGAATGATTTAACAATTGATTTCACCTATATTTAATGTTTATATAAGAATGTCTAAATAGGGCCCAGCCTTCTTCATACATACAAGACAAAAATCCTAAATAATAATAAAGTATCACGGTTTAATGGTAGCATGCTTTTAGTAGTACATGAAAGGATGGTTCTTTTGGTCGAGGCATGTATCTTAGTATCATTAGAATTGGTGAAACTGGGCAACACTTGGTACATAGCAGTCACGCAGCAAACACTGGTTTTCCTTTCCTGACAGTGTCATCTAGGGTTTTAAGCCTGTGACCCCTGTGGCTATGTGTATCTGTGACTTTTGGGGTGCCTATGTCGACTGCCTGCCTTCCTTCTTATGTCTTGGGTTTGGTTTGAATGCCCTCTGTTTCCCACTCTGTAACTGCACTATTCCACCTTTCACAGCATACCAAGGACACTTTCCATTTCCTTTCTTTTTTTTTTTTTTTTTTTTTTGAGACAGAGTCTCACTCTGTCACCCATGCTGGAGTACAGTGGCGTGTTCTCGGCTCACTGCAACCTCTGCTTCCAGGTTCACGCCATTCTCCTGCCTCAGCCTCCTGAGTAGCTGGGACTACAGACACCCGCCACCGCGCCAGGCTAGTTTTTTTGTATTTTTAGTAGAGACGGTGTTTCACCGTGTTAGCTAGGATGGTCTCGATCTCCTGACCTCGTGATCCGCCGTCCTCGGCCTCCCAGAGTGCTGGGATCACAGGTGTGAGCCACCACTCCCGGCCCCTTTTCTTTCTTTTATGTTTATTGAGACATGGTTTACATAAGCAAATTTCACCTTTTTAGGTGTATAGTTCTTTAAGTGTTTATATATATAATACATGATATATATTTCTATATATATAATATATAATATATATTTCTATAGCTATTAAAGTATCCCCCCTGTGCTTTTGGAGTACCAGTGGTTTTGGGTAACATGGATGAATTGTGCAGTGGTGAAGCCTAGGTGAGAGAATGGAATTGTCTTTAGAACATGCAGCATCCTTCTGCAGTTCACAGTGGCTTTCAGATCATCGTGATTAATTGGTAGTAATGCCAATGCAAGCAGGAATGAGGAATCCTGGAGTGGCAAGATCTGAAGTGGGCTGCTGGCCACAGCAGACTGACTCCTTTGGCAACACAAGTGTTTCATGAATGTGTTGTGTTTATTTGGTCATTTTCTGAAAGTCTTCATCTCTCCCCTTCCATGGTAAAAATCTGGAGGAAGACCAATTGAAGCTCAAGCCGCAAAAGTGTGTGTTTTCACAGGGACCATTTGGAGATTGGCCTTTGTACAGATTTATGAGTTGATCAGAGGAAAAAAGTAAAACAGTGAAGGAGGGAGGGAAGGGGGAAAGTAAGGAAGAAAGGGCAAGAGAAAGCGCAAGTCAGACTGCAGGGCGCAGCTGGGCGTCTGTATGTTCACATCCTCCCCGGGAGATTCTTATGCTCGGCAGAGTTTCGGAACCCCTGGCTGGTCCTGTTTAAATTAGATCAATTTAATTAGACCAAGTGCTTCGGGGCATCTGGCCTGGCAGTGCCCTTAGCAGATAGCAGGAACCCCAAGAGAAGAGGGCAGTGCTGCAGTTACGATGCTGATGCTGTGATGTAAAAGGTGGGGGAAAAGGGCCCCGGGCAGCCATGAAATGCTGTCATGCTGGGCCTTGCACATGCTTCTCTGGACTTTCCAGTGCCCTCTCAGAGAAAGCCCTAAGATCTCACCAGTGCAGAGGCCAGAAGTGGAGTTGGGGGTCAGGAAAGGTGGACCTGGGGCAGTTGTGGGAGAATTAATTAGAGAACCTCAATAATTCTGCCAGAGTGTCCCCCACAGAAGGTGACTATCCAGCCTTGGCCTGCAGATTGACCTTCCACAGCCACTTAGCTGGCTCACAGTGGCAGCTGCCACCCGGCACATTGGAGCTCAGCCTTTATCTCGCCTGCCTCCATCCTACCTCTGCACCACACCCAAAGGGGAGTATGCCTGCTGCCCTTGCCCACAATTCCATTCCCTTCGCTGTCTCCCAAAGACTCCCACTAAACTACGGACAGAGGGAGCCCACACTAGCTGCCCAAATTCATCCACCTTAGCTGGCACATATCAATATGTGTAGATGGTAAAAAGACCCCAGCACATGGGATCCGCAGCTGAGGGAGGGCCACTGAGCTGAGAGGGCCCTGGAGAATCTAACAAATCATTCGACTATTTCCCCCTCTCAGGGAAATTTTAGAAGCTCTTCTATCAAGGAAATAAGAGCTTTTACTTAAAAAAAAGAGCAATAGGAGCTAAAAAAATAATCACTGGAGATAAAAGTATAATTTTTGAGAGAAAAAGAAAAACTGAGTGGAAGCAGTAAACGGCAGAAGGGACTAAGCTAAAATCTGATGTGAACTATTGGCTCAATGTAATTTAAGGCATTGTCGCAGCCTCTGAACAAAAAAGCAAAGCGATGGAAATGATGAAAGGAACCAAAAGAGATCCAGGAGACTTTTCCTTCCATGTCACAGGAGTCCAAGAAAAGAGAACAGAAATGGTGCAGGTAAAACAAAGATCAAAGGAACAAGAAGTTTTCCTTGAACTGAAGACATCAGATCAACAATGCTTGCCAAACGCTTGGGGAGTTATTTTAAAAGACACTTAAGAATTCAAAAGATAAAGAGAAATTGTTTAAATGTGTGTCTGGCTGGCATGAGACTCTCTAGAAGACTAGATGGTAGCAAACAGTAGAGCAACAGATCCCAGGGAAAGTGACACACTCCAGAATTCTGTATCCAGCCCAACTATCTGTCTTGTGGCAGGAAGCAGAAACAGTATGGTTTACCTTCCGTGTGCGATTACTGTGTTTTTACTCACAAAATACATCAACCCAATGGACAAAATGAATCAGAAGGAGGAATTCAAGAAAAAGAAGGTGAGCTATCTGAGAAACAATCATATAAGTGAAACAAATGAATCTGAACAGTTGTGGATAACGTGACCAGAAAACAAGTACAGTCAGGCATTGCTTAATAATGGAATACTTTCTGAGAAATATGTCATCAGGAGATTTCATCATTGTGTGAACAACATGGAATATACTCACACATACCTAGATGGCATAGCCTACCACACACCTAGGCCATATGGTATGGACTGTTGCTCCTACCCTATAAATCTGTACAACATGTGATTGTACTGAATACTGTAGACAATTGCAAAATAATGGTAAATACTTTTGTATCTAAACATATATAAACATAGAAAAGATACAGTAAAAATACAATATAGAACATAAAAAATGGGACACCTGTTTACTATGGATGGAGCTTGCAGGACTGGACGTTGCTCCGGGTGAGTAAGTGGTGTATGAATGTGAAGGCCTAGGACTTTAGCATCCACTACTGTAGACATTATAAGCACTACACACTTAGGTTACACTAAATATATTTAAAAGTTTTTCTTCAATAATAAATTAATTTTAGTTGACTATAACTTATACTTTATACACTTTATTATTAACTTTGACTTTTATAATCATAACTTACAAACATTATGCAGCTGTACAGAAATATTTTCTTTACATCCTAATTCTATAAACTTTTTTCCATTTTTAAAATTTTTTATTTTGTTTATTTACTTTGTAAATGGTTTCGTTAAAAACTAAGACACATACACACATTAGCCTAAGCCTACATGGGTCAGGATTCTCAGTGTCACTGTCTTCCACCTACACATCTTGTCCCACTGGAAGGTCTTCAGGGCAATAACGTCTCCTGTGATAACAACGCCTGCTTCCGGATACCTCCTGGAGGACCTGCACGAGGCTGTTTACAGTTAACTTTTTTTATGATTGGAAGGAGTACACTCACTCTAAAATAATGATTAGAAGTATAGCAAATCCATAAAACAGCAAAATAGTTGTTTATTATTATTACCAAGTATTACGTGCTATATATAATTGTATGTGCTATACTTTTATTTAATTTTATTTTTTTCTTCTTTAAGATGGCGTTTCACTTTGTCGCCCAGGCTGTAGTGCAGTGGCATGATCTTGGCTCACTGCAAACTCCACCTCCCAGGTTCAAGCAATTCTCCTGCCTCAGCCTCCTGAGTAGCTGGAATTACAGGTGCTCGCCACCACGCCCAGCCTCTCTCTCTCTCTCTCTCTCTATATATATATATATATATATATATATATATATATATATATTTTTTTTTTTTTTTTTTAGTAGAGACAGGGTTTCACCATGTTTTCCAGGCTGGTCTCAAACTCCTGACCTCAGGTGATCTGCCCACCTAGAGTGCTCCCAGATTGCTGGGATTACAGGCATGAGCCACTGCGCCCGGCCCTGTGTGTGCTATACCTTTATATGACTGGCATCACCACAAACACATGAGTAACACATTGAGCTATGACATTATGATGGCTACAATATCACTAGGTGATATAATTTTTTAGCATCAGTATAAACTTATGGAACCACAGTGGTATATGCAGGGGGATTGTGTTAACCAAAACGCCATTATGCAGCACATGACTGCAACACAAAATTGAATCTAAGTTATTGTTGGTAATATGATGAAAAAGCTTAATGCAATTATTAAGAAAGGAATCTTGAAATAAGATGTGATCTAAAATGACAAAACCGCAAAACAACTGAGAATGAATGCTTCAGATTATTTCAACTAACCTTTTTTTTTTCTTTTTTCTTTGGAGATGGAGTCTCGGTCTGTTGCTCAGGCTGGAGTGCAGTGGCACAATCTTGGCTTACTGCAACCTCCGCTTCCCAGGTTCAAGCCATTCTCCTGCCTCAGTCTCCTGAGTAGCTGGAATTACAAATGCACGCCGCCAAGCCTGGCTAATTTTTTGTATTTTAGTAGAGACGGGGTTTCACCATGTTTCCCAGGCTGCTCTCGAACTCCGGAGCTCAGGCAGTACACCTACCTTGACCTCCCAAAGTGCTGGGATTACAGGTGAGAGCCACCATGCCCAGCTGTCAACTAACTCTTTGAGTTGGAGGAGTAGGGTAAGAATGAGAGGGGGAAAGGGGAAGGAGAAGAGAAAAAGAATCTGTCCTGGGTGTGGGTGGGGCTGGTGTGTGATGAAGTAGAGGTGGGGGGTGGGGAGTGGGAGACAGCTTAACAGGGAGGGGGAAGGGAGGTCACCCCAAGGATTGCATTGTCACTCAGGATTCGCCAGCTGTGTGCTCCCCAGCACGCCATATCCACTCTTCACACCTTGGCTTCTTCCTCTGTTAAATGGGAGATAGAGCCCAGTTCATCAGATACTTGTGAAATTAAGTGGGAATACATGTCAATCACCTTATATAAAGCTGGCACATTTTAAGCCCTAGTCACCAGGTATTATTTTAATTAATACTAATTACTATTCCTGATGGTGATGTAATATAGGTTCAGACATATTTTTAAACTCTTTTTACATAAACTTAAACCGGAGGAGGCTGGGGTGGTGTCCCTCTGTGCTAAGCCACACAAATGGAACCTGTCTTCCCAGGGCTGGGTTGGGTTGGGTTGGGTTTGGAGGGTGGAATTGTTTGCTTTTTCTTCTGGAAGGTTAGGGCTCCTCCTCTTCCCTCCCTTTCAGGTGGGTGGAGGCTGATTCCAGGGTAGAGAAGAAAGCACTTAACAAGCCTTTATTATTCTCCCCAGAGCAGAGAAGAGGATGTAGACCTGTGTACACAATGCGATTGCAGCCATTTGTTTTTGAACTGCAGACATGGGATTGGAACCACACAACGACACTGTTCCTATTAGTTCCCTTGAGTCATCCATATCCTGCAAAGAGCCTCAATCCCTTGCGTGATGATGAGAAAAGGTCGAAAGGTCTCCTTCTACAGATCTGGGAGCCAGTTGCTTTCCTCTGGGTAACATTCTCTTTGGAGTCACTTGGGAGAGTCGGGGTGGGCACACCAGGGTTTTATCAGGGTGGGGAATTGGGAGCTGGGACGCCCATGGTTCAGCCTTTGGAGCTTTCTGACAAGGGAAGGAACCTTGGTAGAAACTTCCCTCCTGCGGAAGTTTGTTTAAAGCCAGGTAATCACTGTTATCCTCATTACTGTTTACCAGCCGCAAACCACTTAATCTCAAAATTCTTAAGGACTGTGGGTGTTATCCCCAACCTACAAGTGAGACCATCGACACCCAGGGAAGTGAAGGAATTTGCCCCTGCTGGGTGGAAACACTGGATTCCAGCCCTGGAGAAACAGATCCATGGTATAACATCAGGAAGAATTTGAGGGCAGCACGTTTCTTTTATGCTTTATCACTATTTTTAGATTATTTTCATTTAAGAAAAGAACTTTTATTTGCGTTGAAAAAAATACTTGAATGTATCTGTACTTTATAGAGATGAACAGTAGAACAGTAACAATGTCCCATGGAATGGGAACAACCCTGCCTTATCTCTTCTTGAAGCCTGGTGGCTTTCTGTTTATGAATGTGGTGATTTGACTCATGAACTTGCCTTTCCTTCTGCTTGGGAATGTGATGGTCATAGTGTGTTCATTTTCCAAACTCTGTGAGGGACCTTCAGCTGGGGTATTTTGTATGCAAAGCTCAGAGGTAAACACATAAGGTCATATCCTCAAGTCTCAGCTGCCACCACATTGGACATTGAACTTGATGGAAACCAAGGTGGGAATAAGCTTCCATAACCCAAGGAAGGACTTTGGGATGGGCGCGGTGGCTCACACCTATAATCCCAGCACTTTGAGAGGCCGAGGCGGGCGCATCACGAGGTCAAGATATCGAGACCATCCTGGCCAACATGGTGAAACCCTGTCTCTACTAAAAACACAAAAATTAGCTGGGTGTGGTGCCGCGCACCTCTAGTCCCAGCTACTCGGGAGGCTGAGGCAGGAGAATCGTTTGAACCCAGGAGGCAGAGGTTGTAGTGAGCCGAGATCGCACCACTGCACTCCAGCCTGGGCGACAGAGCAAGACTGTCTCAAAAAAAAAAAAAAAAAAAAAGTTGGCTGCAAACTCCAGAATGGAATATTTTATATTAGTTCTTGAATAAAACTTGGAATAATCTTCAAACCCTAGTCCCCATCTGACCTGAACCCTTGGCAATGTTTGATGCAGTGCTGACCACTCAAACTCCATTCTCTTGATTTCTGCAATGTCTTTCTCTTGGTTTTTCTCTTCCGCTGAGTCCCTCCTCCTCAGGTTCTTTTATGGGTTCCTCCTCTTCTCCTCCACCTGTTAGTGCTGGAGATGCCAGGGTGCAGTCCCTGGTTCTCTCCTGTGCCCCGTCATTGTTGATCTCTGGGGATCTCTGGGGATCTCACCCACATTTCAATCATGACTCAAAGTATCTCATCTGTGTTAGTTCCAGCTCAGACCTCTCCTGAATGCCCACCACTCTTTACCCTCTGCCTGTTTATAGTCCACTGGGTTTCCTCACATCCATCTCAGATTCTACAGCATCCACATGGAATTCCTGCTCTGTCATCCCCTCTCGTCCCTACCTGCCATCCTCCTCACCTCAGCCACATATCCCATCTGTCCCTCTTGCTGTTCAGACCACAGTTTGGAGACACCCTTGACTCTTTTTCTCACACCACACATCCAGCCATCAGGAGTCATGCTGGATCTACCTTCAACCTTTACCAGAAACTGACCAACCGCTCCTCACCTCTCCACGGCCACCTGGCCCCAGCTCCCATCCTCCCTCACCTGCTGCAACCTCCAGCAGTTCTCTGGCCTCCGCCCTTGTCCTCATGGTCTGTTCTCTGCCCAGCAGCTCCAGTGATCTTGTTAAAATATGGCACAGAGTGTCGCTCCTTTGTTTAAAAGCCTGCAATGGTTCTCATGGGACTGCATCTTACAGTGGTCCTTGAGGCCCTCTGTGGTCCACAAGCCCCCTTGCTCTCCCACTGCAACCTGTTCCGCTCCAGCCCCTCAGGCCTCCAGCCTCACTGTGACTCTGGGGAATGCTCAGGTGCCTCTACCCTTAAGGCCTCCTTGCAGTCAGTTACTTCTACCTGGAAGCTTACACGCTAGACAGCTCCAGGAGGAACACTCTCACACTTCCTCAAGTCCTTGCCCAGAGGGCACTTCCCGTTTCCAGTCACAGCCAGGCCCCTTCCCCCTACCCTGGCCCAGGCACTCCCTGACTCTTACTGTCCCCTGTAGTTTTGATTTTCTTCTTTCCTTTTTCCCTTCCTTCTTTCTACCTGCCTGTTTGCCTGCCTGCCTGCCTTTTTTCCTTTCCTTTCTTTCCCTTTCTTCTCTTCCTTTCCCCTTCCCTCTTTCTTTCCTTTCGTTTCCTTTTCTTTTCTCCTTCCTTCCTTCCTCTCTTTCTTTCCTTCCTTCCTTCCTTCCTTTCTTTCTCTTTCCTTTCTTCCCTCCTTCATCCCTTCTTTCTCTCCATTTCTCCCTCCCTCCCTCTCTTCCTCTTTCCCTGCTTCCTTCCTTCCACAGCTGTAATCATTGTCTAACAAACCACACAAATGAATGGCTCACTGTGTTTGCTGTGGACGTTCACGATCTCACTATGCCCTGTCTCCCTGCATACCTCCCTCCCCAGCACATAAGCTCCATGAAGGCAGCAATCAATCTTTGCCTGTTTTGTTTACTGATGTATCCTGAATGCCCAAAACAAGTTGGCATGTCACAAGTGCTCAACACCTATTTGTTGAATGAATGAAGGAATTAATGAAAGAAGGAGTCACAGGAATTCCAAAGGGACTGCCAGGGACCTCTTCTTTACTGGATTCCTAGCTTGTCCTACAGTTTGGGTGGCCTTTGCACATTCTCCTGGTGGCTGAAGTTCCTGCCACTCTGAACTGAGCTTAATGTGCTACTAGGGTCAACCCACACCCTGCTGGCCACTCTGAGTACAACAGTGTCCATCTCAGGGGTGGGAGATACCATTGCTCCCTAGTTGTGCCAAGCCATCCATTAAGCCACTAAAACGGCAGGGCCTGAGCCCGGCACATGGACTGACTCTTCATTTCCTACTTGGCAGGAGGCATTACAAGTACAGACCAAGAGAAAAGTCTACCAAGGAAAGGGAGAAGAGCAAGCTGAGGACACCAAAGAATCTTGTTTGGGATCTGCAGATAGCAAGAAGAATCTTTAATAAATAAGACTCCCATTAAAAATAACTTCATGGGTTTTAAAAAGTCATTTTCAAATGAACAGGCACTAAAACTTCTGATTTAGGACAGAAGACTGAAAATACAATTTTTTTCATTGTCTTTTTGTCACTAAATACATAGGATTTTGTGTAGCTCCTCTTTTATTTGCTCATGTAAACCCAGTTGATTCACGGGGTATTTTGTTTTTCTAAGGCATAATTCTTTTAAGTCCACTTATTTCTTCCTATGCCTACTGATATGGTCTGGCTGTGTCCCCACCCAAATCTCATCTGGAATTATAGTTCCCATAATCCCCACGTGTCATGGGAAGGACCAGGTAGAGAAAACTGAATCATGGGGGCAGTTTCCCCCATCCTGTTCTCACTCTCATGAGTGAGTTCTCACGAGATCTGATGGTTTTATCAGAGACTTCCCCCCTCTCTGAGCACCCATTCTTCTCCTTGCTGCGCCATGTGAAGAAGGAAGTGTTTGCTTCCCCTTCTAAGTTTCCTGAGGCCTCCCTAGTCCTGCATAACTGTGAGTCAATTAAGCCTCCTTCCTTTATAAATTACTCAGTCTCGGATATGTCCTTATAGCAGCACGAGAACAGACTAATACACCTACTTTTCGTATTTAGTATTTTGTGCTACCATATCTATAAAAAATTGGGTTGTTAATATATACAATTCTGGAAGTGCTGTTAGTATGAGCAGATCTCAATGTGGACATTCAGGTTAAATGATCTTCAATCGTCTCTCCAGCCAGAGAGAACACAGGAAGATGCTGGGCTTAGGTCTTGACTTCCATATGCTTGTACATTCTGCCAGAAAAGAAAACAGAAAAGGAAAATGGAAATTGCATGTATATGGGGCCATGCCTGGTTTGGTGATCTTGGCTATCTTTTCTGCACATGGCCTCGCTAGCCTTCAATCTCAATCTCTCTCTCTCCCTTCTCTCTTCCCTTCTTTCTCTCCTTCCCTCCCTCCCTTTCTCTCCCCTTTCTTCCTTTTTTTGTCCTTTGCGTGTTCTCAGGCCCACTTTCACGTCTGTCTTCTATCAATGAGGATGACTGACTCTGGAACCCCAGGACCAAGCATCTCAGGCAAAGCAGAGAACTTACCCAGACAGAGCAACATTTATTGTTGCTGACTAACATTTATTGAGCACTTACTGTATACAAATGCCAACGCCTTGCCTTTACTAAGTCATCTAACCCTCCTATCAACCTCATTTTAACAGATAAGGAATCTGGAGTACAAAAGGATTACATCACTAGCCAGAGACTAACTGGCAGTGGCAGGGGAAAGTAACTGACATGAGATGATTTTGTATTTGAGAATATTTTGCAAAATGTAAAATCCTATACAAACTTAAGCATCAGAGCTCTGTTATTCGTGCATCTCTAGGGAATAGGAAGCTTAGATGATTTCAATACTTGAATAAAATATTTTACTGCATTCATAGCTTACAATATTAAAATAATGATATTGCAGGGTACGATGGATGAACAGTATCATCAGGGGCTTCAACAGCAGCTCTTCGGAGCTCTTCTGGGTAGCAGATGTGACAGCTACGGCAGTCAGGTTCTCCTAACCCACAACAGCCCAAAGCTATCTTTGTTGTGACCACCCGACAAATGAGGAAACGGGCTCTCAGGCTCAGTTACTCACGCAATGGCGTCCTCCATTCTTCCAGGCCCTGACCTGTGCTCCACAGATGCATTGTAAGTCATCTTGGGCTTTTTTCCCAACAGCTGCTCATATCGGGTTCCATTTCTCCTCCTGCTGGAGAAGCCTCACCAGGTCCTGGTGCACACAGGAGGACTTCCCTGACCACCCCAGGCCCAGAGACCCCATTCTCCCCCATCTCACACACACACACACACGGACACACTCAACCTCCACACACACAAGCACACATCACACACACATCATATACACTCCCTCACCACTCAACACTACACACCACACATCACACTCTCAGACACACACATTGCACATCACACATCACACACCCAGACACACACATCATATACACTCCCTCACCATACCACACTAAACACCACACATCACACACCCAGACACACACATCACATACACTCCCTCACCATACCACACTAAACACCACACATCACACACTCAGACACACACATCGGACACCACACACACATATACTCCCTCACCACACAACACTACACACCACACATCACACACCCAGACATACACACACATTGCACACCACACACACATCATATATACTCCCTCACCACACCACACTACACCACACATCACACACCCAGACACATACATCACACACCACACACACAATTACACTCCACCACACCACACTACACACCACACATCACACACTCAGACACACACATTGCACATCACACATCACACACCCAGACACACACATCATATACACTCCCTCACCACACCACACTAAACACCACACATCACACACTCAGACACACACATTGCACATCACACATCACACACCCAGACACACACATCACATACACTTCCTCACCACACCACACTAAACACCACACATCACACACTCAGGCACACACATTGCACACCACACACACATCATATATACTCCCTCACCATGCAACACTACATACCACACATCACACACCCAGACACATACATCACACACCACACACACAATTACACTCCACCACACCACACTACACACCACACATCACACACTCAGACACACATCGCACACCACACACATATCATATAGACTCCCTGACCACACCACACTACACACCACACATCACACACTCAGACACACATCGCACACCACACACATATAGACTCCCTGACCACACCACACTACACACCACACATCACACACTCAGACACACATCGCACACCACACACACATCATATATACTCCCTCACCATGCAACACTACATACCACACATCACACATGCAAACAGCACACAGGACACACATGCCACACACCACACACACATCACACACACCACACATATGGCACACACTTTGCACACCACACATGGCACACACATTGCACATGCAATGCTACACACACAATACACACTACATACCACACAAACACATCACATACTATCATATACAGACACATATACAGCACACCCATACACATCAGTATCTCTTGATGGCTCATTAGCCATAAACCGCATTGCATCTGCTCTCACACCAGCCCCACTGTGCTCACGCAGGCTTTCACTTGGTCCTGTCCCAAGCACCTCCAGGACAGGTGCTGTGTCACGCTGCTACCCCTGAGGCGTATGACTGGTCGCCGGCTGTCCCAGTCTGCTCGTCAACTTCCCCAGCCCCGACCTGTGCTCTAGAGGGTGGGTGACTGTCCAGTGCCATTGGACATTTTCTGAGACACAGACTATGGCTGGCTGCTTTTGGCTGGTGGTCCCGTGAAGCCAGCCAGAAGCAGAACCCCTGGACACTGACTCAGTTTCCCCAAGACTACTTGACTGAGGGAGGGCTCTTCAACCCTGGCAGGTTTTTCTCAGACACTCCCTGTCCTCCTGGTCCTCACCCCACCACCCCACCTGCATCCTGTGCTCTCCATCCCCACCAGGAGGGAGGAGAAAACCAATCCCAGTGGTGCCCACATCTGGAATTATCTCCCTGGCGCTCAGGTCGACAGCTTTTCCAAGAACACTCAATGTGAGCACCTGTAGCCTTTGCTTCTCATTTCCTCCTAAGAGGAGCCACTGGGATGCCATGAAGGAAAGCATATGGAGGGCAATGGAGACTCACGGATTAATCCTTGGAATTCTGTCCCATGACATCCCATGCTCTGACCTTGTGGCACAAGGGCCTTTGGACGCCGCAGGTGGTCATAGAGGCTGACAGTGCATGCGCCCCATGTTGAGCCGGTCTTCCTCTAAGCAACTACAGTATCAGCTCACTGAATCTCCATGACAGCCCCATGTTGACCAGGCTTCTTCTAAGCAGCTACAGTATCAGCTCATTGAATCTCTGTGACCGCCCCATGTTTACCTGGCTTCTTCTAAGCAGTTAGAGTATCAGTTCATTGAATCTTCACCACAGCCCCATGTTGAGTGGGGCTTCCTCTAAGCAGCTACAGTATCAGCTCACTGAATCTCCGTGACAGCCCCATGTTGACTGGGCTTCCTCTAAGCAGCTACAGTATCAGCTCATTGAATCTTTGCAACATCATGCAAGGCAGATCTAACAACTGTCACCCCTTACAGATGAGGAAACTGAGGCACAACTGGCTACTGGCAGAAACTGGTTAAATGCTCAATGAGTAGTTGTTGAATCTTAGAATGAAGGAGAAGCTCGTTCCGCTCTGCAGCAGCGGCAGGGAGGGGCTGCCCTGATCCACCCACACGGTCTTTGAGCATTTGGAGTCATGTTGGGAGAGTGAGGTTGCTTTTCACAGGGGACGCTGCAGTGTCTCCCAGGGATGGTAACCTTTCTGAGAAGCAGCACCAGTTAGCTTGCAGAAGGGGGGACGTGACTGTTCTGCTTGTCCCTCTCCACGTACCCCCACTTGGAGCAGCAGCAGCTCTGTCATTGAAGCTGCATGAAATGCCTTGTGTCTGAGGAAAATGAACAGTGTCTGTTTATCCAAGATGAATCTACCCTAGATAAGAATGTATCAACCTCAGACCACATTGTGTCTGCAAATATTTTTCTCCACTTCCCAATTGCTTAATGGACAAAGGGGGTTTGGGAGAGCTGGGGAGAGTTGGGCAGTTCTCACTGAGCACCAGCCCTTTTGCTTGAGCCTGTAGTTTTTGTCTACATGGCTGCAGAGACTGGCCAGGGTTTTGTCTGCCATCCACCTTCAGAACGGTGGAAACAGTTGAAAAGAACATTGAGGTGAAGCTTGGGCTGGTTTGTAACCAGGTATCATCTTAGAAACTCTCCTTGCCCGTTTCATGGCGAATGGTCACTTTTTCTAGGCCTCCTTTCTTGTGTGGGCAGGGGTCAGCATGCACGGGGCTCCTTTTTAGAATATTGGTGCAAATATCACATCAGTTTGCATAAGTTAAGTCTCCAACTGCTTTTTCCTCCTGTGAATCAAACTTGCTTTTTTCCTGGCTAGAATATTGCAAAAGCAAAACAAACAAACAAACAGAAAAAGATGTGGGTTGGTTCGCCTGCTTGTGCACATTTCTTTCAGTGGGGTCAATGAATCCCCCATTGTTTGCTCCTACAAGCCCCTTGTTGTGTCCATGGGTAGCCCTGTACCAGGTAATGAAAGGATTTCTCTTATGTTTCTGTTCTTTGTTTTCAAGGAACAACGGAGATATGGTGTTTTCAGACAAGGGAATAAATTCCCGGAAGCAAGTGGCCAAGGAATGAAATTCCTGAAGAACAAAGTGGAATAAACCCGTATTCAATGGTTCCTGTTGATTTTCTTTCCTCCCTAAACACTGACCTCCCGCAGTCTTCACCAGCAGGTATGCCCATTTTCCTCCCTACACCACCATAGCCTGTAGGTCCCTAACTTCCGGAACCTGCTCGGGGTTAAATAAGTTGGACACTAAACAGCCCGTGGGGGGTACCATGTCTAGCAAGTCCATGGGAATGAGAACCCTTGGATTGTGCAGTCCACACCCTGCACAACTGTACGCTACTTTAACTCTGGGCTCAGAGCCATGTGAAAATGCCAGCTTTATTATGCTAATTAGACTAATGATCTGCTGACTTTTTGGAGTAAGAGGCTTTGACCTCCCTGCTTAGCACAACCAGAACGAGGGAGCTTTCAGAAGACAACAGCACCTCAGGGGGCCCCCAGCGGCCTCTTCTGTCCCCAAGCTGAGGAATATGTCCAAAAATTGCCAACTCAGGCTGGGGGTTGGGGGTTGTCAGCTGGGCCTGCAACCCTCGTAGGTGTCACCTGCTTCATTATCCTCTCCTGGCGGGGTGTTCTGGCTTCCGGAGCATCTGGATGGGTTCCAGGATATAAATGTGACACTGTCTTTGCATTAAACTAGTAGAGCTGAATCCCTTGAAAACACTCATAGCACGATGACAAGGTTTTGGCAGCTGCAGTCTTGAAGACCAGGAAGTGAG
The DNA here is from genome assembly GCF_003255815.1 of Theropithecus gelada. Taxonomy (NCBI): domain Eukaryota; kingdom Metazoa; phylum Chordata; class Mammalia; order Primates; family Cercopithecidae; genus Theropithecus; species Theropithecus gelada. The sequence goes on from NC_037670.1 coordinate 21,840,426, forward strand.
GTGGGTAAATACCTAGGATGTACAGCCTCATGGCTTGTCAGTGCCCCTAGAGCGGGAGCCTCAGCAGCTGGTTCCAGTTCCCGACTAGTGCTTGGCTGGGTGCTCCTGGGGGCTCGCCTTCCCTGCTCGGGTGCTCCTTGTCTTTTGAGGGAGGGAAACGGTATCTACCAGGGGCGGTGAGGGTCTCTCTGAGTACCACTCTGCCACTCTCTGCTGGGGTCCCTCCATGCTCTCTGTCCCTGTGGCTCCCCCAACCCCATGCCCATCTGCTCCCTTCTCTGCCATCGTCCTCCCTTTCACGGCAATTGTCCCGCTGTCCCTTCACAGCCTATCTCTCCCCTGAGCCCCTGGTGGTGTGATTCATCTCCCTCTGGTGGACTCAGGGCTGGCCATGTTGCTGCCTGCAGCTTGCACTAATCATAATAGCAGCCACAGCTAATACGTGAATTGCTTTTCAGAGTTCAAGGAGGCTTCCAGCCTCACGATGCCCTTGGATCCTTGCAATAGTCCCTTGAAAATGGTAGACTTTGGATGCTTTTATACATTTATGTAAAAATGTATTTTACATTTATAAATGGATGCATTTATTTGGTTTTAATAAACATATTACTTTCTCAGGAATCACATATTTTAAACAGACTTTTTTGTTGATCAATATACAATAAAGCTTTTTAAGAGTTTATATAATCTACACTAAATCTTTCACAAAAGCTAGGAGTAGAATATGAGTATAATAGCACTAATTACTCTAATTTTCTCTTTACCATAGGGCAAGAATAAATACCCTGCATTTTTATAGTGCTTTATACTTCACGAGAAAAAACCAAACCTACATTTAATTCCCAATATAATAGGCTCATCCAGCAATCTTTTGAGGTGAGGGAAACAAGACTTACTATCTCAAGTTTATGGGTGGAGGAAATAAAGGTTTATATAAGTGAAATAATTTGTTCAGAGTTGCAAATACCTGGTAGATAGCAGAGGTAGAGTTTGATGAAAGTTTCTGACTTTTAAAATGATACACCTCAATTTCTTTCTTAAAATTACGTGTTTTTTTTTGACATAGATACAAAAAGACAAGTGCCTACATATGGTCCTCCTCAAACGCTGCCATTCACCATCCAGTTTTCTCATGTCCTGCAGGAAAGGATCCCCCACCCCACCTCACCACACAACTTTTTGACTTTCATTTCTCACTCTTCTCTCCGGTTGCTTCCATGGAAGCAGATAGGCTGACCACAGTCTTGGGCAGCTCCAGTGTGCCTGGTGTGGCGCTGTGCACAGAGCTGAGTGGGTCTTGCAGGTGGCAGAATCTGGCCTCACCTCATGAGTAGGCAGGGAGGGCTTCCTGGACAATTTCTCATATTTGCAAAATAAATGAGGATGGGGGCTGGGCACGGTGGTTCACACCTGTAATACCAGCACTTTGGGAGGCTGAGGTAGGTAGTTTGCTTGAGTCCAGGAGTTCAAGATCTATATAAATAATAATAATAATAATAAAGCCAGGCATGGTGGCACATGCCTGTAATCCCATCTACTCAGAAGGCTAAGGCAGGAGGGTCACCTGAGCCCCGGAGGTCAAGGCTACAGTTAGCCATGATTACACCAATGCACTCAGCCTGAGCAACACAATGAGACTCAAAAAAAAAAAAAAAGAAAGAAAGAAAGAAAAGAAAACAAAAAAATCAGCTGTGGCTCATGCCTGTAATCTCAGCAATTTGTGAGCCTGAGGTGGGTGGATTGCTTGAGTTCAGGAGTTCGAGACCAGCCTGGACAACATAGTGAGACCCTGGCTCTATGAAAAATACAAAAAAGTAGCCAGGCGTGGTGGTACACACCTATAATCCCAGCTACTTGGGAGGCTGTGGTGGGAGGATCACCTGAGCCTAGGAGATTGAGGCTTCAATGACTCAAGATGGCACTGCTGCACTCCAGCCTGGGTGACAGAGCAAACCCCTGTCTTGGAAAGGACAGGACAGGACAGGACAGGACAGGACAGGACAGGAAAGGAAAGGAAAGGAAAGGAAAGGAAAGGAAAGGAAAGGAAAGGAAAGGAAAGGAAAGGAAAGGAAACGAAAAGGGGAAGGGGAAGGGGAAGGGGAAGGGAAAAAATGAGAGTAGCCACATGATTCTGTCATTTAAATCTCACAGGGTAACCGAAGCAAATCATCAGTGCCTGTCCTTGAACTTGGTGAAACTGTCTCAGCCTCATGACCTGTGGTACTGGACAGAGACCACAATACCTTGTCTACCCGGAGTGCCTGGAGCACTGTCTGCAGTTAGCTCCTGGAGGCTTGTCCTCAGTAGGCTTAGGGCATGAGGAGCCCTGGAAAGCCCAGGAACCCATGGAGGGCCCTGGAGAAACAGCACCTGTGGCTGAGGGGTTCACAGGCCCTACAGGATCCACTCGGGTAGGAGCTAAAGGCAGAAGCGAGGAGGGGTGGATGTTGAAGCAGAGGTACACTTGGGATTGGGGAGCCAGTGAGAGAAAAGCGGAAAATGAGGGGACTTGGTGATGGGATGGGGTCATCTTATGATTCGTCCTTGCTGAAGTAGGAGTGCGTACTTTACCCCAGTTGCTACTGAGCTCACTTTGAGATCTAAGGAAGAGCTAGAAAGATCAGTTTTGTGACTGCTGTCCTTTCTTCTTGTCTGTACTTTGCTAACCTAGCTCTGAATGCTTTGGTGCAGGAAACATTTATGTCTCCATCCAGCCTGGACGAGTGAAGCTGCCAGGGTGCCTCTACTCCTCCGGTAGAAGGGGGCAGGTGGAGTCATGCTTCTCCTCGGGGCTTCCTTCGGAATAGTCTGTCCCACTGGGGCTTGATCAGCGTCCCAGTTTCCTGTATGCCTTCAATCTCCAAACTGTGTTCGGGAGCATTTTTTAATGTTTATTTTTAACTCAGATGCCCTCCCTTACTTATCTCACCATGCAGTAACTCCACAATCGCAGTTGCTGGAGGAATTCACCTCCATGTCATCACGATCCCCCAGAAGCATTTGCTTCCCATTCTTGCCTTGAAAGATGTGAATCGTAAACACCGGTTTCTGTAGGCACCACTGATTTCCTGATTTAGTTTTGATCAACCTCTGGAGGAGGAAATGCATTCAGCATCATATTATACATGGGAGGTTGGCGCTGTAGGAAGAACAAGGACTTGGAAGTCAAATAAGGCTTAGAGCAATCCTGTCTGGCTTTCGGACTTTGAGCAAAATTTCTTGGCTTCTTGGGACCTCAGTTTCCTCTTCTGTAAACTGGGCCTGTCATCCTTCCCTCACAGATAAACAAGAGGAAATACACTGTCCCGCATAGGCATGGCACCCAGGGCTTGGCACTTGGGGGGCCATCCATGGGAGCCCACTTTCATGACCCCTCTTCCTACTGGGGGGTGTGGGGGAGCCCTGGGAGGCAGGTCCTGCTATCTGTTGAGCATCACCTTCTACCCCTGAGGGAACCCAGTGAGGCCCTTTGAGCTTCCAGGGGCAGGTGGCCATATTCTATGTGATGGGTGCTTAGAAGTGCTTTCCCCAAGGCATGCACGTGCTCTTGGAGGCAATGGCACCTTGTGTGCTCCAGGAGCCTGCAGAGGTTTACAAGGCACAGTGCGGTGCTCAGGTGCTCACTCCTTTCCCCCAGGGAACACCCCTTCTACCAGTTTCCAACATTGGGCTTCTAAAGAGAAAGGCATGGCCAAATTCCCCTGAAGGCTTGAAGAGCCCCTGACACTCCACTCAACACACCATTTTGCTTTCTCCTGGGAAAGGGGTGGAGTTCATAGTCCAGGAGTATCACTTTTATTCTCAGATCAGCTCTAGCAAAAGTCTGGATGCTCCATTCCCAGCCAGGAGAGATGGTGGGAGTCCTGCTTTAGTTGGAAATGAAGCTTCTTGCTTTGCAACACATATGAAAGAAGAGAAGCAGCAGCCCAGCTCCTTCGTTCCTCGAATGAGATAACGAAGTTGGGACTCATGCCTCACTTACACGTGCCTTACCTGTTGATTAAGAATTGTTGTGGGCCGGGCGCGGTGGCTCACGCCTGTAATCCCAGCACTTTGGGAGGCTTAGGCGGGTGGATTACAAGGTCTAGAGATGGAGGCCATCCTGGCCGACATAGTGAAACCCCGTCTCTACTAAAAATACCAAAATTAGCCGGGCGTGGTGGCGCATGCCGGTAATCCCAGCTACTAGGGAGGCTGAGGCAGGAGAATTGCTTGAACCCAGGAGGCGGAGGTTGCAGTGAGCCGAGATCACACCACTGCACTCCAGCCTAGAGTGAGACTCTGTCACACACACACACACACACACACACACACACACACACAAAAGAATCGTTACGGATTGAATCGTGTCCCCCCCAAATCCATGTTAAAGTCCTAATTCCTAGAATCTCCATATGTGACCTGATTTAAGGATAGGGTAATTGCAGATATAGTTAATTAAGATGAGATCATGCTCAGTAGAGTAGGCCCCTAATCAATTATGACTGGTGTCCTTAGGAAAAAGAAGAAATCTGGATATAGACACAGACGTACACACATGCACACATATGGAGAAAACTGTGTGAAGATGATGGCAGAGCCAGAAGGATGCCTCTACAAGACAACGGACACCAGAGATTGCCAGCAACCACCAGAAGCTGGGGGGGCCAGGAGCTGGTGCTCCCTCCAAGCCTCAGGAAGGACCAGCCCTGCTCACACCTTGATGCTGGACCTCCAGCTGAGAGAGTACATTCCTGTAGGAAGAACAAGGACTTGGAAGTCAAATAAGCTTAGAGCAATTCTGCCTAACTGTGGGACTTTGAGTAAAATTTCTTGGCTTCTTGGGACCTCAGTTTGTAAATTGGGCGTGTCATCCTTCCCTCATAGGTCAACAAGAGGAAATGCACTGTCCTGCACAAGTGTGGCGCCCAAGGCTTGGCACTTGGGGGGCCACTCATGGGAGCCCACTTTCGTGACCCCTCTTCCTACTGGGGAGAGTAGGGGAACCATGGGAGGCAGGTCCTGCTATCTGTTGAGCAGCACCTTCCACCCCTGAGGGACCCCAATGAGGCTTTTTGATCACCAGCAACCACCAGAAGCTGGGAGGGCCGGGAGCTGATTCTCCCTGGAAGCCTCAGGAGGGACAGCCCTGCCCACACCTAGATGCTGGACCCCCAGCTGGGAGAGTACCTTCCTGTCATTTAAGCACCCCCAGCTTGTGGTACTTTGTTATGGCTGACCCAGGAAGTAAACACGACAATTGTATCTGGGGGTCAGCCCCAGCCCCTCATTTCTGTCCTGGGGAACGCATAATGATGTAAGAGCCCACACTGCCTCATAGCAGAGGCAACCTGGCCATTGTCTCGGCCACGTCACCAGGTGTCTGTGACACATTCCTGCACCTCTGACCCTGGCATCTGGATGGGGGTTTCTGGGCTGCTGGGACTGCAAGGATCCCCATAGGGCAGAGGTTGGGCACCCTATGGGTATCTGGGCATGGGTGAGAGGGAGAAACAAATGGTACAATCTCCAGTGGGCATTGGTCCTATACTTTCTGGCCAGCGAGGGAATCCTCCCATAGGCAGGTCTGAGACAGTTTTCTGAGTAAGATTTCTTTGGATGGAGAAGTTTTATGGGGGAGAGACAAGGTTGCAAACAACTGATTCAAGCCACGTCCTTTCTTTCCCAGGTGAGGTCACCTGCAGAGGTCATGCTGCCGAGTCTCAAGTCCCTGCTTATAATCAGGAAGTGGAGCTCTCTTTTTCCCACGCTGCTTTCTTTCCAGAAATGCCCCAGATGCATCCTCCCCTTCTCTTTTCTCCACATGAAGATGTCGCTGGCCATCTTCTCTGGTTTGCTTTCCAACACTGAGCACCAAGTGCTTCCAAGGTCATGATGCCCTGGGGCCGAGAGCTACTTATGTGGGCATTTATAACCAAACAAATATTGAAATGGCCCGCAAAGCAAATGTTAGTGGTGACCAACAGCAGTAAAACTGGGGACATGGGACCCTGCACCTTCTTGAATGTCCCCCACGAGACCCCAGGCCGACCTTCAGGTTTTCCAGTGTGCTCAGAAAATCCTCGGTGGTTCCCACCCGCAGCTTAGTCTTTCAACAGTCCTCGGACTGAAGCAAGGGACAGGGAGGGAGTTATCCAAGATTTTCTAGCATGCCAAGAACACTTGCTGTGGTGGAACCTGGCACATACTGGCTCTTTGACACATGTGTATTGGTCTCCAGTAGCCAGAAGCATCTCTGAGAGCCCTTGCCCTCCAGTTGAAATGACAAATGGAAGGGAGTGGGTTCTGGAAGGCCCCAGGTGGGCTGGGGTGGGTTCTGGAGACCATCTTCCAACTCCTTTTCAGGAGGAGGGTTGGTCAGGTCAGCTCTGTGGCCACCTGGGCTCTGGAAGGGCGAGATACAGGCAGGTGTGGGCCACAGGAGGAAGAGCACCATGTGTGGGTGAAGCCCACAGCTGCAGCCAAAAGGCCCTGGGAGGGATCCTGGCTCTGACATCTCCCAGCCGTGTGGTCTTGGGCAAGGTCCCTGACTTGGACCTCAGCTTCCTCATCTGTAAAATAGGCAGAACAGTAATACCGACTTTGTAGGTTGTGTAAAGTTCATATACATCAAGCACTTACCCCAGTGCCTGGCAGACCGCACGCCCTAAACACACACATCTGTGAAATGAATCCATCAGTAAGCAGCTGGCGGTGTGGGGCAGAGAGGCAGCTGCCTGGCGGAACCGGCTGCAGGAGGATGAGTGTGTGGCAGGAGGAACACTCTGCACAGAGGACACTAGGTAGCGTCACCTGTCTCTTACCCTGTGTCTCCACTGGAATGGAATGTCAGACTCGCACCATGCATTCCTTTCCCTGCCAAAACGCCTCCTCTGAGCAGTGAGCAAGAAAGTTGTTCGAGTGGATAAAGCCAAAAGCCCATTTGGCAAGAGTGCTGTTTTGGAAAATGCTTAGCGGTGTGGGTTGGGATGAGGTTTTCTGTGCCTTTCCATTATTTCTTCAGCTTCATGAAACCCTGACTGAGCTATGCCCAGCAGAGTGAAGGCTGGGCAGCAGATGGACAAGATTTTCTCAAACTCCTTTCTGAGCCAATTTCAAAATATAGAGAGGGAAAAATCCTTGTTTTCTCTTTTCGGTTTTGAGAGGTTTCATATGCAGACACAAGTTTAAATTTTGGTTTTTTGCGCCCAGTGAGGTGTTTGGAGATGGCGGTACTGGAACAGGAAGAAATTTATAAGCTTTGGGGAATTTTTCCCCCCAATGCCCATATCCTTCTATAATTCAAGAAGTGAATGGGTAGCGTTTTTGTTTTTCTGAGAGGGGTGGCAGAGGGTAGAGAGAGAAAGAGAGAGAGAGACAGAGAGACTACATAGAGATGTCCAAAATGAATACAGTAAAACCCAGTTTGGATTAATTCTGCAATATTAAGTAGGCAGCCAAGCATTTGGATCTGCTTAATTCTTATCTCATCTAAGTCTCCAGTTGACTGATTGATTGATTGATTGAATGACTTATGCAACATGCGCTAGCCAGACACTGGTCTAGGGCGCAGGAATTCAGCAATAAATGAGACAAGACAAAAAAAAAAAAAAATGCCCCTGTGAATCTGACTTCCTTCGGCAGTGGTTGGGGAGCTGTGGCACAAGGGGGGGCCACATCCAGGCCAGCCCATCCATGCAAGCCACAACCCACAGTCGATGGCCAGGGAACTTCCAATTCCTTGCGCAGTCTCTGACTGTGGCCACACTCTTGGCTCCCTGTGCAGATAACAACCCCCACCCGGGTTTAATCCAGGCTGAAGCCATAAGGGAAATCAAAAGCAGCCATCCCCACCGTGGAATGTTTGAAGACTTCCGGGTCAAGAAAAGTCCCAGTGGCAAATGTCACTCACCCACACCAAGCAGGATGCAGCCTGCTGGGCAGCATCTGACGCATTAAACTCCCTGCTCTGTCCAGTTCCTCATGGTGCAGACTCTGCATGTCACGGGAATTGGGGACTTTCCAGTCCCATGCCTGGGAGTTACCCATAAATAGGTGAGTTGGATGTCTGCTACCGTTTTTTATTTGCTTCCAATTTAATGATATTTATCCCTCAGGGGCATTGCTCAATGAATCCTCATTCACGGTGTGTCAGGCATATGCTAGGTACTGTGGGGAACAAGGGGATATGGCAGACTCAGTTGTTCCAAATTCTAGCACGCTCTGGATCTGAAGAATTCTGGGTTTTTCAGTGATCCCAGGACTGAAACCTCATCACCACCACCACCACCACCACAAACAGCAACACAACACGGTGCTGACAACCACGGGAACGATAGCAACAGAATACATGGCAGCAGCAGTGACATTGCTGGGCGTGGAACCCGGCCGGGAGCGTGAGTGGCTCTGCAGATGGAACCCGGCATGCTGAGTGTGGTCAATTTATCTGGCAGAATGAAAGGATGCTTTTTAGGCTAACAGTATCCTCAAAAGCCCAAACTTTCCCCATAAGAGTTGAAAAATGTGGAGGTAACAGGAGTCAAGAGAAGAAGGAAAACAAAGGACAGAGAGCCAGAGGGCTCCACAGGGATGATGATTTGATTTGGAAATAAGGGTGTAGCAGAGCTTCTTCTGCCCCAGTTCAGGTCCTCAAGGCACTTCTGTTCCTTGTGTTCTTTTGGGGTGAGTCTCACTAGCTTCACACTTGTGCACCTGAGAGTGCCCCACCTGCTCACACCTGCCCCTCTCGCCTCCCACCCAGGGCTTCCCTGCTGTCACCATGCAGGGTCCTCCTTAGAGCCACTCCCACACAGTGTGACCTTCTTTGAGGACTGGGTGGGGTGGGAGCGTGTACTCTCCAAGGGATGCTCCCGAGAGGTTTATAAGGCTTCCTGGGATCACACAGGCTGTTGCAGAGTCCACACTGATGATCGGCCTCTCAGCAGCCTCCCTCCACCCCCGTCCCTCCCTCCTGTCCCGGGGTTTGTGCTCATCAGTAAAGCAATAGCCCAGGAGCACTCTGCCTTGGGAATCTGGCTCCAACCTGGGGTGCCCGCAGAACCCATTCCCTGAGACCTGCCCTGTGAAGTGGGATCTGACACACTCCAGCGGCGGCCATTGCTGAAGGAGCAAGCACGCCCGTGTTGAAGTGCACTGAGGGTCTTACCAACATCGCGTGAATTTTTTACTGCAGACTCGTCATGACGATGCCCATTTTGTAAATGAGAAAATGGAGGGAGAGGATAAAGAACTGGCCTAAGGTCTCGCCATTGTTCATTGTTGAGTGCAGGACTGCACGCCATAGCCCTTGACGCCACAGCTGCTTTCCAGAGAGTAGAGAGGAAGCCGTGGGAGCTGGAAGGAGGGCAGGTGGCCAGGAGAAATTCCACTGACCCGGCATGCACTTGAATAGTCCCTGGGTCATAAGCATAAGCACAAAACCTCTGTGGGGGGTGTGTGTGTGTGTGTGTGCGCTGAGGGCATGCATGTATGCGCATGTGTTCATATGTGCTGTGGATTGGGGTAATGCTTGTGTTGTGCATGTGCATGTATGATGTGTGGTGTGTGTACAAGCATGCATGTGTGCTGTGCATGTGTTGTGTGTGCCTGCGTGTTGTATGTGTTGTGAATGCATGCGTTGTGTGTGCATGTGTGTTGTGTGTGGTGTGAATGCATGTGTTGTGTGTGCCTGCGTGTTGTGTGTGTTGTGAATGCATGTGTTGTGTGTGCATGTGTGTTGTGAATGCATGTGTTGTGTGCACATGCGTATTGTGTGTGTTGTGAATGCATGTGTGAGCTTGTGTGGCGTGTGCAAGTGTACATGTCCTTTGAAGCACAGTGACTCCTGAGGCAGGCAGTGTCTCATGTGGGAGCAGTCACATGCACTGGTGTAGGTCAGTATCCTGGGGGATGGACAGCTGTGGCTTCCTAGCACAGAGCGGGAGAAAGCAGCTGTGGTGTCAAGGGCTATGGCGTGCAGTCTTGCACTCAACAGTGAACAACGGTTGAGACCTTAAGCCAGCTCTTTATCCTCTCCCTCCATTTTCTCATTTACAGAATGGGCATCATCATGACGAGTTTGAGCAGTGACCTGTTAAGCCCTGGATGCCTGTGGACTGTCTGGGTTTCAGATAGGCTGGTGTGCCCATAAACTGAGGAAAAAGGACTGGGTGACTCCGGGTGCTTGAGGATCACGCAGGGCCCCTTTCCGTGAGTGGGTACTTTGGAGAGCCACTGCCAGTAATGCAGTGTGAAGGTGCAGAGGATGTGAGGAATCCTGCCATGGCCTGTTTGTGGTGTTCAGATGAGTGGCAGCTCCTTCTTATGCAGTGGATCCCATGTGCAGATGCCAAATGCAGCTGTGCAACCCTCACAGGGGCAGTGGAGGTAGTAGGGAACTCGGGAAGGATATGGTGTAGGGGACAGCATTGGCCCCTGTGTTAGGCTGTTCTTGCATTGCTATAAAGGAATGCTTGAGACTGGGCAATTTATAAAGAAAAGAGGTTTAATTGGCTCGTAATTCTGCAGACTGTACAGTCTTGGTGCCGGCATCTGCTCAGCTTCTGGCAGGGCAGAAGGTGAAGTTTTACTCATGGAAGAAGGTGAAGTGGGAGCAGGCATGTCACGTGGTGTGAGAGAGACAGCAAACAAGATCTCACAACCAGATCTCATGAGTACTCATTCGCTGTCACAGGGACATCACCAAGCCATGAGGGATCTGCCCCCATGACCAAAACACCTCCTACCTCCCAGCATGCCCCACCTCCAACACTGGAGATTACAATCAGCATGAGATTCAGAGGAACACACATCAAACTACAGCAGCCCTGCAGATGGTCAGGACCTCCCTTTGAGAAATCCTCCCAGTCTGTATTCTGTGTAAGTGATTATTGATAAAAAGACCAGAGAGTAATAATATAGCAGAAACAGAAAACACTGTAAAAAAGTGCGTAAAGGCAGGTGATGGAGCTGCGTGTTTTCTGCAGCAGAGTATGTTCAGGATATTCTCTTTAAGAGGGTTTTGGAAGTATGTCATAAACAGTAAGCTTGACATGTCCAACCTGCGCCCATTCTTGTTGAACTTTCCATGAGAGGGTGCAACAGTCTCAGAGCTGAGCAGGCTTTCGATGGCTCACCATTGGAAGGCATTGAGTGGGGCACAGATATGCCACTGTTTACCTCTCCAAGAGGCCACTCTGGCTGCCTGGTGGAGGAAGGATTATCGGGGCTGAGAATGGAAGAAAGGGGCACAAACTAGGAGTCTGTTGCGATGGTCGTGGCTTGGACTATGTTATCCTGACGGAGAAAAGAGAACGGAGAAAGGTGGACAGATCTGGGGACTATTTTGAAGCCAGAGCTGGTAGATCTTGCTGATAGATGGACCCTGCAGGACAAGGTAAAGTATGAGGAGTTAAGATTGACATGAGACATGGGGCAGATGTGGTTCTGTCACAGGATCCTTGGGGTGTCACTTCGCCAGCTGGAAACCTCTGTGGTCAGTGACACCTTCTGTCTGAGTATTGCTTGCACCCACTGGACTTGTCCCACCCACTCGGCCCGGCAGCCTGTGCTTGGCTCACGCTATCAGCCCAGATCCCACATCTAACACGGGTGAGCCAGGCATGGAGCAGTAAGGGGTATATGGTAGGGGCATCCAGCCACTGTGCATGGCCAGGCATGCCAGCTGCTGCGGCCAGGCAGGCAGCTCCACATGCCAGCACAGGTGCCAGCTCTGTGCTAAGCTGCAGCTGGACCAGATGTACTGCATGTGGCTTCCACTGCGGGCACCCACACCTGGATGAGGGCAACACAGTGGCACCTGGAAGCTTGGAGACACCAGGAACTGCAGAGCCCCAAAAAGGGTGTCACAGCCCGAGCTTGGAGAGCTCCTAGTGAGGAGAGAAGCCATTTCTCTGTCTCCTGTCTCAGAGGAGGAGGAAGTAAAAGTTGAAAAACAGAAATGAAGTCAGTGGCAAGACCAGCTGGTGCCACTGATGACCAGGCCTGTGGTTAAAAGATTAACCGCCCCCCTCTAACCACATGTGCTCCCAATCTATCACGACCCTTTCACGTGGAACCTCTTAGAGTTGTAAGCCCTTAAAAGGGCCAGGAACTCTGTCTTCAGGGAGCCCGGCTCTTAAGATGTGAGTCTGCAGGCGCTGCTGGCCGAATAAAAACCTCTTCCTTCTTTAATCTGGTGTCGTAGGAGTTTTATCTGCGGCTTGTCCTGCTACAGTAGGTCTGGGCTCCCCGAAGGGCTACAGCTCTTTTCTCCTTCTCATCACCCACAGTGGTGAGCGGGGGCAGGTGTTTCAGCCCTGTTTGTATTATGGCTCTTTCTGTCCTGCCGTTCAGAGGGTCCCGAGTTCTTGTCCGATGTGCAGAAAGAATGAGGCATGCAGACAACTGGAGGGTGAGCAAGGTGGAGAGGAGCTTCATTGAGTGACAGAACAAGCTTTCAGGAGACCCAAAGTGGATAGCTCCTTTTCACAGGGAGGGCATTCAAATGAGTCGAGGAGACCCAAAGTGGGTCGCTCCTTTCCGCAGCTGGTAGTCCGGACATCTACGTGAGTCTGGGTAAGTCCGGGGGTTTTTATGGGCTCAGAAGGGAGGACGTGCGTGCTGATTGGTCCTCGAGTGGCCATGGGCAGGCCTGGAAAAAAACACGGTAACTTCTCACTCAGAGCTGCAGACTCCACCCAGAACTGGCAGCCCAGCCCCCAGGCTTTAGGCTGTCCCTGGCTTGAAGGTGGGGTTTTACCAGGGGCCACCCCATTCTGCCCAGGAACCTGTCTGCTTTCTGCCATCAACATAGCATCCAGGGCCCCCGAGCTGTTTGTGCCGAGGGGTGCCTGCAGGCCCACGCCAAGGCGCCCTCATCCCCTCCTCGCCTCCCTCCAAAGCTTGTTGATGCTCAAAGTTCCTAAAGGGCTGAGGCTGCACGGGGCTGTCAGGTCAGCACCACCCCAAGCATGCACACACCCAGCACAGCCCCGAGCACGCACACACCCAGCACCACCCCGAGCACGCACACACCCAGCACCGCCCCGAGCACGCACACTCCCAGCACCGCCCCGAGCACGCACACACCCAGCTGGGTTGTGACAGCTCCCAGGCTCTGCCACAACTTTGCTCCTCACTGGAACAGGCAACCGTAGAGGCGAAAGGCCAGACAGCAGGAGCAGGCACTTCTGAGCCTGCAGGGGTAGGAGCTTCCCAGGCCTCCAAGAGCACAGGGATGCTTGGGTCTGGAGCTGTGGCTGGGCTCCTACCTGTTCCTGGCTCCCACCAGCCCTGCAGAGTGTGCAACCCTGGCTGTATCTCCACCACTGCAGCCGTCTTCCCAGTGGCCGCTCCAGACAGGCTACTGCTGCCATTAGTTCCATTTGCTGAGATGTGAAGATGGGGCAGGGGAGAAACGAAGCTGGGAGAATAACATTTTCTGTTATGTTTGAGGGGACTTAGTTTGGATTCCCCCCACAAAGCAGATCCTCTGAAAAGAGCGGAGCTGCATATCGTTTGTGTGGGAAAGTGATCTCAGGGCCTGGGAAGAAGTGAGACCGAGGAGGGAAGCCCAACCCTGAGTATGTTCTGGAGCTGATCCCTGCTGTGGACATCTGGGCTGGGTCTTGCTGGGAAGCGGGAGGGGACAGGATCACCACCAGTTGCCACCCCCCACCAAAGGCTGCCTGGGCGTGTCAACTCTCTTACTCTTCCAGGTGTACGATGGCTCCCCGTGTGACTGAGTGAGTGGGCTCCTGCAGGTGCCACAGTTACAGCAGCCAAGCTGTCCTGGGGGAGAACCAAGAGGTGTGCGTGGCCCCAGGCCAGAGGTGGAATCAGCCGCTCCCTGTGTGCAGCTGGTTACCATAGCAACAGCTGGAGCAAACAGGTGGGCTGAGAGGACGTGAGATGGTGCGTAAAAATGTCTTGCACAGCATCCAGAAGAGATGTCCTGGAAATAGTTGGATATATGAGCCTGGAGCTCAGGGAGAGGTAGGGCTGAGCTACTGGTATAGGAGTCATCGGCAGAGAGGTAATACAGCTGTGGGACCTCAACTAGGGGAAAGTCAAAGTTGAGCATCTAAGGGTGACCTCTGAGCTGCCCCTTCTGAAAGGGGTTGAGGGGGAAGATCTAGTGAAGGGGTCTGGCATGGAGTGGAGCAGAAGGAAAATTAGGGAAGTGGGTGCAATGAAATCCTCAGAAGGCAAACCAGATAAGGATGAAAAAATCAACAATAGGTCACAGATGGGCTTGCTGTGAGTGGCTTCAGTGCCATAGTGGGGAACATTTTGATTGCAGGTGTGGGAGAAGGTGGAGATTGCTCTTAAGATCCAGGCTCTCACAGGGAGCAGGCCAACGAGGCAGGAAGGAGGAGGTGCTTTTGTTTCAAGTGGTATTTGCAATATCTCACCAAAAAATATTTGAGCAACCATTTCTGTGTTTGATTGTGTCTCATTACTGACAGCACAGAGACTTACAAATTATGTTACTTCCAAATTAACTAGAAAAAAGAAGAGGAGGAAGATGAGGATTAGACATCATTTATCTGGAATATTTTGTATGAGTTCTTGAATAAAACTTGGAAACTAAGCCAAAAAAGGGAGAGAGAGCAGAGGCTGGACATCTGCTGCGAGGCTGAGGGGGAAAGTGATTCCATCTCAGTCCTCACGACCACATTTCCATTCCATGTTGTTATCGTAATTTATGTATTTTACAGTTGAGGAAAGAGAGTCTTAGAAAAGTTTTATTACTAACTCATGTTCACACAAATGAGGGTTGGAGAGGGGATTTGAACCCAGTTCCATGGGACCAGGGAGTCTAATTGCTTTCTGGGACCACAGCGTCATGTTAGGGGCAAGGGCTAGGGTGCACCAGTGGCGAGTGGCAGGCACGGATGGAAGGGGAGTAGAAGCTCACTCTCTAGCAGGAGTTTCTTTTTGTAGGAACTCAGGTTCTGGAAGGTTACCTTTCAAATTTAAGCTATTTTCCAGAATGATGGATAACCATTTTAGTTTTCTGCCACTGAAATTCCTGTGATGGAACTGACTCTTATCAGTGGCTGGAGCCCCTGAGACACAGTGTGATGGAGAGTGAAGAGCTGGCATTGGACGCAAGCTCTTCTCAAAGTCGCTTCGCCATGTTCTCTGTCCTCCCATCCCCCTTATATTCATTCTGTGGAAGACCTAAGCTCAGGCTCTGAGGATAATTTGTGAAAACGAACAAAAAAATGGGGAACAGTTTGTGTAAGCTTCCCATTTTTTTTTTCCCCATCACAAATGCTCCCGGGGTAGTGTAGAGTGACAATAGCTGGTCTAACCAATTGCAAGTAGCAGCAATAGATGACATAGAGATGGAGAAAACAAGACCCAACAGATAGGTATTCTATTACAGACATAGCTGCCCAGAATAATTAGTGCATATCTTGGTGAAAGCCTTGAAAGCTGAGGAAAAATTAAGTTCAGCATACTCTGGGAAACAACTCAAAAGTCTTTCTCCATTTTGATTAACTATTACTGAAGATGACCCGGAGATGACCAGCAGATGTCAGTATAAGGTAGGTCTAGCAGGATCCTGTGTCCAAACAATGAGGTCAGCTCTGGTCAGAACTTGCTCTTGGACATCAAAGGCCCCCAAAATAAAGGAGTGGCCTGGACCCACAAAACCATGATGTCTTGCATTCTTGCTTAGGCTATGGTGCGAATAAGTGCTCAAGGAAAATGGCTTCTTATTTCAAAGAAAATGCAAGAAACATTCAAGGAAGTGAAGAAAAAAGAAAGCAGGTATTTACTTGCATTAGTCTTCTTTAAAGACCATAAGGTATAGATAGGCTAAAAAGAATGCATAGAAATCTGATACAATATGATATTCTAGAACATTCTAGAGCTATGTTTATGGGTATCAATAGCTCCCACAGCACATTGTGAATATATTTTTTAAAATTTGGCATGTATAATGTGATTCCACTTATAGAGTGTTATACATTCTATACATTTTAATTAAAAATATATTTTGTTTTGTAAAAAAATAAATTTTTTTTCAAAACAAATTGCATGGCCTCTTCCACTCAAAGTTATGCAACCACCCCCAGCAATTTTTACACTTTCTTTTTGGTGGTAAGAGTTTCATCTTGATCATTCTTTTTTGGTGGCCATCTCTTCCTGAAGCTAGAAAGGTGGTAGACCAGTTGTTGCCTTTACATCTTGTCCTACACTTTTTTTTTTTTTTTTTTTTTGATGAGACAGAATCTAGCTCTGTCCAGGCTGGAGTGCAGTGGTGAGATCTTGGCTCACTGCAATTCTCCTGCTTCAGCCTCTTGAGTAGCTGGGATTACAGGCATCCACCATCACACCTGGTTAATTTTTGTATTTTTTTTTAGTAGAGATGGGGTTTCACTATGTTCTTGATCAGGCTGGTCTCGAACTTCTGACTTCAGGTGATTCACCTGCCTTGGCCTCCCAAAGTGCTGGGATTACAGGCTTGAGCCACTGTACCTAGCCCCACACTTCTTTATCTTAGATTTTTCTAGCCCACCCCAAAGGGAACGAACGCTTGAGAAAGGTTTATAAAAAGATGAATAAGACCTAATCATTGCCCTTATAGGAATTTACTCCCCGCGGGGAACAAAATACACACATAGGCGGTTCTGGTGAATATGCTTAGTGCCGTTCCTACCAGGGATATGCTACTCCTTCATTCTCCTTGTCCAACCAACTCCAGCTTTGCAACTGGCTCTTAGCTTAAGCACCAGCACATCCAGGAAGCCTCCTGAACCCCCACATTGCCTGAGGGCTGCATTGACCTTTGACCCTGCTTTTCATCCCCAGGGCCACCTTCTCCTGCCACACGATTGCGTGCTAGAACAGGGGCTCACTGAATGTCAGCAAATTTGTGTGTCCAGAGCAGCCCTTCCTCAGTGGTGGATGGGAGGTGGTGGCTAAACACCCAGCTCCTCCCTGCTTGCCAGTACAGCCTGGGGGCATGTACCATGTACACAGCCTCCTAGACGTCCCCAGTGGGGTTGGGCCCTGGTGCCCGCTGTGCACTGTGCATGGGTTCCTTCCTTTCTCTATCTCATTTCCCTGCTCCTCCAAGAGTGTTTCTTGGCTCACGTCCCAAATTAACTGGGAACCATCCCGATTTGGCACTTACCAGCCTGCATTATACTTGCTTGCTTGCTGTGTCTGTGTTCCTTTAGCCTACAAGCTTGGTGAGGACAGGGGCCACGTCTGGGCCTAGCTCTGTCTCTGGACCATGATAGACTTTGAATGGATCTTTATTAACTCATCGAGTCTCATCTGGACTCCGGGTATAATTAGCTGCATAAAAGAAGGGGAGTTTGCATGTCCCAGGCTTTTGCCTTTGGCCTAACAGATTGAAGAAGAGTTTTGCTCATTATCCGCTTCTGAGAAGAGCTGGCCAACACATTCTAGGTTTATTTTAATCTGTGACCTCTCAGAACAGTTTTCCTTGTTCATTTTTCATTCCATCCAACATCCTCTCTCTCCTGGCATCAAGGATCCATTCCCCTATATATCATCCTGAGGGAGCCAGTGCGTTCCCACCACTGTGTCTGTGCAACTGTTGTTCATTTTGCCTGGGATATCCCCTTTCCCCAAACCCCTCCTTCCCTGGGTCCTCTGACTTCTGCTCCTCCTTCCAGGCTTGGAGTGTACCCCTTTCCCTGGAAGACACTTTGTTGCCAGTGCTGTGACAAAGGCAGCCAACTTACGGGGACAAAGCCATGGAGGAAGAAAGTCTCTTCCAGGGAAAGGGGCACACTCCAAGCTTGGAAGGAGGAGCAGAAGTCTCTTGCGTGTTTACGACTGGGAAGGAGAGCATAGTGTCTAACAGTGCAGACCCTGGAGACCAGCTGAGTCCTAATCTCAGCTCCATCTCCCACCACCTGTTTGGGGTAGATTACTGAACCTTCCTAGGCCTAGGGGGGTGTTTCCACAGCAAGCCCTCTTTCATGTAAGGACTGTCAGTTTCTCTTTGTAATTAAGAATCAGTAATTCTGGGGGCCTGGGATTGGAAAGAGTGACGATAAGAGATTTAACTCCATGAAGTGGCATGTCTTGACCAAGAAGTGAAATGAACTTGTGCAAACACACACATACACACACACGTACACACACACACACACACACGTACACACACATGCGTGCACACATGTACACATACACACGCTAGCACACACACATACACACACATACACACACATACACACGTACACACACATGTGTGCACACGTGTACACATACACACGCCAACACACACATACACACGTACACACACACACGTACACATACATTCTCTGTTGAAATATGCAAATACTTTTGCTTGGGTATTTTTTCCCTACACTCTTTGCTGCCGCTGGTGGTCTGGTGATTTCACAGTAGGCTCAGAGGGGTCTCGTTCCTGTAGAAGGCTGGCTCCCTCACAGCCTGGTTCTGTCACACATGCTTTTCCTTCTTCTTGGAGCTGCCCCCTAAGGCATTCTCCTCCAGGTCCCATTCCCTGGGTCCGGTACCTTCTCTGGAAATACTTCATTAATACCAAGGTCTGCAAAAGGTGGCTGACCTCACTGTGTTCCCCACGCCCTGGGCCTCTCTGTGCTGTTGACCTTGAGAGTAACAGTTGCTGTAGTTGTTGATTTCCTCCTCTCTCTTTCCCTCCAGACTGTTTCACCTTTCCTTGTGGTGGTGGCTCAGGGTTTACAATGCAGTCGGCCCCCCATATCCCCAGGTTCCACATTCACAGATGCAACCAACCACAGATCATACAGTTAAAACATTAATCCAATATAATACACAGTTTAAAATTCAGGATAATGATGATTTACATATCCTTTACATTGTATTGAGTATCATAAGTCATCTAGAGATGATGTAATGCATACAGGAGGATGTGTGAAGCTATATGCAAACCTCACATGCAAACTACACCACATTATATAAGGGATTTGAGCATCCTTAGATTTCAGTATCTGCAGAGGGTCTTGGATCCATTCCCCTATGGATATTGAGGGATGACTGTAGACACTCTAAACTTCTATTCTGTCTTCAAGTATATTATATAATTTTGTGTATAATGTATGTGTATAATGTAATAACCATATGGCAGTATAATTCCATCCCTCCACTGTCCCTTCTGCTATTTATGGCATGCATTTTACTTCTACAAAATGTTATAAACCCCACAATTGTTATTTTTGCTTTTAACAGCCCATTAACTTTTAAAGATATCATAAAAAAAGAATTTTTTTTATACCTACCCTCATTTTGAACTCCTTTTTGCCATTTCTGGAATTCTTTATTCCTCTATACCTTTCTGAGTTTCCAACCAGTACCATTTTATTCTGTGTGTAAAACTTCCTTTAATATCTCTGGCTGTTCAGGTGTGCTTATGAAATGTTCTGTAGACTTTTTTTCAGGGAAGAGGGGGTCTGAAAATGCCCCTTTTGCATATCTATTTTTGAAAGAATATAAATTTTTTTTTTTTTTTGCTGAATATAAAATTTTAAGTTGTCAATTTGTTTTATTCTTTCTGTTCTTTAAAGATGTTTCATTACACTGACATATGACCTTCTTTTTGGTTTGATTAGGATAAAAGGAACGTTCTTATCACTGTTCTCCAGTGTGTAATGTCTCTTTTTTTCTGGATGCTTTTAAGATGACCTTCATCACTAGTTCTCAGAAGTGTGATTATGATACATCTCAGTGTGGGGTTTTTGGTGATATTCTGCCTGAGGGTTTGTGGGTGCTAATGTTTGTGTCCTCCCCAAAATTATTATGTTGAAAACTTAATTACCAGTATGATGGTATTAGGTGGTACATCTGGGGAGCGGTTAGATTGTGAGGGCAGAGCCCCCATGAATGGGATTAGTGTCCTTATAATCCCAGACACTGATGCCTTGATCTTGAATTTCTCTGCTTCCAGAGTTGTGCAAAGTAAATTTCTGTTGCATTTAAGCCAGTCAGTTGATGATATTTTGTTATAGCAGCCCAAATGAACTGAGATAGTGGGTTTCTATCTTTTGTCAAATCTGAAAATATTTTGGCCATTATTTAAATTTTTTTTTTTTTTTTTTTTTTTTTTTTGCTGTAGTCTCTCTTTCCTCTTCTTCTGAGACTCCATTTGCTTGTCTACTGGACCACTCTATTTTGTCTCACAGTTGCTGAGGCCCTATTCATTTTTATCCCTGTTTTCCTCTCTGTTTTTAAGTTTGGATAGTTTCTGTTTCCCAGTCTTCAAGTTCAATGATCTTTTCTTCTACAGCGTAAATGTTGTTGTTAGACCCAACCAGTGAATATTTTATTTCAGATGCTGTGTTTTTCTATTCTAGAATTTCCACTCTTCTTTATAGATCCTGTATCTTGATTGAGATCCCCTGTATTTCATCATCATGCTTGTGTTTTCCTGTAAGTCTATGATCATGTTTCTAATAGCTGCTTCAAGATTCTGGTGTGCTAATTTTATACTTCCTATTATGTCTGGGTCTTTTTCTAATGACATTTTTCTCCAGGTATCAGGTCAATTATCCTGTTTGTTTGCATGTGTAGTAAGTTTTTATTTTATGCTGGACATTGTGAATGCTAACTTGTAAAGTGTCTGGATTATATTGTTTTCCTTGAAGAGCATTGAGATTTCCTTGTTGTTTTGTGTTTTTTGTGTGTGTGTTTGGTTTTTTGTTTTGTTTTGTTTTGAGATAGGGTCTCATTCTGTCACCCAGGCTGGAGTGCAGTGATTTGATCACAGCTCACTGAAGCCTTGAATGCCCCAGCTCAAATCATCCTCCTGCCTCAGCCTCCCAAGTGGCTGGCACTATAGGCACATGCTACCACACCTGGCTAATTTTTATATATTTTTATAGAGTTGGGGTCTTGCCATGTTGCCCAGGCTGGCCTTGAACTCCTGAACTCAAGAAATCCACCTGTCTCAGCATCCCAAAGTGTTGGGATTACAGGCATGAGCCACCACACCTGGCTTGAGTTTTGTTCTGGCAAGTAGCTAATTTCCTTGTATGTAGTTCAGCATGATTCTCTTAGTCTTATTTTCAAGCATGTTAGGGTGAGTATAAGGTAGCTTTTACTCTGAGGCTAGAGAACCACAGTTTCTGAGACATGGCATTTCTGAGGCCTCAATTGAGTTCCTAGGGTATTCGTGAGACCTGTGAATTCTGGTGAGTTGGTACTCCTGTGTCACTTGGCTCTTTGCAAGTTCTGGAATCTCTATGTAGCTCTTCTCAGCCTCACCTCCCTGTGCCAAAGATAGCTGGTGGTTTATTGCTAAAAGCTTTGCCTGGCCTTGTGAAATCTCATCCTATATATCCCCAACTTACTTTTCATCCAGAGACTCAAGGAGACCCCTGTATAAGTTTCTGCAGCTCCTCCGTAAAGCTCCTCCGACCATGCTGTATGTACTCTGTGCCACCCACTCCCATAGTCTTAGCAACCAAACACTGATCTTTGTCTTCTCCACCAGCAGGATTACTATGCATTACTGTGCACTGCTAGGCAGTGGATGAAGAAAGTCTTTTTTTTTTTTTTTTTTTGAGAAGGAACTCTTGCTCTGTCGCCCAGGCTGGAGCACAGTGCCACGATCTCTGCTCACTGCAACCTCAGCCTCCTGGGTTCTAGTGATTCTCCTGCCTCAGCCTCTTGAGTAGCTGGGACTGCAGGTGCACACCACCATGCCCGGCTAATTTTTTGTATTTTTAGTAGAGACTGGGTTTCGCCATGTTGGCCAGGCAGGTCTCGAACTCCTGACCTCCTGATCCGCCCACCTCGGCCTCCCAAAGTACTGGGATTACAGGCGTGAGCCACCACGCTCGGTCATGAAAGTCTTTTACAGGGAAAGAAAGTGGCACACTCCAACCCTGGAGGGAGGAGCAGAAGAGGGAGGACCCAGGGAAGGAGGGGTGGGGGATGGGGACATCCCAGGCAAAATGAAAACAGGCATGAGCTTGCCTTCCCTATGCTATGATATGCAAAGCACTTTAAGTCAGAAAACTGGGTAAATCAAAGGGTTTGTCTCATTTTTCTCTCCAAGAGCTCACAATACTGCCACGTCTGATGTCTACATCTTCAAACTGTTGTTTCACAGAATATTGCTATTTTCCATTGTTGGTGGTGGGAGGGCTAGTCTGGCACCAGTTACTCCAGTTGGTTCCTCTGGATGTTGAGAGGAGAACACGGGAGACGGACGGTGGGCTTTTAGTCTGTGCATCCCCAGCTCTCCACAGTAGACACAGGTTCACAATAGATGCCTGTGGTAGTTTCAAGAATGGGTCCCCCAAGATGCCAACATTTCAGTCCCCAGAACCTGTGGGGATGTTACCTTCTAAGGCAAAGGGGACGTTGCAGATATGATCAATTAAGGCTCTTGAGATGGGGGAGATGATTCTGGATGATTTGGGTTGGCTCAGTGTGATCACAACCTCCTTAGAAATGGCAGACAATAGTGACACCAGCAGTAAAAGGAGCTGTAAGGATGGAACCAGAGGTTGCAGGGATGCACTTGGAAGATGCAGGAAGGGGCCAGGAGCCAAGGAATGCAGAGGCCCCAGGCCCCAGAAGGACGAGGAATGGATTCCTCAGTAAAGTCTCCAGAAACAGTGTGGACTTGCCAACACCTTGATTTTACACTTCTGGCTTTCCGTACTGTAAGAGGACGCATTCTGTTATTCGAAGCCACTAAGTTTGTGGCAATTTGTTACAGCAGCCACAAGAAACTAATTTATAGTGCCTTATAAATCCTAAGGAAATCGGGGTTGCTCAATATTAATGCCCTAGTGATAATTAGCTAACAATTCTTTCAAATGATTTTTGGCTAGTTATATATGGAATGAAATGAAAACCCTTTCAGCAAAAAAGCAGTTGATCTCATAGAAGTAAAAAGTCGGACAGAGGATGCTAGAGGCTGAGAAGGGCAGGGGGAAGGGAGGGGTAGGGAGAGATTTGTGGAAGGCTACAAAATTACAGCTAAAGGAGAGGAAGACTTTCCAGTACTCTACAGGACTGTAGGATGACTCTAGTTAACGATAATACAGTTTCAAATAGCTAGAAGGAGGATATTGAATGTTCCCAACACAAATACATGATACATGTTCGAGATGATGGTTATGCTAATTACCCTGATCTGATCTCTGTACATTTTACAAATTGAAACATCAGGCTGGGCACGGTGGCTCAGGCCTGTAATCCAAGCACTTTGGGAGGCCGAGGCGGGCAGATCACTTGAGGTCAGGAGTTCAAGACCAGCCTGGCCAACTTGATGAAACCCCGTCTTTACTAAAAATTCAAAAATTAGCCGGGCATGGTGGTGGGCACCTGTAATCTCAGCTACTCAGGAGGCTGAGGCAGGAGAATCACTTGAACCTGGGAGGCAGAGATTGCAGTGAGCCGAGATCGCACCTCTGCACTCTAGCCTGGGCGACAGAGCAAGACTGTCTCAAAAAAAAAAAAAAAGGAAACATCACTATGTGCCCCCATGAACATGTACAATTATTATTCGTCAATTAAAAAAATAAAAGGTTAAAAAAAGAAGCTGAATCTCATAACCAAAAAAAAAAAAAGAAAGGTGAGGAAGGGGTCTGGAATGTCGATATTACCTGGGGGCAGGGTCTGGAAGGAGCCTTCTCATTCTCTTGACACATGGCGAAGGGATGGAGACATTTATGAGCTCATTACGTTCACAGGAGAGTCAGACCTTTCCTCATGTCTGCTAAGATAATTCTTCTCCAACATCTGTCTTTCAAATGTTAGCTCCATTCCATGGAGTCAGAAAGTCAGAGATCTTTAAAGCAAAAATTCTAGAGTAATGAGCTCTGTTAGTAGTAATGGAAACCATTGTCCAATGCACTCTATATGATAGGCGCCTCCTGCCGACGTTGCTCTGCTCTAGCCCATCTTGGCCTGCTTGCCTAACTGGCCACTGAATGCAGGTAAGTCCTTGCAGTAATCCTTCTGGGGAATAAACTACTTGCCTACTTTAGTTCCCAATTTTCCCTCCTTGGAAATAAAACTCAGCTCTGTGAATATGAAAATAACTATTTTATTCCTATCACTGAGCCTCTGCCCCCTCCAAAACTCCTCGTTTGGCATCTGTGCTTTTATAAGGAGCCAAAATACTCAACCCAGCAAGTGAATACAAGAAAAGATGCCTCAGGACTCTCTTCAGCCTCACCTCTCTGTGCCAAGGCTAGCTGGTGGTTTATTGCTAAGAGCCACTCCCTCACAGTTCCCTGGGAAGGCTTGTCCATTGCTCCAAGACTGCAGCTCTGCGAGGTCACTCACCGGTGGCCATTGGCCGGTGTGAACTGTTCTGCTCACAACTGGCGGCTGCCCCATCATGAGGCTTCCTTTCAGCCTCAGCCTCTGGGCTAGAAATTAGTTGCCTTTGTCCACAGTTACTGTGTTCCCCAGCCTCGCTGTGATTATAAATAGCTCTATCCATTCCAGGACAAATGATTCAGGACTCACACACGGGTTGCCATTTGATCGTAATTATATAATCACATCTGTGGGCACTGCATGGGTTTTAAATGAGGTGGTAAGTATTGGCTTACTGACTCTAGAGGCTGGTACCTTGGCGGAGGCAGTTGTGTTTCTCCTCATCCTCAAGAAATTGGCATCGCGAACCAAATGTTCCGTGGTTATGGAATGTTCTATATAAGATTCAAACTGCTGCTTGGAAAAGCTAGGGAAGACCTTCTGGCATGCTGAAAGTTGATCTTTTCTGGCGTAACTGAAAATAGGAGAGAAAGAAGGGAGAGTGTGGAGTTTTTCTTGGTTAAGTCACACAGACAAAATTAGTGCTAGAAGAGGCACTAGCTTTAGAAAACGTGTCATGTGCTTGGATTGTGGATGGCAATTTTAGTACTCCTGTGTGCTCAACTTTTAAATGTCTCTCTAAAGATTTTATTAAGGGCATCCTTGTGGGGGCACATATCAATTTAGTGCTTGCTCTAGCAACCAGATGCCGGGCAGGTTCTAAGGCCTATTTCTGACTAGAGTGAAAAGCAAACAGAACTATTTCTAAGATAACATCTTTGCTCGATTTATGCTCTTTTCTTCTTAACATTTAAAATCAGTTCCTTGCTTTAATTTAGTGATAAATATCAGGTACCCTGCCCCCTCCAACGGGCAAAAAAATAAGTGGGAAACAGCTTATTTGGACACCCAATAGGGGCTTGTCCCCGGATTTAATGTAAAAATATGATTGATAATACATGTACTCTTTAAAAGTTTTATATTCTAAATCGGAAAAAAAGCAGGAGACTTGCTGTAGGTGGTTGGCCGAATTGTATTTTGCCTTTATCCATTTCAACATCCACCTCCACTCTGCGTTGAGAGAATGCTCCTGGCTGCAAGCTCTCAGCTTTTCCATGTAGCCTGGGACCTCCCAAGGAGACATTGACCCCTAGTCCATCCATTTGCACATTTATTCAGCAAAAATTGAGCATCTGAGGCTGTGTTCTAGACACTGAACAACATGCCCTGCCCTTATAGAGCTTACCTTCTTGCAGTTCTGTTTTTGTAAATCTACAGAGCCAGCGGAGAGCTGTTCCCAGGCAGGTTCAGTGACACTTCATCAGGGCCAGAATTCTTCCTGCCACATCTGATCTGGGTTTTGTGTCCCTATGTCCTTCTGATGCAGAGGACACTGTCATTGTCACTGCCATTAGGAGCCCCATGCACCTGTCCACCTGCCCCACACAGAGGCTGGCTTAGCTGCAGTCGTCCCTGCCTGCATCACAGCTCTGCATGCGTTTTCAAGCCCCCACTCTTACTTTTGTTTATTCATCCATTAATGTGTCATTTCTTTTCACCCTCATCTCCCACTCCTATTCCCCTCTTTTCCAGTGGCAATCAGGTTGATATATTTAATGCATATCTCTTAATTTTAAGGTAATTTTAAAAGAAGGCGTCTCCAGTTTTCTGTGCACTTGTTCACATTGTTATGTGAAGGATAAAGAGCTTGGGTTCTTGACTCAGCCCAGCTTGGGTTCCAGTCCGAGTTCTGCTGTAGTCTGGGTGGCCTTGGCCTTACGACACAATCTCTCTGCATCTCCATTTCATCATCTGTAAGATGGAGCTGAGACTAGTAACCTACGTGGCTTAATTGTTTCATGGATTAAATTAGTTAATATGGTGAGGTGCTTAGAAGAGGGTCTGGTAGGTGGTCATCCCTCCATAAGGGTTGGCAACAAGTACTGTTGGTTCATCTTTACATGCAGGTTATCTTCACCTTCCCCACCATATTTTAGAGAAAGAGACACTGGCGAGTTTAGCTGATTAATGTTTGTCCTGAAAACCAGTCCCCTAATTCTCTCTCTCCAGCTGACATGCTTCAGGGAAGGGCCACAGTGGTTAGAAGGAGACAGTGGTCATGTCGCCGCAGTTAGAGCTCAGTAAGGAGAGAGAGGTTGAAAGGTCAGTTAAACAGAGGAAGTTTCATATTAAGAACTACTAACCACAATAAAATAATAACTACAAGACATAAGGAAATGCAATAGGGTACCCTGGGGCTGGGGTCCCCAACCCCCCGGGCATGGACCAGCACCAGTCTGTGGCCTGTTAGGAGCTGGGCTGCACAGGGGAGGTGAGTTGCAGGTGAGCAAGCGAAGCCTCATCTGTATTTACAGCTGCTCTCTATCATTTGCATTACTGCCAGAGCTCTGCTTCCTGTCAGATCAGCGGCATTAGAGTCTCATAGGAGTGTGAACCCTATTGTGAACTGCGCATGAGAGGGATCTGGGTTGCAGGCTCCTTACGAGAATCTAAGGCCTGATGATCTGTTACAGTCTCCCATCACCCCCAGATGGGACCGTCTCCTTGCAGGAAAACAAGCTCAGGGCTCCCACTGGTTCTACATGATGGTGAGTTGTGTGACTATTTCGTTTTATATTACAATGTATATCACAATTACACTAAATATTTTGTCAGATATTACAATGTATTTTTATTTAATAAAAATAAAGTGCACAATAAATGTAAGGTGCTTGAACCATCCTGAAACCATCTCCCCAACTCTGGGTCCGTGGAAAAACTGCCTTCCACAAAACTGGTCTTTGGTGCCAAAAAGGCTGGGGACCACTGCCCTAGGGCTCAGGGAGATGCACAAGGAAGGAGGGGCTCAGAATGGCTCCAGACCTTCTGGAAAGAGTGTGGTCAGTCAGGGGAGGCAGGAGGTGTCCTGGCTTGGCCAGGACAGGACTAGTCTGGAGCCACTGGGACACCTTCGTGAGCACAGGCCCTGCGGTGTTGGGGCATTTGTGGCCCTGCAGAGTACAGGGGGCTGCGCAGGTGCTTGGTTTCCCTATCGAGAGCGCTGAGGCCAGGTTGTCACCAGGCTGAGATATGAGAGCCACTGTGGTCCTCACACCTATGTCCAGCTGGAAATGACAGAAGGCCTCCTTCTCCTGCGTGTCCCTCCAGCGCCCTCTACTGGGAAAGCTTCGCCTCGCATTTACTTTGAAGGAGAGAAATACTGAGAGCAATTCCGTGGCTGATCACAGAGCATGTTCAGAAGGATGCGGGCATTGTCGAAAGACAGTACATGGAGACTGACACTCAAGTCCACTGCACACTCCGTCTCGTTACAGAAAGTATTGCCAAGGAAGTCACTGAAGAAATCACCCATCTGGGCCTGGTGCGGTGGCTCACTCCTGCAATCCTAGCACTTTGGGAGGCCGAGGCCGGCGAATCACGAGGTCAAGAGATCGAGACCATCCTGGCCAACATGGTGAAACCCCCTCTCTACTAAAAATACAAAAATTAGCTGGGGATGGTGGCGCATGCCTGTGATCCCAGCTACTTGGGAGGCTGAGGCAGGAGAATCGCTTGAACCCATGAGGTTGCTGTGAGGTGAGATTGTACCACTGCACTCCAGCCTGGGCACAGAGTGAGACTCTGTCTCAAAAAAAAGAAAAAAAAAATTCAAGAAATCATCCATCTGCTTTGGATACGTGGCCCTTTGGGAAAATTACCTGACCAATATTCACTGAGCACCTACTACGTGCATTGTTCCATGTGCTGGGGGGTGAGTGATAAAGATGGGCAGGTAACTTGAGCTCATGAGGCTCATCTTCTGGGAGCAGAAGTTAGATAAATAATCAAATATACAAAAATATCAGGAAATGATCAGGACACTGTACTGCATATAACAGAATGCGGGGCGGGGAAGGGGGAGGAGGGGGGTAGAGAGCCTGGGCTGGCCGTGAGGTGCCCTCTGAGGGACGACCTTGAACCTGAAGCTGAACGTCAGGACGGGACTGGCTGTGTGAAGACCTGGAGGAGGGACTTTGCAAGAGCAGGAGCTTGGCCTGAAATTCTAAAATGCATCCCTACAATTCCAAACATTTTAAATCTATCAACTCTTCCTACCTTATAGATAAGAAAATTATATGTATGAGTTGATGATTGAATCCATTATAAATGCATCCAATATATTTATATTTTATTATGATATGCATTTTTTTAAACTGCATGAACTGTGGTGCTCTATTTCCTTAGGGATTCTTAGATTTTTCCAGGTGAAAATTCGTTTGTGCCTCAAGTGCCAGGCCTGCTCATCTATCAAAATTCCAGAGCAAGAAGTGAAGCACACCCTTTAGTCCACATCCTTTCTACCCCCGTGCTCCTCACAGATGAATGCTTACCCATCATTTAATTTCTTTTTTTTTTTTTTTCCTTTTTTGAGATAGGGTCTCACCCTGTCGCCCGGACTGAAGTGCAGTGGTGTGATCATAGCTCACTGCAGCCTCAACTTCCTGGGCTCAGGTGATTCTCTCACCTCAGCCTCCTGAGTAGCTGGGACCACAGGCATGCACCACCATGCCCAACTAATTTTTATATTTTTTAGTAGAGACAGGGTTTCGCCATGTTGCCCAGGTTGGTTTGGAACTCCTGGACTTAAGTGATCCTCCCGCCTTGGCCTCCCAAAGTGCTGGGATTACAGGAGTGAGCCACTGCGCCCAGCCCTTCATTGAGTTTCTCTATCACCTTCATTTTCTGCCTTCCTGTGGAGACCTCAGTCCTGGAGGTAACCCATGTGCCTTTTGCTCCACTGCCAAAAGTCTCTATTAAGGTACTTTTGTCCTGAGAAAAGCCCTGTGATTTAAAGCTCTGTCTCTTCTTCCCTGTCAAGTCTCTAATCAATTACCACTTCTCAGACAGCCATCACGGGGAAAGCTGGAGCTGATGGGCTGTTCTGCACTCACCTATTAGTGGAGAATAGACTTTCATGTGTTACTTAATTCCCAGAGTATCAGGAAACAAAAGGTAATTTTTGCTTGTTTGTTTTTACTGTGATGCTCTTGGCATTAGCCACAGGTAGATGGAATGGAGACGTGTGAGTCAGTGCCGGGGACTTACTCTTCCATGAGTGCTCAAGGATGGTAAGAAATAGGGCAGAACAATCCCATTTTCTTCTCCTTGTGTGTGTGTGATCCAGTTATCTCATTTAATTTATTTTTTTGCTTTCTTTGGACTTTCTTGTTGACACAAACATAAATAGGAATGGATAAATGGATAAACAAATGTGTTCTACACAATGGAATATTATTCAGCCATGAAAAGGGAGATGTCCTGACACAGGGCATAACATGGATGAACCTTGAAGACAGTATGCTCTGTGAAATGTGCTAAGAGGGAAAGGACGAATGCTAAACGAGTCCACTTCTATGAGGTCCCTAGAACAGTCTGATTTATAAAGACAAAAAGTAGAATGGTGGCTTCCAGAGGCTGCGGAGGAGGAACGTGAAGAGTTAGTGTTTAATGAGGACAGCGTTCAGTTTGGGAAGGTGCAAAGTTCTGGAGGTGAAAGATGATGATGGTTGATATAACGAAGTGAATGGACTCAATGCTACTGAACTGTGCACTTAAAAATGGTTAAGATGGTAAATTTTATGTTATGTATATTTTACAACCTTAAAGATAAGATAGGAAGGACGTGTCCTGAGGCTTTGAGGTCTGGATGCCAGTTTCATTAGAAAGAAGAAGGCAGGAGGAACATGTGTATATATCCCCTAAGGCTGACACTTCATTAGTGTGACCTCAAGGCTCTCTGGGGGCACCGTTTCTATCTGGGTGACTTTTGGCCAGTGCTGTTTTGTTTCCTGACGTGGTCTGAGCATGGAGTACCTTCTCTTCTGGGAAAAGGCTGTGGCTTTGAAAGTCCTCCCAGCCAGAAGGTTTGCAGAGCTGAGGAGCTAGGCATTGGAAAGGGAAGGAACTACAGGCAGGAGACAAATGCCACAGGAGCCTCACACTGGTCACGTGGTTTATTGTTGTTGAGAACAAACCCCACCCCGGTGAGTGGAGCATGCACAGGGTACTTCCCTCTTTATTCGAGCATCTGAAGAACCTTTTGCAAGCATAGATGGCAGCTTCTGACAGGTTGGAGCTCTCACTGAGAGAGTAGAGGGTAGTGACTCTCTACTCAGATTTGGCTAAGTCCTGAGCACATTGCAACACGCCTTCCCTCAAAAGCCTTCCCTGGCTTTCCATCATTCCCCAGAATGTAGGTAAGGAGAGGGCTTTTCCCTGTGATTGCTTCCCTCTCTGACATGTATAATTATTTACCAATTAGCAAGCTCTAAACGAGTGGCCACCTCTCAAGTGTCTGATAGATTGACACCATTTCAAAGATTAGGTTTCATTAGGTCATTGATTACCATTATATCTGGTATGATAGATTAATTTCATATTCATTCTATACAGACATTTGTTTGTTCAGCAATCTGTGTGCTCCTCGAGGGTGGAAAGTAACCAAGATTTGGAATCCTAGAGCGTCTGGAAGGAGGAGGAGCCAGAAGTAAAAAATCCTTGATGTTGGTTGGCATGATGCTCTGGTGTTTGAAGAAGTCCAACAAAGGTAAAAATGTCAAGAATAACTCTGGCCTCACATTAAAAATAACAGTTGCATACACCTCAACATGCTGTGTGTGCGCTTTAGAAAATCAGGCGCCAAACGAGTGCATTTCATTAGTTATAATTCACTCTGATTTGAGAGCATATGTACTTGGAATGAGCAACTGTGTTACTATAATTTGCTCATAGGGCATCACACATCCTTTCTACCTGCTCTTCTTTGTTTTAATAGAATTTATAAAATGAAACAATCCTGAAACCATAGCTCTTCCTTCCAGTGCATTCTTGTCAGGCTTGGAGCCAGCCCTTGGTTTGGTCAGTTAGACTGTTGGGTGCACCTCCCACAGAGGCTTCATCAGTGGCTGATGACTCAGGGATGCCAGCCTGCATCATGCTGCTGGCTGCGGAGGGTACCTGCACATGGGTCCAGGTTCTGGGGCAGCATTCAGAGGGTCTAGCCAGTGGCAGAGTTTAGCTGTGGCTGCAGTGGAGCCTCCCCCCACCACCTTTTTTTGAGACAAAGTCTTGCTCTGTGGCCCAGGCTGGAGTGCAGTGGCAGGATCTCGCTCACTGCAACCTCCACCTCCTGGGTTCCAGTGACCCTCCTACCTCAGCCTCCCGAGTGGCTGGGATTACAGGCGTGCGCCACCACGCCTGGTCGATTTTTGTATTTTTAGTAGAGACGGGGTTTTGCCATGTTGGCCAGGCTGGTCTTGAACTCCTGGCCTCAAGTGATCCGCCTGCCTCAGCCTCCTAAAGTGCTGGAACCACAAGAGTGAGCCACTGCACCCAGCTGGAACCTTGCTCTTTCACCAGAGCAGCTGGTGGTGTGATGTGGGGTCTTGTTTCTGGCTGAATGCCCTCCCAGTATGTTTCTCTAGTCTAGTGGGAATGACATAATGCCCTAATGCATTTATTCTTCTGCTTCAACTAGCCAAGAGTTTTCTGCTGTGTGCAAATGATTCCTAACTGATCCAATTTTGTGCATGAGGTATATATTTGAAAGATATTAAAAAGTTGACTGGGAAAATGCATGCCAAATTCACAACGGAGGCAGCTCTGGAGGAGGAGAGAGCAAAAGAAAGGAGTTAAAGATGGGTAAGAAATGGACTTCCCCATCCTGGCTGACACAGTGAAACCCTGTCTCTACTAAAAATACAAAAAAAAAATTAGCCAAGCATGCTGGCAGGCACTGGTAGTCCCCGCTACTCAGAAGGCTGAAACAGAACAGCGTGAACCAATGCAGGGCTGCCCAGTATGGCTGTGAGGTTTCACGCTACACATGTGGAATTAGAGTTCACATGTGGTAGACTGTGCAAGGCACCCACTGGCAAGTATTCACTATCCACTCTCCTCCCACCACCCTCAAGCATGTCTTGTGCCTTCCTTGTTCTATGCTTTAGTTATTATCATATTGTTTATTGTTTTGTTGTTTTGGGATATGTTTTAATTTACAGAGGAAAAGTGTAATACAGGAAATTCCTCTATACCTTCTTACCTAGAATTAAACAAAATTTATTATATTTAATATCTATACTATTTGTTTTTTGTTGTTGTTGTTTTCCTTTTTCTTTTTCTTTTCTTTTTTTTTTCTTTTTTGAGATGGAGTCTCACTCTTTTTGCCTAGGCTAGAGTTCAGTGGTGAGATCTTGGCTCACTGCAACCTCCGTTTCCCGGGCTGAAGCAATTATCCTGCCTCAGCCTCCTGAGTAGCTGGAATAACAGGCGTGCGCCGCTACACCCAGCTAATTTTTGAATTTTTAGTACAGATGGGGTTTCACCATGTTGGCCGGGCTGGTCTCAAACTCCTGACCTCAAATGATCCACTGGCCTTGCTCTCCCAAAGTGTTGGGATTACAGGCGTGAGCCACTGCACCTGGCATGTTTTGGATTTCTAATAGAGTGAATAAAATATTACAGAGAGAGCGGAAGTTCGTTTCTTTTTCTTTTTTCTTTCTTCTTCTTCTTTTTTTTTTTTTTTAACCAAGTCTCACTCTGTCGCCCAGGCTGGAGTGCAGTTGTGCCGTCTCAGCTCTGTTGCCCAGGCTGGAGTGCAGTGGCGCG
This sequence comes from Theropithecus gelada, assembly GCF_003255815.1. Classification (NCBI taxonomy): domain Eukaryota; kingdom Metazoa; phylum Chordata; class Mammalia; order Primates; family Cercopithecidae; genus Theropithecus; species Theropithecus gelada. The sequence goes on from NC_037670.1 coordinate 21,873,348, forward strand.
ATCTCAGCTCACTGCAACCTCCGCCTTCTGGGTTCAAGCGATTCTCCTGCCTCAGCCTCCCGAGTAGCTGGGACTACAGGTGCATGCCACCACACCCGGCTAATTTTTGTATTTTTAGTAGAGACAGGGTTTCACCATGTTGGCCAGGATGGTCTCGATCTCTTGACCTCATGATCTACCCCTCCTCGGCCTCCCAAAGTGCTGGAATTACAGGTGTGAGCCACCACGCCTGGCCTAAAGGTACATTTTTAGGTAATTAATCAGACATCTGCATGCAGGATGAATTGGTGAGGAGGAAGTGGAAGCTATGACAGTAGTTAGGGTGATGGGGGGACAGCCTGGGGAGCCACACTACCCTTACTGGTAATTAGGAGACTTGGGGGTCTTGTTTTATTCTGTTGCCAACAAGCAACAGTGGCATTGCTGGTCAAACAAGAAGGCGGTGTCCCAGCCAGTAGCCCACTTTCGCTCTGTCTCTGCAGAGGCCCTTGGGTCACCCCCACAGGTTTGGTAGCTGCTTCCACAATGTCACCTGCTGCGTAAATGTCTGCTCTCAACAGCGTGAGCTGGGCTACCTCCTACATGCCAGTGTCTGCCATCTCTCAGGACACAAAGCCTTTGTTTGAAGCCTCCTTGTGATGACTCAAATTCCAGTGTTGAAAGCACAAACATCCTTGACAGTGAGGCCCAAAGTTAGTGTGAGATGCTACTTTCCCATTTCACCAACGAGAAAATTGCATCCAAAAAGCACAGTGCTCCGGAGAGGACACATCTTGGGGTAATAGCGAAACTGGCCGAGAAAAGCAAAAGTGCTGTCTCTGGCGAACGGCTTGGAAATCACGTGGTGTCTATACAAGGAGTGTCTTTCTCCTGGCAGCTCACCCTGAATCAACCCCCTGATTAGGCCAGTCTTGCAAGTTCACATGGAGGGCTCCCTGCTTGCTGTGCCCCCAGCCATTACAATGCCAGTGCTGTGACCAACTCCTGCATTAGACAGAGTGGATCTTATCTGGGTCTGACAGAAACGCCAAGCACTGCCGGCAGCCACCAAGAGCTGGGGGTGGATTCTTCCCTAGAGCCACCAGAAGGAACTCACCCTGCTGACGCCTTGATCTCAGACTGCTGCCTCCTGAACTGCGAGAGAATCCAGTTCCGTTGTCTTAAGGCCCCCAATTTGTGGGATTTTTCTTTTTTCTGCAGCAGCCACAGGAACCTAATGCAAGCAGGATGCGGAATTCCCACGTGATTTTATGACACAGTCTAACTCCTCAAAGCAAATTTGTACTTAAGGCATTTGCGTTGAGGATCGGAAGTAATTGTTTTATTCTCTAGCTATGGAGGTTTCCCCACAGCATTGTGGAAATCCCTGTGCCCCCCAAAAAGGGGATTCAGAATGCTCCCTAGGGCTCATTGCTCTGGGCTTCCCACTGCCTCACGATGCCCTCCCCACACACACCTGTCCACCAACCTCTCAGGAGCCAAGTTCCTGGTGTGCAAACAAGCACACCCCATCTTCAGTCTCTCTGCTTGACTCTTAACTGAAACCTGCTTCCACTGTGAGGCCAAGCTTCCTGCAGCCTTCTCACAAAGTGCTTCTCAGGAGGTGCTTTGTTCTGCATTCTTGGACCACAGGGCACTGAGGCAAGGTCCCACCATGCCTGTTCTCACTAGCAACCCATTCTCTCATTCCTCGATTTGTAGGAGGTGCGTGCTTTCCTGCTTTGTATCTTTCATTGCCTCTCCTGGTTGTCCTCCACGTTTTACCTGGTCATACCCCTCATCATGGAAATCCTTGGCACCTGGTGCATGGTTTCCCTCTGTACCCCCAAGCTTGGCACCCAATGGCCCTCAATTAATGCCCCATTTTTCTTCTTTCTTTCTTTCTCTTTCTTTCTTTCTTTTTTCTTGCTCCCCTTCCTTCCTTCCTCCCTCCCTCCCTCCCTCCCTCCCTCCCTCTCTCCTTCCTTCCTTCCTTCCTTCCTTCCTTCCTTCCTTCCTTCCTTCCTTCCTTCCTTCCTCCCCTTCCCTTCCCTTCCCTTCCCTTTCTTTTCTTTTCTTTTCTTTTCTTTCTTTTTTTTTCAGAATCTCACTCTGTCACCCAGGCTGGAGTGCAGTGGCATAATCTAGGCTCACCGCAACCTCTGCCTCCCAGGTTCAAGGGATTCTTGTGCCTCAGCCTCCTGAGTGGCTGGGACTATAGGCATGCACCACCACACCCAGCCATTTTTTTTTTGTATTTTTAGTAGAGATGTAGTTTTGCCATGTTGGCCAGTCTGGTCTTGAACTCTTGACCTCAGGTGGTCTGCCTGCCTTGACCTCCCAAAGTGCTGGGATTGCAGGCATGAGCCACCATGCCCGGCAAATGCCCTATTTTCTAACCTACTCCTTCTCAAATGATTTTCTTCTCATTCCCCTTTAATTTTTCACTCTCAGAGCTTGTTCTTCCCCAGAACCAATGATTCCCCATGTTTTACATCCAGTCTTGGAGATCATTGTTTCCACCCACAGCTTCCACTTCTCCACCCACTCTTCCCCCGCTGTCTGTCCTTGGGATTCCACTTTGCCCTGCCATGAAACAGCTGCTAACTCTGGTGCATTCCTGTTGGCCCTTACCTTCCCTGCAGCCTTTCCCATCACGCGCCACACTCCCCCTAAGATGGGCTTGTCCCAGGTGCTCGGTGCTCACGCCTGCTCAGTGCTCCTGCTACACCTCTGCTGCTCCCACTCCATGTGTCTGTCACTTCATCATCCTGCCCCTGGATGCTGACCCTCAGAGCTCCTTGGGTGCGGTCCAAGGACTTCTTTGCAACTTGCACACACTCTTGAACCATCTAAGGCACATCTGCCATTTCAAGTATAACCTGTTCTGATAACCTCCCCAACTATGTTTACACCCTAGATCTTTCTCTTGAGCTATGGGTCAATTGAGCCATCCTTGTCCATGAGACGACTACATTTGGTTGTCCCATGGATTTCTGACTCAAATGTGTTCAAAATGAAAATCAGTTCTCTGCTGCCTCAACATGTCTTTCCTCCTAGAATTTCTGTCTCAGGGAATAGGGCAACATCAACCAAGTTTCCTAAATCAGAAACCTGGGTGTTTTACTCGACTGCTCGGTTTTCCCCACATTGCACATCCAGGCTTTCACCTTGTTGTGCTGTTTCTAGAAGTGTCTCTTGCAGGCGTCCAGGTCTCTACATTCCCACAGCAACCCTCTCCTACTGTGATGGGCCTGGGTCACTGCTCTCAGATGGTGCTCCAGACAGGAACCCTCCCAATGCACCCTCTGCACTGCAGCCAGAGCAGCCTTCCAAAATGCAGATGTGATCCTGCCTCCCTTTGCTTAAACCCTCCAAAAGTTCCCCACGCTCTCATTCCGTCTTCATAGGGTACCCTGGGACCTTCCTTTCTGGTGCCACTCTTGCCTCAAACTCAGCCCTGTCCTGGTGGACTGCTTGAATGCAGTTTATGGGTATGGTGCTCCACCCCATTCTCATTCTCCTTCTCTCCCTCCCCTTGTTGTCTCTTACTGCAAAGCTAAGCCTATGTTCTTAGATTTTTCCATGCCTGGAAACCCAGCTCTCCCTCTGCCCTTATCCTTTGTTGACCAACTGACTCTGATCATCCATCTGTCTGGACAGACTTCCTCCTAGGAAGTGGCCCCTAACCCCACACATAATCAGCTCCCTACTTCCTTCCTTGGAACACGTGAACGCTGCCTGGCCAATGCCTTGTGATTTGTCGGACTGCCCTCTAATCTGTTAGCTCCTGGAGGGCACAGCCCTGTTTTGTTCACTGCTCTAATCCAGGTAACTAGAACATCACAGGTGTTCAGTAAGTATTTATTCAGTGAATAAACAAATGGGAGTTTGTAAGAGTTAAATGAGATATTGCACATGGCCCATAGCTGGCTCATTCAAAACAGATAGACGAGATTGTTACTATTAACAGCAAGGATGCTCACCCCTCAGCATAAGGTCAGCACCTCCTGGGCTACTGCATCCAGGGGGTACAGGAAGGTTGCTGACTGGCAGGACAGTTCCAAAGTGTCTGAGAGTTCCGCTGCTCTTAGAAAAGATAGTTGGGGACATCAATAGCTCAGTTGCCCTAAAGAAATAGTTCAAGTTGTAGCTGAATGACGTTTCCTGTCCCTCATGGGAAATGTCACGTTGCTTTAGATCAAAGCGTGCACCAGGCCCTGCTCAGGGAGACATACGTGCTGGGAGGGGCTACCGTCTTCAGAGAAGATGCATCCTGGGCCCAGGGAATGACCTACGTTTTCATCTTGAGTTGATGCTGTGGCCTGTGGGAGGCGGGGCAGTTGTGGCCATATAGCTCCAGAGAACGAGGAGGATGAAGGTTGAAATTCACTTTGGGGAACTATAAAACACATCAAAGCATTTTTAGGATCTTGTTTAAAGATGCCCCACAATTCTCTTTGGTTGAGGTATAGATAGCACTCTTTTTGGTCTTAGATTTCTTACACTTTCTCCCTTTCACTTTCCTCATTTGTAAAGTGGGGGAAGTTGAGGCTCATCTCAGAAGGATGCTCCAAAGATGAAAAGGTTGTTTCGGTTGTTACTTGAAAGCCATCATTTGTATCCTGGTTTTAGAGAAATATTTTCCTCCCCTCGTCTTTGCTCACTCTCCCTTTTTCCTTTCAGCCCCTCCTACCTTCTTTTATTTGTTTTTATGTTCATTTTGCTTCATTCTTTCACTCTAATATAAACAAATTTTAAATTATTTTGAAAGTTATTTTGAAGTCATTTAAGTTATTAGATACATAATTTAAAAATTAAATTCAGATAAATAACGTTAAATACATAATTGTTCTCACAAATTCAAGCCGATTCACATTTAAGCCAAATGTGACCTTTCTCCCATCAAATTCTAAATCATTTTTTCTCTGAGCTCCAGCTTTCCTCAGGGGCCTTCACTTCCCCACTGCCATAGCCCCTTGTCTCTCTCTCTTCTCTTCCTCCTCCCTCCTATCCACCTATGTATCTGTCTTGACAATTCCTTTTGTTAATTTAGTCATATTCACAAGCCTCTCCCTACGTCATTTCATCCACATCCTTTTGATACCATTGCATTGTGGTTCATGGCACAAAGGCAGGCTATTGCCATTGTTAGTGTTGCTGTCAGCCGTTACAGTCATAGCTGACATGAATTGCCTCGCCCGTCCTGCCATCCTGTCTGTGTGCACGTGTGCTGCCCTTTCCAGGACAGAAACGCCGTTGCTCTGACAAAGAGTGTGCACGTGCAACGTGGTGGAACTGACACACTCTTCCCCCCCTCAAATGTTGGTGTCTGTTTACGCTTCCACCAAGAGCCTGCGAAAATGACAATTTCCTCACAGCATCAGCAACACAAATGTTCTCAATCTTTAAATTTTATGTCAATCTTGCGGGCAAAAATGCCATCTTTGTTACTGCTTTAATCATGTATTTCTTTGCTTTTTAAGCCATGCAAATATTTTGCCTCCAGCCTGCCATTTGTCAACTTGGTTAAGTTGGAATTCTATTTCCCCAAAGCCATCCTCGTATGATATGAATGAGGCAAAGAGGTGCTGGCCTGAGATGTGGGAGGTGGCAGGAAGCAGCAGTCGCTGCTCTCTGAAGGCCGTGTCTCTGAGACGGGAGGGCACACAGGGTGCGATCGCTGTGGGGCCTCACTCTTCTCCACGCCTTGTCCGGCATCCCCAGCTGTGGCCTGGCCGAGCAACACAGCCCTGCTCTGAGACTTCCTGTGGCAGCCCGGCGGTGCTGGGGGTGCATGGCTGCTCAGACGGGTTGGTAGGGGCTCCCCTGACCCTCCACCTCTCTCCTCTCCCTCCTCTGCCCCCTACCCAGCTTCCCTCCAGCTAAATCCCACAATAAATTCCTGACCCCCAAACACACACGAGCAGCTCTGCCTGAACCCATCTTCCAAGTCTGTTCATAGGTTTTCCGCAAGTCGAATTTTGCTTTTGTTTGTTTTTTCTTTTTCTTTCTTTCTTTTCTTTTCTTTCTTTCTTTTTTGTTTTTTTTTTTTTTTGAGACGGAGTCTTACTCTATTGTCCAACTGGAGTGCAGTGGTGCGATCTCGGCTTACTGCGACCTCCACCCCCAGGGTCCCAGCAATTCTCCTGCCTCAGCCTCCCGAGTAGCTGGGATTATAGGCACCTGCCACCATGCCCAGCTAATTTTTTTCGTATTTTTGGTAGAATGGGGTTTCATCATGTTGGCCAGGCTGGTCTTGAACTCCTGGCCTCAGGTGATTCGTCCACCTCAGCCTCCCAAAGGGCTGGGATTGCAGGCATGAGCCACCGTGTCTGGCTGAATTTTGCATTTTTAAGTGCTCAGTTTTTCCATTTTCCTTATGACTTCTGGCATGTGTCTGGCTTCAGAAGACCTTCTGGGCTCTAAGATTGCGAAAACAAGGTATCTTCCTATTTTTTCTAGTACTTTCATTGTCAAGCAAGTGACATCTGTTGCCTGTTATCAGGAGCAGAAGTCCAAGCACCCTGTCCCCTGCATCTTGATATCAAAGTAGCCAAGGAAAGCACATGCAGGCAGGCACGAGCTGGAGCAGTGCCTCACTCACTTGGAGAAGGGATCGGGGAGGTCAGCTTCAGTGGTGGTTCCCCCAGGCCAGGAGTCCCTCCTGGAAGCCGAGGCAGTGAATGCACCTCTCTGTGCCACAAAGCAGTACTCCTCTCTCCCCTTCTTGCAGGGCACAGACTAAATATACGGAGTAGGGAGTGTTGTTTAGGTTGTGCGGTGACACACACACTCATGCAGAACAAAGCCGCATGCCTGGTGCTCAAAACAGGGAAAGATAGTCCCACACAAGGTGGCAAGTCTAGCCCAGCCTTCCAGGAGCCTTTACCTTGGGATAAGGAAGCATTCCAGGCGCAAGGCCCATTCTGAGGCCACCAAGCGGGGCTGAGACACTGCATGCTCAGGGCTGCCTTTCTCAACATTCATAATTTGTGAAAATCTGTGAATCTTTAGTGCAGGTAGTATCTTGTCTGTGAAGTGAGGTAGAGGATTGACTGTACCTTCCCTGCAGGAGTGGCCGTTATCCCAACACCACTCAGTGAATAGCCTGCGCTTTCTCTGATGATGTGCCTTGCAGCTTTGGTTCACACGCAGCCCTGCCTCTCACTATGCAATTCTCTCATTGCTCAGCTGTCTCATCTTGGGCCTTGGTCTTTGCATCTGTGGATTGGGGGCTGTTACTGGACCTAGTTCATAGAGGATTGGGAATTAAATGAGCTGATTCATGGAAAACACCTACTACACAGTAGGTTCTCAGTAAAAGATGCCTCCCCTTAAGTTCTCAGGTAAAGGGCATCTCTTCTTCTTTTTTTTTTTTTTTCAAGATGGAGTCTTGCTCTGTTGCCCAGGCTGAAGTGCAGTGGTGTGATCTTGGCTCCCAGGTTCAAGCAATTCTCCTGCCTCAGCCTCCCGAGTAGCTGGGATTACAGGTACATGCCACCGCACCCAGTTAATTTTTGTATTTTTAGTAGAGACGGGGCTTCACCATGTTGGCCAGGCTGGTCTTGGACTCCTGACCTTGTGGTCCCCCTACCTTGGCCTCCCAAAGTGCTGGGATTATCTCTTTTTATCACTGTGGTTCTGAAGTCTTCCCAAGGAGGAATATATTTCTCACCAATTCTTGAGAACTTCTTTTATGTCTCCCAAGAGAGCCTGTGGTTTCCTTCACATGCCTTGCATATTATCATCCACGTTCTTTTTTTTTTTAATGGGTGAGATCTTGGGTATTAAAAGTATCTTTAATTAATTCAGAACCTGTAAAAAATTAGTCGGTTATCTTTTCTGAGCATTGACACCATATACTATGGTTTAGCAAGTTTTTCCCTTTCTCTCTCTTTTAGGACAGTCACAGGTTGTTCCTTATGTACTTTACGCATGTGATTGCTGTTGTGTGTGGCCACTTCAGTTAGTCACCTTTTCCAAGTAGTAATTCCCTAAATATATATCTTTTTTTGTTTGTTTGTTTGTTTTTGTTTTTTTTTTTTTTTTTGAGACGGAGTCTCGCTCTGTCGCCCAGGCTGGAGTGCAGTGGCCGGATCTCAGCTCACTGCAAGCTCCGCCTCCCGGGTTCACGCCATTCCCCGGCCTCAGCCTCCCGAGTAGCTGGGACTACAGGCGCCCGCCACCTCGCCCGGCTAGTTTTTTGTATTTCTTAGTAGAGACGGGGTTTCACCGTGTTAGCCAGGATGGTCTCGATCTCCTGACCTCGTGATCCGCCCGTCTCGGCCTCCCAAAGTGCTGGGATTACAGGCTTGAGCCACCACGCCCAGCTAAATATATATCTTTATCTTTGTGTATCTATCTGTATCATCCTCGCGCACTGAACTCCGCCATTCATTTCTTATACTTATTAAGTGGATTGACTTGGATTCTTTAGGTAGCTTTTATATGGAAACAACTATACTTTTCCTTCTTTTGTTTCAATATTTAAATATTTTATTCATCCCCCTGTTTTATGGCATTGATGTAGACCTTGGAAATTTCTGCTTTCATGAAATTGTGGACCCTCTAGTGTCCAACATGTGACACACCGACCACATGTGGCTTCTGAGAACTTGAAATGTGGCCAGTGCCCCTGGGGGATTGGATTTTAAAATTTGTTTTAATGTCAATTAAAATTAAAATCTCCTCCTGAATTTCGCTGTTTATCCTATGTTTCTGTGTCATGCAGATCGTGTGCATTTGGATCCCACAACCATACGATACACAAGCATGAATTTTGATTTCTCTGAGGACCAGAGAGCACTGGCTCAATGCCACTTCCTCACTGCTCCTCAGGGGCAGCGGACAGAGAACTTCTCATCCCATTTTCCCTGGCAGAGTGGCTCTCGAGGGTTCCAGTGCTGCATAGGAATCTCAATTCCAGTTCCCTGCCCTGCGCTGTCACTGGCTGCACCTCTTGTCCCAGCTCAGGTTTAGTCCCTGCACTTCAGTTCCGAGCTGGGACCTGTGTCCAATGCTCTCATTGGCTATTGTAGTATCAGCATTGAATTCCGTCTTCATTTCTACCATCTGGTGATTTCTCCTTATTTTGAGGTTGCTATGTATTTAAAACAAAAAAGAAACAATTTTTGTTCTCTTTTATCCAGTATTTCTCTTTCTTTTTTATTTTTATATAGCACATAGTGGAACTACACCACAGTCTTCCATATTGCCAGAAAGGATTGTGCCTTTATCATTCTTAATGCTATGTATATATGTATCATACTTGTTAGATGTTCATCTATTTTACAGTTGTTTGCAAAGAACTGGCTCTTGATTTTATTTATGAATCTGCTAACTTTTGAGGTATTTCTATTTTTTTAACTTTTTTCCAATTATCTTCATTCTTTTCTAATATTTTCTTTAGGATTACTTCAGTGGCTGACTTCTGTAGACTTCTTTTTTTATTTTTTATTTTTTCCTCATGCTACCTTGCCTAAGAACTTTAGACTTCTCGAGTTGAATACTTAGTTCATTAATTTTCAATCTCTATAGTTTTTCAATAAAGCCGTAACTATTCCTTGAATTATTAAGTCGCCATACCTCATAGGTGTTGCTATGTAGTGTTCACATGAAATTTCCTCTTTAACGCAGGACCTATTTAGCATGCTGCTTTTAAGATTTCCAGTTGGCTATACTCTTTGGAGGTCTTAATTTTTAGTGTTTTGGTATCATGATCAGAAATCATCCTTCTGGAAAATTTCTACTATTTGGAAAATATTGAGCTTTTCTTGGTAGACAGCTTTTATTTTTGACATTAAGGGGAAAATGATGGAGAAAGGAACAGAAGGTAGACTCAGAAAGGGAATAGTGTATGAAGGAAGAGTTGGAAACCTGGAGGAGACGAGTGTATCTGAGCTTCACCTCCTGGTGAGATTTCACAAACATGGAGAGAGACAACACTGATGTATAAGTCTGTTTTCACGCTGCTGATGAAGATACACTCGAGACTGGGCAATTTACAAAAGAAAGAAGTTTAATAGACTGACAGTTCCACATGGTTGGGAATGCCTCACCATCATGGTGGAAGGCAAGGAGGAGCAAGTCACATCTTACATGGATGGCGGAAGGCAAAGAGAGAGAACTTGTGCAAGGGAACTCCTCTTTATAAAATCGTGAGATCTCGTGAGACTTATATGGGAATTCAAGATGAAATTTGGGTTGGGACACAGCCAACCATATCAACAGATAAGAAAATGTCCCCCACAGCTCTGGCATCAGTGCCATTGCAGGAAGTGAGGGAGAATGGAGGACTCAGCTCTTTCACTTCACTCACTTCATTCTGAGCTACGTGTTCCCAGCTCATTTCAGTTTGTCTTAGTGCTGGACACTGTTGAATGCCATAGATTACTGCCATGTGAGGTGCTGGTGCCTGCTTTTCCCAGGCATGTGTCACTGGGAAAGAGAAACTTAGCCCACTGTATTCCCTGCCTTGTCATAGCAGGAAAGCTAATGAGGAGGGAACTAAGCATTCATTCAACACAAACACATCTTCCAAGCATTGCGTGTGCTCCACTAGGAGTCTCTGTAACTGCTGTGATACTGTACCTGTAACACAAGAGCTAATGGTGCCCTTATTTAGGGCTCCAAGGCTCTGCAGCATTATACAGACAAGAGTAAATCTCAGCATACGTAAGACTTAAAACTGTAAAACTCATAGAAGAAAATATGGGGGAAAGCTTCATGACATTGTCTTTGGTGATAATTTCACGAATATGACACCAAAACTGTGCTCAACAAAAGCAAGCACAGCTAAGTGTGACCACATCAAATTACAAAGCTTCTGCACAGCAAAATAAACAATGAATAGAGTGAAAGGCAACCTACAGAATGGTAGAAAATATTTGCAAACCCCACATATCTGATAAGAGGTTAATTTCCAAAATTTGTAAGGAACTCCTATGACTTGAAAGCAAACTAACAACCCAATTTTAAAAATGAACTAAGGACTTAAATAGACATTTCTCCAAAGAAGACATACAAATGCCCAATGGGTATACACGATGCTCACCATTACTAATCATCAAGAAAACACAAATCAGTCACAATAAGATGCCATCTCATACCTACTAAGATGATTTTATTTAAAAAAAAAAAAGAAGAAAATGAGTGTTGGTGAAGATGTGAAGAAAGTTGGAGCTCTTGTAACCTGTTGGTGGGAATGCAAAATGGTGGAGCTGCTACAGAAGATAGAATGGAGGTTCTTTAAAAAATTATAGATAGAACCACCAGCAAATCCAGCAATCTCACTTCTGGGCATTTACTGAAAAGAACTGGAATTATCTTGAAAAGATATTAGCACTCTGCACACACACACACACACACACACACACACACACCCGGGAATATTATTCAGCCTTAAAAAAGAAGGAAACTCTTCCCTTATGTGACAACGTGAATGATGAACGAACCTGAAGGACATTATGCTAAGTGAAATAAGCCAGTCACAGAACGACAAACACAGCACAATCTCACTTCTATAAGTTATCGAAAATAGTCAAACTCCTAGAAGAAAAGAATAGTGGTTGCTGGACCCTGGGGGAGGGGGAAGAGGGGAGTTGCTAATCCATGAGTGTAAAATTTCAGTTTGCTACTCGGGAGGCTGAGGCAGGAGAATCACTTGAAACCGGAAGGCAGAGGTTGCAGTGAACTGAGATGGCGCCACTGCACTCCAGCCTGGGCAACAAGAGTGAAGCTCCGTCTCAAACAAACAAACAAACAAACAAACAAACAAACAAAAGGCCAGGCGTGGTGACTCACACCTGTAATCCCAGCACTTTAGGAGGCCGAGGTGGGCAGATCATGAGGTCAGGAGATCGAGACCATCCTGGCTAACACGGTGAAACCCCATCTCTACTAAAACTACAAAAAATTAGTCCGACATGGTGGCACCTGTGGTCCCAGCTACTCGGGAGGCTGAGGCAGGAGAATGGTGTGAACCTGGGAGGTGGAGCTTGCAGTGAGCTGAGATGGCGCCACTGCACTCCAGCCTGGGCAACAGAGAGAGATTCTGTCTCAAAAAAAAAAAAAAAAAAAATTCAGTTAAGCCAGACAAATAAGTTCTAGAGACCTGCTGTAAACATTGTGTCTATAGATAACAATACTATATTGTACACTTAAAAATTTATTAAGAGGGGTAGATCTCGTCTTGCATGTTCTACCACAATTAAAAAAAACGATTAAGTGGGGTGCAGACAGAGAGGGGCATGGCATAATAGGAGTCAGGAGAGTGGGGCCAGCCTGGGCCACTGACATATGCATCCATACTGTGGGATCCATATGCATGGGCCATGGGACCTCACGAGGGCCTTGAGCCTCTGTTTTCCCACCTGCAGGGACCTGTCTGTCATAGGGTGGATACTGGAGTCTGTAGCATGGAGAGTGTGGGTACACTCAGCACCCTGCTTGGGACTGAACACAACATCCAGGCACTAACTTCCCTCCCCTCCTGCCCCATGGCTCCTTCTGCCTCTTATGGGCTCTGCTGTCCCTCCAGTCCTCCGAACCCAGCCTTCATCAAAGAGTCTGTCAGATCCTCCCCATCCTCTCACCCGCGTCCCCTCTCCATTGTGCTCAGCTCTGCGTTTATGCAGGATGCATGAGTTGGTGTCTATAGGCCTGATATTTCCCTCAGATCCAGGGCCTTACTTCCCTTTTCCTCTGGGGCCTCTTGGTTCCTGCTTCCCCAGGAGAGCCCTGTCCTGCTTCGTCCTGCTTCCCCAGGAGAGCCCCGACACTGCCCTCCCCCAACCCCCTCTTGGTCAGACATTCTCCGCCACTCCCTCCCCACATTTCCTACCTTCAAGCAGCTGTCACAGCTTGCCAAGCCTTGTACTGCAGTTCTGCAGCCCCTCACCTGCTGGGCATCTGGCTGCTCTTTTCCCTTCTCATCCCCTTCCCTATAATTCAGACCCTCATCACCGTGCACAGAGACCCAAGCAGTCTCCTTTGCATTGATCCCACACCCCCAGTGTCTCCCTCTCCTGTGTGCTATGCCCTGCAATAAGGAGAATCTTTCTGTAGTGCAGCCCTGATGATATCAACTCCTTGCTCATGTATTTTTAGCGGCTCTCCCTTGCCTATTAAAAATGGCCACATTTCACAGGCTTCCACTCAGGGTCCTCTAGATTGGAACCCAATGACAAATCCAGGCTGCTGTTCCATTACTTTCTCCCTGTGTCTGTGTCCAACTGAACAAACTCCTTGTTTTCCCTGACATGTCTCAAGCTCTCTCCAGCCATGCTGTTGTCCTCACTCCTCTGTTAGCTTGGCATGAATGTCCTTTCTCTGACTCTCTCCCTACCACTTATATCCTTTCCTCCTATAAATCTCTCTCCAGTTATGCCATGCAGTGGTATCTTGCTCCCAGGTTTTCCAAAGGACTTGCCTTGTACTTCTTAGCAGACAGCAGTGTGTAGAGAAAAGATGTTGGAATCTTCAAAACTCCGTCTCAAAAAAAGAAAAAATTAAATTTAAAAAGTATTAAAGTTGGTAATCAGCTGACTCTAAAATAGCCATGTTTAATAACCTAGTTTTCCACCACTATCTTGCTGTGGGAACTTAGAAAAGTTACTTTCCTTCATTCACCTTATATATTCGTCTACAAAATGTTATTATTTTAAGTGCTGTTGAAAGGATTAAATAAGATAACACATAAGGCACAAGGCACCCAGTATGCTCATTTCTGTCCCTCATAGGGCATTCTTCTTCCTTACTTGACATTATCATTTAGAGACATCTCTGATCTCCCCCAGATGAAAGAATGCATGCAGGTAGCTTAGCCCAGAGGCTGCATGTGTTCAACAAATGCTAAGTGTTTTGGTGCAGATATTGTTATCACTAGAGTGTAGGTTCCCTCACCGTGAAGGCTGGCTGTATTTTCTGTGGTTAAAAAAAGAAAATTAGACATTGTTTGAAAATTATATAAGTTAAGTAAAAGTTATGAATATATCAATGTTTTCAAATTTGAATACTTACACTTCAATTTCTAACTTTACTTTTGCCCAGATCCCTTGAATTTTATTTTCCTATAAAGTCCACAGGGCAGACAAGGAGCTCCAGCTCACCTGCAAGAACTAGCATAGCAGGAAGGCTTGGCTAGGTGACTGTCAAAGAATGAGTATGTAGATTGCTAAAATTACATAGTCACAAGATGGTCACATAGTATTTAAATAGAAATATCAATGTTTGAGGACTCAAAGACATGTCTCCCCAGTATGCCAAACAGTTCTCATTCTTCTAAACTCTCTGATTCCCAAGGGCCAGAAGAGGGAATTCTAAACAAGTAATTGTTTTCTATGAACCTGCGTACTATCTCAAGTTCTAAAAAAATGAACACTAAAACTTGGAGATGAAAACTGTTGGTTTTGGATGTGATCCTCCCTTCTGTCCAACCAGTTATCCAGAATCCAGAGTGGCAGCTCAAACTCACCTTTGAGGTTGAGGTAGGCCGGAGGTATTAGTCTATTCACACATTGCTATAAAAAATACCCAAGACTGGGTAATTTATAAAGAAAAGAGGTTTAATTGACGCATGGTTCTGCAGGCTGTACAGGAAGCATGATGCTGGCATCTGCTGGCTTCTGGTGAGGCCTCAGGAAACTTACAATCATGGTAGAAGGTGAAGTGGGAGCCAGCACTTCATATGGTCAGAGCAAGAGGAAGGGAGAGTGAAGGAGGAGGTGCCACACACTTTTAAAGGACCAGATCTCGTGAGAACTTACTATCACAAGGATAGTACAATGTGGGGATGGTGCTAAACTATTCATGAAGGATCAACCTTCATGATAAAATCACCTCTCACCAGGCCCCACCTCCAGCATTGGGGATCACAATTCAACATGAGCTTTGGTGGGGACACAGATCCAAACCGTATCACAGATGATGGCTCTCCAAACATGTATCTATCCTAATCCCCAGACAGCAGGAAAATGTTATCTTGCATGGTAAAGGAAAATTTAGGTTGCAGATAGAATTAAGTTTGTTAATCAGCCGACCTTGAAATAGGGAGAGTAGCCTGGACTACTTGGGTGAGTCAAGTGCAATTATAAGGGGCTTTAGAGTGAAAAAGAGAGAGTCAGAGTCAGGAAAGGAGATGTGATAACTGGCACAAAGCCAGAGTGATGGCGATTGCTGCCTCTGAAGACGGAGGAAGGGGTCACCAACCAAGGAATACAGGTGACTTCTAGAAGCTGGAAAAGGCAGGAATCATTTTCCCATAGAGCCTCCAGAAGGAACCAGCCTTGCTGACACCCTGATTTTAGTTCATGAAAACTGATTTCAAACTCTTCGTCTCTAGGAACTGTAAGATAATAAATGTGTCATTTTAAGCCATTCAATTTGTGGTCATTTGTTACAGAAGCCATGTAAAACTAAGACAGAATTTGACGCCAGGAATGAAGTGTAGATGTAAAAAACTATACATAGTTTTTAAAACTATAAAGGGCTTTGAAATTGGCAATGGAGGCCGGGCGTGGTGGCTCACGCCTGTAATCTCAGTGCTTAGGGAGGCTGAGGCAGGTGAATCATCTGAGGTCAGGAGTTTGAGACCAGCCTGACCAACATGGAGAAACCCTGTCTCTACTAAAAATACAAAATTTGCTGGGCGTGGTGGCACATGCCTCTAATCCCAGCCACTTGGGAGGCTAAGGCAGGAGAATTGCTTGAACCTGGGAGGTGGAGGTTGCGGTGACCTGAGATCTCACCACTGCACTCCAGCCTGGGTAACAAGAGTGAAACTCTATCTCAGAAAAAAAAAAAAAAAAGGAAGAAAAAAGAAATTGGCAATGGGCAGAGGTTGAAAGAACTTTGAGGAGCATGACAGACTGCTCATGTAAATCTGGTTGTAAAAGACTTTGCCCATGAGGGCTCAGAAAAGAGTAAGAACACGACAGGAAAAAACATAAATTGCCTTAGAGAATGCCCAAATCATCATGAATAGACTTGGTAGAAATATGGATGTTATAGGTGCTGCAGGTGAGGGCTTAGAAAGAAATGAGGAACTTGTTACTGGAACCTGGAGGAAGGCAGACCCTTGTTATATTGTGGGCAAAAGCTTGGTGGAATTGTGTCCTGAAGTTGTGTGGAAAGCAGACTTGGAAGGAACAAACTGGATATTGAGCAGAGGAAATTTATAAGCAAAGTTTTGAGAAGGTGCAGCCTAGTTTCTTCTAGCTGCTTATAGTAAAATGCAAGAGGAATAAGATATACTGAGGGAATAAATGTTAAATTAAATAAACAAGACTTGATTTTAAAAATAACCTATCCATATTGCAAAAAAATGCTAAAATTAAGAGATCCACTGTCAGGAAAGCCTGCTCTAGAGAAAAAGCTGAGGGCATGGTTGTACACCCTTTTCCTAATAGCTCTGAAACAAATCAAAAGTTAGAGTATTCAGTTACACAACCATCTCGTGGAAGAGATTAAGGGTGTGGCTCACGGATTCCCTAAGTCAAACCGGAGAATACCTAGGAAGCTTGGGAGCATTGCACCACAGCCATCTCTGCAAATGCCAAAATTAGAGACAGGAATACCTGGAATAAACCTATGGAGCTCTTGTCTGATGGAATGAATCCCCGTGACATACACAGGAGACCTATAAGCTTCCTGAGAATTTTATACAGCAGAAACGCTGACAGTTTGGATTACAAGGGAGAGACGGTATGAAACAAAAGAGGGTTGTTGGTTCTGCAGCAGTCTCCTGGCAAGGAGCACACTAGCTGCAAGCATATGCTACTTTTTGTGAAAAACTCAGAGGGCAGAGCTACAAGCCCAGAGGTTGGAGCCTTGATTCCTGTGGGCCTAGCCTCAAGCTCAGGGGGTGGAGTTAAGAGCCGGAAAGAATTATCCTCAGGCATTAATACCTAATGCAGTTTGCACAGATGGACCTTAAAATTGCTTGGTATGTGTGACTCATTTTTTTTCTATTTTCTCCTTTTTTGAACTGAATGTATATAACCGGTATCCTACGTTTGTACCCCCATTGTATTTTGGGAGCAGATGCCCTATTTTCTACTTGAACAGACCTACAGATGGAGAGGAATTTTGCCCCTGGACAGATTTTACCCAGAGCCTCACCCACATCTGATTTAGATGATAAAATTTAAGACTTTTGAGGGAATGAGATTTAGATAAAATTTTAGACTTTGAGTTGCTTTTGTAATGCATTGAGACATTTGGGGATGTCGAGATGGGGGAAATGTATTGTGCATTGTTATCTACAAATAGACAAGGTTGGGACAGAATTGTTATGGTGAAAAATGAGGCTGTGTGCTGCTATATTATGGGATGTGGTAAATCCCAGGCAAAAGAGTTCAAAATTCACTCTGCACAAAGTGAGGAGTCTTTGTACAGTGTAGTAGTGGAAATGGGTGGGACACCTCAAAGCCAACTGAATTTCGGAATAAACAACCCTGTTTACCATGCAAGATAACATCTTCCTGCTTATTATAAGCAATAATTCTTTGATGGTAAAGAATTCTTTGATTTTGGCTCTGGAGAATAGACGATCGTGTGATTTTGATAATGACTATTAGGTTAGGCTCCAGAAGACAGCGGGTGGCTGTGGACTTTAGTCTCCCCAAATGCACACTCCAGGATTGGGGCTTCTGGTACATCTTGCTGATGTTTTATCACTTCATGAATGGTGTTTGCTGCAACTTTCCTATCATGGCTTTCCGAGATGTTGTCCTAATCTGTTCCCAGGACTATAGCCAAATGTATGCCTAATGAAAACACCTGGATTAATAAGGTGAATGGAAGTCCTCATTCCCCCAGATGCCTTCGCTCTGCTCCCCACCCTTTACCACCTTGTTTCCTCCTGGCTTGCAGTCACCCCCACCAGGCTTATGACTCTCACTGCTAGCTTTGGTCCAATCTCTCTTTCTGACCTATATGACCTGTGAATCTCCACCTGGAGACTGGAGGATGAACTTCACATTTAAGATGCCAAACCTGTACTCTTTATCTCACCCTCAAGCCTGCTCTTCCTTTATCCTCGATTCCTTAATTAATGATGTCTCCACTCACAGACGCTCCCAAGTCAGAAACCTCAGAGTTCTACCTCTATTTCCTCTTACATGCATTTAAAAAAATAGGCTCCCAAGAACGGCTCATCTCGCTCTTAAATATCTGTCCGTTTTGACCTCCTTTCTCATTGCCACTGCCTTATTGATGTCTCTGTAATTTATTGTCTAGAGAACTGCTGTAGACACGTGGCTGCTGGGTGAGTGTCCATCAGTTGGTCTGTGCTAGGATCCTCCATCCATGCCTTGCAGCTGCTCCTTCCTGTCCACTGCTATTCCTGGTTCCAATGGAGGTGATCAGTCGTCCCCTACTCTGGCCATGTGGATAGCCTGTAACCCACTGGGATAGTGAGAGTAGTTCCCTGGCACTTGTGGTATTTGTGTGGATGAGTGGGCAGCTTCTTGTTGACTGACGGGGCTTGTGATGGGAGTCCACGGAATGGGATCAAGGGGATGGGAGATGGTAAGGAAACAAATTGGAACCAACACACAGGGAGAAACAGAGGCCGGAGAGCTCAGAGCAATTGTGAGGCATGGACTCCCAGGTCCTAGTATCTCTGTGTGTTTTTACTCCTGCTTTCTGTATGAGTGGATACAGTCACCATTTCCCTACCATGGCTTAAGTTGTGCTTTGGGCTTTTCTCCATTTCTGAACTCCTCTTATTCCCCATGACCAGGGGAGAAAGTTCAGGCTTGTTGGCATGGCAAAGACCTCTGACTTCCCCTTTGCTCTCTTGTCCTTCCACACCACCTCCTTATACTTTATATTCCAGGAAGGAAAACAAGCATGTGATTGTTTTCTGAACGTATCTGCACATTTGGAAATACTTCCTCCCTGGCCGATGGGCCCCCTTCCTGCACACCACCCCTGCCAGCTGCTGGGGAGCTCCAGGCCCTTTCTTCTCTTGGAAAATAGTTTGTTTGTTTTCCTTCAAATCCCAGGCCAGCTATCTTCTTTAGGAAGCTCCCATTGACCAGGCCCTCCCCTGCAATCTGTCAGATACAATTAATTATTCATACTCAGTGTAATCTCAGTGACATGCGCTTCCTTCTTTTTTGTAGTTTTGACACTGTGGGCTCTCTTATTGGCTCAGCTGCCTGATTTCCTTATGAGAATGGGACTTGTGACGGACCATAATCTTTGGTACATAGTACGTGCTCAGCCAATGCCTACTAACTTGATAATTTGATTGAAAAAGAAGGTAATGAGGGAGCTTTCGGATGATCCTGTGAAGGTGTGTTGTTTCCGGGGATCACAACTTCTTTTTCAAAGTGCCTCAAAGTCAGTGTCTAAGAACGCATCCCATAATTTTTCTGGGGATCAAAGTCAACCTCGCTGCTTTGTAGTCTCCATAATCTGCTCTTGTGAAAACCAGGCCATGGTCAATCTCCTGATGTCCACTCACTGGGGCCGCTCAGTAACCCAAGGCAGCTGTCCACCCCCAAATCCATATGTTGAGGCCCAAAGCCCCAGTCCCTCAAAATGTCACAGTATTTGGAAATAGAGTTTTTAAAGAGGCAACTAAGTTAAAATGGGGTTGTTAGGGTGGGCCCTAATTCACTTTGATTGCTGTCCTTACAAAAAGAGGAGAACAGGGCACAGACGCACACAGAAGCACAACCCCGTGAGGACACAGGGAGAAGTCGCCATCTGCAAGTCAAGGCGAGAGGTGTCAGGAAAAACCAACTCTTCAGACACCTTAATCTCAGACTTCTGGCCTCCTGTTTAAGTAACCTGCCTGTGGTATTTGGTTATGGCAGTCATAGCAAACAAATACAGAAGCCGTGTGACTTCAGCCCCAATTTGGGGGTTCTGGGCAGCTGCTCGATCAGCCTTAAGATGTAACCTTAGTTCAGAAGTTCAGCTTCTTTTATCAAACCCTCACCTATTCTGGGTGTTCAGCCCTTCTGGACACATTTTTGTGCCATTTCCAGTTTGGCAATGGCCATGGCTAACTTTGGTGGGCACCTGTTAGATGCAGACAGTGTGCTGAGGGCACAAGATTGGATAACATATTAATAAAATCATCACCAAACACTATGACATGGACACTGCTATTGGCTCCAGTGTAACGAGGAGGAAAATGAGATTTAAATCTAGTAAGTGGCTTATCTTAGGTCACAGTAAGCAGCAGAGTGCAGATCCAAACCAGGGTTGTCCATTCATGACCTTCCTGGATTGCAAATATCAAAAGCCAGCCCCAAAGCAAGCTGGTATTGATGAATTCTGTATTTTTGCCCTGTCATCTCTTATCATCCATGTATTCGTCATCTGTTTATGTGCTCCTCATGTATTTATCAAGTGCTCTCTATATGCCAGCACCAGCCTGGCCTGCAATTCCTGGATTTTCTTCCTCACCCACCATGGCTATGAGAAAAAAAAAAAAAAATAGTAGTCATCCTCGGTGCTTTGCACAGCCTTGGTTCCTTCTGTGCTTGTCTTTTAGATGTAACTTTTGCAGGAGCGTGCTGCAGATGTGGAGTTTTCTTGAAGTACCATACTGGTTTTGGACATGTCCTTTACCTTCCAGATAGGGCTCTTTCGAGCTGTGTTCATCTGAGAGGCTTCTAGGCAGGGGTCCTGCTAGTTTTTGTCCTGCTTCAAGCCACTTACACTCAAGCAGGGCTAATCTGTGGTTGCATCATCCCAACCTCTTCATCTCTTCTGAGCCTTTTCTTCTCACCTCTTTGGCAGTGAGCTCAGGCCCACCTTTTCTCTGGGTTTTTACTGGCGCCGCCACTCTCCAGTCCTCTTGGGACCACACCTGGGATCACTTACACCTGCCCGTCTCTCCTGTATCCAGGAAGAGGTTCCAAGGCCCAGTGGCTCTGGCTTCTCAATGCCCATGGCACCCAAGTCACTGGCCTGCCCCATTCTGGCCCTGACAAATTCTTGCTGGGACTATTAGCAAGTTATTTTCCATACCCAAATTCTGCCCGTTCTCCAGAACTCAGCCTAAATGCACCCTGTTATCACAGCTACTCAGGAGGCTGAGGCAGGAGAATCACTTGAACCTGGGAGGCGGGGGTTGCAGTGAACCAAGATTGCACTTCTCCACTCCAGTCTGGGTGATAGAACGAGACTCCATCTCAAAAAAAAAAGAAAAGAAAAGAAAAGAAAAAAAAAAAGAAAAAGAAAAAAGAAAGAGTCAAATATTATGAGTTGGGGACCCAGGCCACCATCAGCAGGGTGACACTGATTTGGGAATGAATGGGAAGCGTCTCCAGGGATGAAGTTAGGGCCTCTGCACTCCTGCCTGCTTCCTGGCCTTCA
This sequence comes from Theropithecus gelada, assembly GCF_003255815.1. Taxonomy (NCBI): domain Eukaryota; kingdom Metazoa; phylum Chordata; class Mammalia; order Primates; family Cercopithecidae; genus Theropithecus; species Theropithecus gelada. The sequence continues at coordinate 21,894,669 of NC_037670.1, forward strand.
CATCCTTCTGTGTGGCTTAGTTTGATTCTCTGAGAATTTCTAAGTATAATAATAAAGTCCTTTCATTTTATTTTATTGGGGCTACTCTCTGCCCAGATTTTTATACACACACATACACACACACCCACACACACACACACACATATATAAATATATAATTACATTGTGTGTGTGTGTATGTGGAGAGAGAGAATCTGTAGACACACATGAAAGAAAGAATGCCTTACATGTCATTCTATTTTCTTATTTTGATTTTTATTTATTCTATTTCATTTTTACAGAGATGGGTCTTGTTATGTTGACAGGGCTGGTCTGGAACCCTTGGACTCAACCAATCCTCCCACCTCGGCTTTCCAAAGTGCTGAGATTACAGGGTGAGCCGCTGCTCCCAGGTGCACGCTATTCTAAAAGTCCCTGCAGGCTGAGTGGAGGAAGGGATTGCTTCCATTCTCAGCTCATCTTCCTTAATGAATGCGTATCAACGAAATCAGTGGAATGTTTAGATGCAGAGGATTTTTTAAAGACAATCATATAGTTTATTTAATCTGACACAATTATCTTTTTAACATGTAACCAATGTTTAGAAATGCATGAGATATTTTATAGTCTGTTTTTGCACTAAGCCTTTGAAATCCATTTTGGAATTTACACTTACAGCTATCTTAATTTGGACTAGCCACATCTGAAGTGTTAAATAACACTAAGCCTTACCTCTTTAGGTTTGTTTTTAAAAAATAATATGTTTAACAATTTTTTATTATATGCAGAGGATTTTAGTATCATTGTATTTATTGTCTAGCAATAAGCCTAAATTGACAGCCAACAAAAAAGCTATTTCAGTATTTGCAGAAAAATACTTTATTTAAAAAATTTGCTTTCTTGGGGGGAAGGAATGAAGTTCAAAAATCTTATGTCCACTTATTTCCGAAAACCATCATTTTTATGTTGATCTCAGAATTACAAACTTGGCTGCGTGTTTTCCTGCTTTTATGAAGTATTGTTTTCCTGCAATTACTCTAGTAATTGGTGTGTTTATTCACATCTGCAGACCTTGCAGGAATATTGGCTTGGTTATGTTACCCTGTGATCCAGAATTTTAGTAAGACTTGGTGGGTTGTATGCTATAGTCATTGCATGAATTACATTATCTATTATTCACCATATTCGCGGCATCCATATGCGCAGGGCTAATGGATTCCTGATGGCTTTTAACTTGCGTTGCAAGACCTTATTGTAAAAACAGCGATTCTATAGAAAGCAGTGAGTCCCAATCCTGTAAACCAAGGTGAATTTGTAGCAACTGTGTCGTGATCATAATGGATACATAAAGCACCACGGTTTTCTCTTGGAGAGTAGCCTCCTGATTAAAATCTCCTCTCGCCCTTTGAGGAGGTCCGGCGTGATGGGTGGTGCCAGTCTTCCTCTCTCTAGGTTGGCCGGACTGAGGAGTCTCACATCTGTGGGCAGCCCTCCCTGTGGCTCTTTAAAGTGTGGTCTTGACAGGATCCCTGCCTTGTCCCTCCTCCTTGAGTGCCAGAAGCCATGTGGGTTTTCGGCAGAAAGACATCGAGAGATCGTGAGGACTTGTGACAGCCCTGAACATTCCTGGGAAAAATCAAAACCAAACAAGACTGATTTCTGCTTCTTTGCTGGTTTGCAGCAGAAAAGCCAGACGCATGGAAGGGGAGTTTCTAGCCTTCAGCTCTCTGGCTTCAGAGAGGCCCATTTGTAAGTTATCACCCATACATTTATCTGGCTTGTTTTCAGAAATTTGCAAGATTACATTTTCTGGTTGTTCCAGAGAGTTTGTGCTGGATGTATGTTACATACCCAAAGCAAAATGCTGGCTGGCTGATGATACTCTCTGGCTCTGGCTGGAAAGAATTTGGCATCTCCATGAAATGAAAATAATGTAGCCAGTTATCTAGTGACAGGTCCAGCTGCTGACAAGCATATTATTATGTAAAAAGGCATACACTTGAGTTGTTTCAGATCATGATTTTTGCTGTTATGCAGAACTTCCAGAAAGTTACAGGTGAATACAAAATATTTGAACATAATAGAGAAGAAAGAAGATAGCAAGACACACCTCTGACACTCTTAGTCAACTTAAAGGGAAGTTCCTTCCTTCCCTCCCTTCCTTCCTCCCTTCCTTCCTTCCTTCCTTCCTTCCTTCCTTCCTTCCTTCCTTCCTTCCTTCCTTCCTTCCTTCCTTCCTTCCTTTCCTCCCTCCCTCCCCTCCCATCCCCTCCCTCCCTCCCTCCGTCCCTTCCTCCTTTCTTCCCTTCCTTCCTTCCTTCCTTTCTTTCTTCCCTCCTTCCAGATTCTCACCTTCCATTCATAGTCAATGGTTTCTTGCTGCCCTTCCTTCCTTCCTTGGGTCCCCATGGAATTATATGTGGTGTGTTAACGTGGGGGCCAGTTGAAGGGGCCCAGATGCTGCGTGCAATCCAGCTGCAGAGCTTAGTGTAGGAAGGATCAGAAGGACAGCCTCCTTCATGGAGGGCCGAGGCTGAGGGCAGACAGCTGCAGTTGAAGTGATGACTGAGAGCTCTTGAGCAAAACCAGGTTTCCTCTGAGCTGAATTATTGCCCGGGCGCTCACTAACAACTCTTGGAGTCCCTGGCTAAGCTTTCCTGTGGTTCACGAGGGAATTGGGGCTGTGCTCTGGGCTCCAGCCTCCTGGTCTACCTACTACCCTTTTTAGACCTGTTGTGCATCCTCATGTTTTCCTGCCTCACACAGGTTGTACTGTCTCTGCCGGAAACCACTTCCCCACCTCGGTAATTTGGCCAGCTTCTACTGATCTGAATTTCAACTCATACAGATGTTCTGGGAGCTGTCTTCTTTGGCTCTCCCCACCCCTATACCTCCACCCCCAGCCTAGCGTGAGTTAGGTTACCTCATATATTCTCCTGAAGCATCTGGGCTGATTCCAATCAGAGTTATCGGCTACTTGACTTTCTCTACCTCAAGACAGAGGCTTTTGTAGGCATTTCTACCCTATGAGCCCCCATCATGGTAATTCACACAGAGAAGGAAATTCATGTCTGTTTCAAGGATGAATGCATGAGTGAATGGCCCTGAGATACTTAAAGGGAACAAAGTCAGGTTTGACATGGGAAGTGGATGCTGTAACAGAACTGCGGATGTCTATGGAAGCTGGATGGTAGGATGACACTCGAAGGTTAGGTTCGGGTGTGTGTGTGTGTGTGTGTGTGTGTGTGTGTAAAATGAGGCAATAGATTGAATATTACAGTGCATAGACTCTTTCTCTTACCTGCCTGATAAGGAGTAACTGGAACTCATCAAATATAAGTTTTCTTACCCATTTGTCCTGACATTAGAGTGTAGGTATGGACAAAGGACAGGACCTTAGAAGAAAATTATTTTGGAGAGTTCTCACTCTGGAAAGAAGTCTTTTAGGGAGAGCTCTCTGGGAACTCCACACTGAGGCTGTCAGATTTGTGTATGGGGAAAGATGGGGTAGACACACGTCTATGACTAGTTGTGATGCATCATCATAATGCAAGAACAAGGGTTTTCCAATCAGAAGAGCAAAGTGTGGGCCAAAAGCATTAAGCGACCCTCCAGGTCACAAATGATGGCTTCTCTCCTTCCAGGAAGAAAACACTCAACCCTGGGTCTGAGGTCTGAACTTTTATAATTTTTGGATTTTTGAGTAATCCGAGGATCTGCCTCCAATCAGCTGGAGGCTCCTAAGAAGACATCTTGAATTCTATGTTAGTCTTTTTAGAATTCCACCCTCCATCCTGGGAGCATTGGGACCGCACAGCTTAGCTGGTCAGGCACTGAACTAATATCTGACACTGGAGTGGGATGTCCCACTGAAGGCAGCAGGAGGTATGGAGCTGGGGGAGACGGCTGGGGGAGGTGGGAGTTCAATGAGGAGGTGGAACCCAGCAACTTTGCTGCCATGTGAGAAAATTTGATTGCAAATAGAGCCTCGGGGAGAATGGCAGGTCTGAAACACCTGTGGAGGGAAGGAACGTTCTGGGAGGGCAGTGTTGAACCTGCCTCTAGCTCCTAGATACACAAACTCAATGACATGGGTGTCTCCCTCTCTCTACCCTTCTCGAAGCTTCCATTGTTAAAAAGTTTCTTGTAATTCTTTCCAGATATGCTGGCTTCCATCTATTTATTACACAGAAAGGACCATAATTCACAGATTTTGCTTGGTGTCTAGATTATTTTCACTTAATAAAAGATCTTGTAGATTTATCAATTTCAGAAAATACAGGTTTCCTTTATTCTTTTTAAATATCTTCTTTTTTTCTATTTCACTCTGTAGGTAAAATGATTTATTTAACCAATTCCTCATTGGTGAACATATTGGTTGTCTACAGTTTTTATTTTTATAGGTATTATAAGCTTCATTGCAATGACTAGTCTTGTAAATATAGTTTGATCAAGGTTTAGGACAACATTACTGGTATAAATTTCAAGTAGCTTATACATTGAAAAATTTTGAAAGTTACTATTAAATTTCACTTCAGAAAGTTTGCACCAGTTTGTACTCTCATTGATAGAGTATTGGAACACCCATTTCCTCACAGTCTTGCCAGCACTGAGCAGCAGTTATTTTTTCCTACATTATGGAAGAATAATGATGTTCCATTATTTGATTTCCTCATTTCATGTGTTTATTGGCCATGTGTATATATTTCTTTATGAAATTTTTATTCACATTTAATCATTTAAAAATTGGGCTTTTAGACTTTGCTTACTAATTTGTGTAAGTTCTATAAATAAAGAAAATTAAGTCTTTTTCAGTCATGTACTTTTCTTTTTCTTTTTTTTTTTTTGAGATGGAGTCTTGCTCTGTCGCCCAGGCTGGAGTGCAGTGGCGCGATCTCGGTTCACTGCAAGCTCCGCCTCCTGGGTTCATGCCATTCTCCTGCCTCAGCCTCCTGAGTAGCTTTTAAACATTTTTTCAGTGACTTTTTAAAAAATATAATTTTACATTTCTGTGTGTCCATCTTTACTTCATGACCTCTGGCCTTTGGATTATGCCTAGATGACCAATTCATGTGTCCGTCTTTTCTTTTAGAATGTTTACGATTTTTTTCCTATAAAAATGTTTTATTCATCAGCAATTTAGTTTTGGAATAAGAAAAGAGGTGGAAACCCAGTTTTATTATTTTCCAAATAGCCAATTTTTATATTATCCTTTATTTATAACTCCTCTGTTTCCCATTTATTTGAAATGTCACTTTATGAACCAAATTTCAATAGGAAGTTGTTTTTATTTATAGATTCCTAATTTTGTTTTATTTATGTATAGTTTTTCCAGTGTAATGGGGTGGCTAGTGGCCTCCAAAAGAGATGCCCTTTCAAAGCCTCAGAATATGACTTCACTTAGACTAAGAGACTTGGCAGATGACTCTGGAAAGAGATCATTTTCGATCAGGGTAGGCCCTACATTCAATGACAGGTGTTTTCATGAGAGACGGAAAAGGAGAAGAGACAGGGAGGGACACAGGAAAGAAGCCAGAGGAAAAAGGACACAGAGACTGGAGCCATGCAACTGTAAGCCCAGGAATGCTGGCAGCCACCAGAAACTGGAAAAGGCAGGAAGGATTCTGCCCTGCGGGTTTCAGAGGGAGTGTGGCCCTGCTGACACCTTCACTTTGTACTTCTGTGCTCTAGAGCCGTGAGGGAAGACAGTTCTGTTATGTTAAGCCACCAAGTTGGTGGTAATTATTTGCAATGCATTAGGAAACTAGTACGTCCAGTATGAAACATTCCTAATTATTTGAAGGTCAGGTGTTTTAACATTTGACAGCGCTAGTCCTCCCTCGTCACGCTTTGATCACAAATTCTTTGGTACACTCAGAAGTAAACCCAAGATGAGCCTGTGTCAAGAGCAGCCAGAGTTGAGGACCTAGGCTGTGTCTGTGGGAAAGACTGTTTGCCTAGTAGAATTTCACACCAAACTAATGAAAATCAGACCTTTGACACTGGGTACTTAACTTAGTTTCATGAATACATGACACTTTAAAATCCAGAGGAGTACAGATGGCTCTATCTCAGCTGTCACTCTTAGTGTTGGCAGACATCCCTTCTCCCAGCATTTGGCTTAAATCAACTCCTGGAAATAATTAGGAAATCAATGAAGCACAGATAAGAGGGCCCCTTCTTATGGACTGCATCTTATTTTATGCTTCTATTTAAAGGAAAGAGGGAGCGGCTTTTGCTTTTTAAATTTACTTATTTATTTATTAATTATTATTGTACTTTAAGTTCTAGGGTACATGTGCATAACGTGCAGGTTTGTTACATATGTATACTTGTGCCATGTTGGTGTGCTGCACCCATCAACTCGTCAGCACCCATCAATGAAGAAAAGCCTTATTTACTGGTGCATCAAGGAAAACAATAGCTGATGAGACAAACTTTGCCCTTCAAGTTAACAGTTGAAGTGAGAGTTCTATGAGCTCGGCAGAGCAGTGAGAATTTACCAGGGAACGATCCGAACAGATACCTTCACTGGAATTAAGTTCATGCTCATCAGCCTGTCGTTCTCTGTTAGAAAGGAAATGGTTAATGCTCCGGTTTCCCACCCTTCTCTCACTTACTGTGAACAAATCTAAAAATGCTCCCATCTTGTTCAATTTCAATGCAGCTTTGCCCTTCCAGTCAAAGCCCTCATTCACAAGATAGTGGCCAAGTGGGTAATTCCTGGCTTAGGCCTGGAACATCTGGTGGCCTTTGAATCTGATGGCATGTAATTACAGCAGGGGCAGTCAGACAATTGGGGATTAGAGGGATGTTGTTTAATCTTCCGCCATATGTTCCCATTTAACCTCTCTTCTCTCTTCCCCACACCCGCACACAGGAAGCATCTCCCAGCTGCTCCTGAGACCCTGCCTCTGTGGAGGTTGTCTCCCTCCGAGCATGGCTGGAACCTCCTGGCAAACACACAGGCAGTCTACATTTCAAGGCTTTACAGTTTAGAAACATATGACCTATTGCCTTTCAGTATTCAAACGGTTCCTATTTACCCTACTCCTGATTCCTTGTATATTCCTGTCCATAAATTATTAATCTAATCAGCATGATCATGATCCAGTTGCACTGGAACGGACAATGGTTCCGCCTTCATGAGAGTGAGTGCCACATCATATGTAACCATGTCCTGTCCACATCTCCTTCATGTCTGTCCCAATGGACATTAAGTGGGTTGATGGGGGTTAGAAGGTTTTCAGGGCCAGATACAAGCCCTGTTTTCTTAGGCTGAGGACATTGGAGTTACCTTGTTTCACGATGCTCCTGCCAAGATAAAAGCTGTGGTGAGACACAAACTACGAGGCACAAAATGTTGTTATGTGTCAAGATTTGATAAGCAGCTGTCTGTGTCAGTTCGGGCTGGCAGTATCTTAATATTATTGAACATACATTTTAAAATGTTAATGAACATTTAATTCCTTCTTGAAGGTTAGGTTCCATTTCAGAAAACTTCTCTCGTATGTTGTGTCTCTTCAGTTTTTCCTTCTTTATTATTATTAAAGTTACACGGATGCTAATCATATCTTTGTTTCCTGTCTGTCTTACTCTGTTCAGGTTGCCGTTAAAAAAATACCACAGGCCAGGCGCGGTAACTCATGCCTGTAATCTCAGCACTTTGGAAGGCCGAAGCAGGTGGATCACCTGAGGTCAGGAGTTCGAGACCACCCTGGCCAACATGGCAAAACCCCATCTCTACTAAAAAATACAAAAATTAGCCAGGCATCATGGCACATGCCTGTAATCCCAGCTGCTCGTGAGGCTGAGGCAGGAGAATCGCTGGAACCCGGGAGGTGAATGTTGCAATGAGCCGAGATTGTGTCACTGGACTCCAGCCTGGGCAACAGAGCAAGACTCTGTCTCAACAACAACAACAACAACAAAAGCAACAAAACAACAACAACAACAACAACAAAAAGCAAAACCACAGACTGGATAATGTATAAACAATAGAGATTTATTGCTGCCAGTTTTGCAGGCTGGGATGTCCAAGATCATTTGGAGAACTCATGTTTGCCTTATTTTGTTTATAGTGGTTTTTAAACAATAAGTCTTTGATTCCTTGAGAATTGAAGTTCATCTGAACGTAGTTAATTGCTTGAGGGGTGGTTCATAAGGCTTTCTCTAGAGAGAGAGACCTGCTTTTGTGGGTGAATGTTTGGATGTAAGCCTCAGGATGGAAGGCGAATCTGTAGTTCCTTGACTCATCTGTTATCCAGGATCGATGTGAGCAGGAGCTGCTATGCCTTGTGGGAAGAGTGGTGAGGTCTGCTGGGACTGGACGCTGATTGCTTAGGGGAACAATGGGAAGGAGAATCCCTGGCTGATGAGATGAAAAGGAAAAAAAGACGTGGAATGTCGAAGAGTTCACTGTAGAGTTCACTATAGTTCACCAGTGTCTTTAGAAAAATATCCTGGAAGTTCCACACTGCTTTTTAAAGTTTAATGAAAGTACACTTATTTGTGGAAACCTAAAGAGGAAGAAGTGGGATTAACATGAACCAATCCAAAATCTGAATCTCTAAGTACCGTAAAGTACTAGGAAATATGTCTATCTTTATTTCTTCATGAATTTCATTTTAGAAAGGAATGTCATACTGAGTTAACAAGAATGTATTTTTAGCATAAAAAAGTAAATTTCACATCCAAATTGAAGAAGAGTAAGTCAAATTATCTCTGTTCACTGGTGACATGATCTTATGGCTAAAAAACCCTAGATTCCCCCAAAAGATTCCTAGACCTGATAAATGACTTCAGTAAAGCTTAAAGATACAAAATTAATGCACTAAATCAGTTGATTTCTTATATAGCAGTAATAGTCAAGCTAAGAACCAAATCAAGAACTCAATCTCATTCACAATAACCACAAAACAAATAAAATAACCTGGGAATACAGCTGACCAGGGAGGTGAAAGTCTTCTACAAGAAGAACTGTGAAATACTGATGAAAGAAATCACAGATGACATAAACCAGTGGAAAAACATCCCAGGCTCATGGATAGGAAGAGTCAATGTTAAAATGGCCGTACTGACCAAAGCAAACTACAGATCCAATGCAATTCCTATCAAATTACCAACAACACTTTCCATAGGATTTTAAAATTCATATGGAACCAAACAAGAGCCCAAATAGCCAAAGCAATTCTATGTGAAAAGAACAAGCCAGAGGCATCACATTACCCAGCTTCAAACTATTTCACAAGGCTGTAATAACCAACGTAACATGGTAGTGGAACAAAAATAGACACCTAGATCAATGGAACAGAATAGAGAGCCCAGAAATGAGGCCGCATACCTACAACCAACTGATCTTTGACAATGTCGACAAAAATAAACAAAGGGGAAAGGACACTCTATTCAATAAATGGTGCTGGGAAAACTGCATAGCCATATGCAGAATGAAACTGGACCTTCTACCTCTCACCATATACAAAACTTAACTCAAGTGGATTAAAGACTTAAGTGTAAAACCTCAAACTATACAAATTCTAGAAGAAAACTTAGGAAAAAACACTTCTGGACACTGTTCTAGGCAAAGATATTATGACTAAGACCTCAAAAGCAAAATTCAACAAACCCCAAAATAGACAAATAGGACTTTATTAAACAAGAGCTTCTGCACAGCAAAAGAAACAATCAACAGAGTAAACATAACCTCAGAATGGGAGAAAATATTCACAAACTATACATTCCACAAAGAACTAATATCCAGAATCTATAAGGAACTTCCACAAATCAACAAGAAAAAAACGAATACCCCATTAAAACAAGGACAAACGATATGAGCAGACATTTCTCAAAAGAAAACATACAGGCAGCCAACAAATGAAAAAATGCTCCAAATTGCTAGTCATTAGAGAAATGCAAATCAAAACCAAAATGAAATGCCATCTAACACCAGTCAGAATAATTATTATTAAAAAGTCAAAAAAAAAATAGATGTTGGCAAGGATGTAGAGAAAAGGAAACGCTTATACACTGTTGGTGGGACTGTAAATTAGTTCAACTCCTATGGAAAACGGTATGGAGATTTCTCAAAGAACTAAAAATAGAACTATCATTTGACCCAGAAATCCTACTACCAGTACATACCCAAAGGAAAAGAAATCATTTTATCAAAAAGACACCTGCAATCATATGTTTATTGCAGCACTATTCACGATAGCAAAGTCATGAAATCAACATGTGTCCATCAGTGATTGACTGGATAAAGAAAATGTGTACATATATGTATATGGAATACTACGTAGCCATAAAAAGGAATGGAATCAGGTCCTTTTCAACAACATGGATGGAGCTGGGGGCCATTGTCCTAAGTAAAATACCTCAAAACCAGAAAGCCAAATACTGCATGTTCTCACTTGTAAGTGGGAGAAAAACAATGGGTACACATAGACATAATGATGGAAATAATAGACACTGAGAACTCCAAAAGAGGGGTGAGTGACTGGGAGGTGAGGGTTGAAATACTGTCTATTGGGTGATATGTTCACTATTTGAGTGAGGGGTTCACTGGAAGCTCAAACTTCAGCATTATGCAATACACATACCCCCTTAATCTAAAACAAAACAACCCCACCACCAAAAAAAAAAAAAAAAAAAAAAAAAGTCAAAGTAGATTTCAAGTTTCTGCTACTTCTGATGTTTCTTTAGGAGTTCTCCTTCACTGGAGAATGTTTTGGATTATGAGAGGAATTCTTGAAGAAGACTGGGTTAGCAAATGCCTTTCTGCTCTGTTCAGCCTCAGAAGCCCATGCTCTTTTAATGAGGACTGCATGCTGGAGCTTTGCCATGGTATGAAGGAAGGATCCTTCTAATTTGCTTCCTAAGTATTGAATCATTATACTTTCTCTTTAACTTCATTTCCTCCAACCTTAGTCTCTTATGATTCCAAACTCACCTGCTGCTAGGTATGTAGATAGGCCTTATTTACTTATTTTCAATGATGAGGCTGAAAGTCTATTTGATAGAACACTATTCTAGTCTAGAGACACTAAGTGCGAAAACAAACAACTCCTAAATCCCAGTGGCTCAGAGTCAGTTTATTTCTTACTCACGTGAGTCTAATGAGGTTAGGTGGCTTTCTTCGGTGGTTCTCCTACACGTGCTAATTGAAGAATCCATGTTCCTTTTCTTAACCAAAATTAAAAATCTAACCCCCTAACCATTTGAATAGACCCCTTGTCTTGGCAAAGGCATTCCAAAGTTAACCTGAAACATGAGTTCAGGCCATGATGGGAAGTGGGAGCTGAACATGCCTCATTATCCCCTACTCCCTTTTGTAATTACTGATAGAACAGACTCTTTAAGTCTGATAAGAAACATTTGCAATCTATTCTCTCTGAGGCCTGCTACCTGGAAGCTTCATCTGTATAATAAAACCTTGGTCTCCACGACTGTTATCATAAACCTGACATTCCTTTCTATTGATAATAACTGTTTCACTCAATTGCCAACCAGAAAATCTTTGAATCCACCCACAGCCTGAAAGACCTTGCTTCCAGTTGCCCTTGTCTTTCTGGATCAAGCCAATGCATATCTTACATATATTGATTGGTGTCTTATGTCTCCATAAACTTTATAAAACCAAGCTCTGCTCTGACCACCTTGGGTAAATGTCATCAGGATCTCCTGAGGCTGTCACAGGCACATCCTTAACCTTGACAAAACAAACTTCCTGATTGAGACCTGTTCAAGCTATGTTTTCATTTACATCTTCTTCAAGTGGTTCTGCCATCTTAGAGTTCTTCAAGTTTAGCCTCATGATTGGGAGAGATGGAGCATGGAAGATAACATGAGATGCTTCAGAGCGAGATGGAAGTGGTATTTCACCCACAGTTGTTACCAGAAAGGGGTCCTGATGCAGACCCCAAGAGAGGGATCTTGGGTCTCATTCAAGAAAGAATTTCGGGTGAATCCATGGTGTCATGTGAAAGCAAGTTTACTAAGAAAGTAAAGGAATAAAAAATGGCTACTCCATAGGCAGAGCAGCCCTGAGGGCTGCTTGTTGCCCATTTTTATGGTGATTTCTTGATTATATGCTAAACAAGGAATGGATTATTCATGAGTTTTCCACGAAAGGAGTGGGCAGTTCCAGGAACTGAGGGTTCCTCCCTTTTTAGACCGTATGGGGTAACTTTTGGACACTGCCATGGCATTTTTAAACTGTCATGGTGCTGGTGGGAGTGTCTTTTAGCATGCTAATGCATGAGCAGTGAGGATGACCAGAGGTCACTTTCCCTGCCTTCTTGGTTTTGGTGGGTTGTGGCCAAACTGTTTTATCAGCAAGGTCTTTATGACCTGTATCTTGTGCCGACCTCCTATCTCATCTTGCCTAACCTCCTGGGAATGCAGCCCAGCAAGTCTTGGCCTTATTTTACCCAGTCCCTTTTCAAGATGGAGTCACTCTGGGTTAAATACCTCTGACACATTCATTGACAAGACCCCAGTCAGATGGTCCCAACCAAACTGCAAAGGAAGGTAGGTAGGAAGTGTAGAGATTTCTCATATACCTAGGAAGACACAGAGGGATTTGGGTGGATCTGGCAGTCTGTGACACTTGTAATTAAGGAGATGTTTATGTCATTGATGACTATCAATCATGTATACAATTCCTCCAGTTGTTCTTTTGATCTTTAGGGCAGAGTTGGGTCCTCATAGCCCTAAGATCATGGCTCACTGGCATCACTGGGGTATGCAGGGCTCCTCTTTATTTGCCCTTCCCCCTATACCAGCTCTGCCTCTCCTTCTACACCTCTCATAGCTGCTCTCTCCAACGTGTTTATTATGTGTTCTGAAGTATTCATGTGCCTTTTAGAAGGAGCATCACAGGGTGGATTTCTACCTCCTCCCATCTTTTCCAATTCTTGATATTATTCATGACGTATATAAAGTGGTCTACCATTGTAATTTTCTCTAGTTTGGATGATTGGGTCTCTCCAAAAGTCATGTTCAAACTAAACTCCCCCAAACAACAGTATTAGGAGGTGGCGTCTTCAGGAGGTCATCAGGCTATGAGGGCTCTCCCTTAATGAAATGAGATTAGTGCCTCATAACAGGGCTTGAGGTGGCTAATTTTCCTCCTTCTATCTCTTCTGCTATGTGAGGACACAGCCTTCCTTTCCTGCAGAGGGCACAGCAACAAAAGGGCCATCTTGGGGGCAGAGATGGGGATCCCATCAGATGCTGAAATTACCGGTGTCTGGATCTTAGACTTTTAGCCTCCAGAACTGTGAGACAGAAATTTCTGTTCTTCATAAATTATCCAATCTCAGGTGTTTTGTTATAGCATCACAATGAACCAAAGTAGATTTTATTTGTGTTACTTTGATCACCACCGATTTCTATACCCGCTTACATATACCCTTCTGTAGGGTCTTATTCATGTTTATATTTTCTATAGAATTTCAACTTTCTATAGAGTTTTCTTTTTGCTGATTTATAAGAGTGTATATTCTAAATATTAATATGCTACTATTGATTTTTGATGAGGCAAATCTCCTAGTCTGTCATCTATCTGGTAACTTAGTTTTTAGCATTCGTCACTAAACCAAAAGCCTTAATTTTGCTGCATTGAATGGATCCATTAATAAATAACTTCATGGCTTGTTCTTTTTGGTACTTATTTAAACAATCTTGTGCTAATTTTGGGTTTTCCTACATCTTTGCAATTACTTTCAGCTTTTAGGTTTTTAAGCTGTCTGGAGTTTAAATGTTTTGATGATGTCAGCTGGGAATAAATCTTTTCTCCATAGTGATTCAATTTCTTGCAAATCATCTACTAAACAATCTCTTCTCTCTGCATTGCATGCACTATGGTGCTGCCTTCATTATACACAAAGTTGGTGCAAGACTATCCCTGAGCTCCTTCAGAGGTCTCATTGATCTATTTGTCCAAATCTGTGCAGAACCATATTGCTCTTATTACGATAGTTTTATCAAGTTAAGTTCACCCTGATCCTTATCTTTAGTCTTCATTTTTAAAATCACTTTAGTCACTTGTGGGCTTTTTATATGTAATTTTAGAATTATTGGGTTGAATTCATTTAAAAATCACCTGAAATATTAAGATTGCATTAAATATACAGATTAATTTAGAGACAATTGGTATATTTATGATATTAAGCTGGTTAATTGCTGTATCTACTATATTAGGTATACTATATTATGGTAATTTACACAAGGATCATGGCATAAATTTCCATTTACTCATATTACTAATATCTACTAATTACTTAAACATTTCCATAAAAGTATCATGCATGCCCTCTTAGGCTAATTTTTTTAAAAACATGTGTTTTAGTCGTAACAAAATTTAATTGGGGATGCATTCTTCTGAGAGGCTTTCTGTCAGATTCCATCACAAATGCCTGTAGAAATGTGTCCCTCTCGGTTAGAGTTGGCTGGTTCTGCCTCCATCATCAACCTCATTCTCAGATGGAGTTCTTCAGAAAACGTAAAAAGCTCCCATCAATTAAAATAAATTAACTGCACCCTGCGGAAATGATTTAAGACATGAACTCTGCCTGAGTAGAAAAATTTCAGCCTATTTCAACCCCAGCAATCCTTCAACATCATTTACACCCCAGGGAGCTCTGGGACCTTTGTTTTGCTTATGGAAATAACACACATTAAGAAACGGGGACACTGAAAATGAGTACTCTCTGGGGAAAGACTCAGGGCTCTCTGAACTCCTCCACCAACACAGTGTTTGCAAAACTAATTTTTCTCTTGTGTAGTTTTGCCAAAGAACTTAGGCCACTAAGAACCCAGCTTAGGACAGCCTGAGGCCAGTAAGAATTTTCTTCTGAAGTCTTGTGTTTTAACAGTAAAATTTTATTAAAAGTTTGAATTCTCCAAAACATGCTCTTTACAATTTTTTTTTCCCTAGGCATAACATGTTGGGAGGTAAAATGGACTCTCTAGAAGGTTGTGCTACATTCAACCTACAGCTGTGCATAACTCAGGCACACTGCCCAGGGGCCTCTCTGAAGACAATTCACTATTTACATACACACACACACACACACACATATATACACACATACATATATATACACACACACATATGTATATACATACATATATACACACACACACACATATATATATATACACACACACTTTTTTTTTTTTTGAGACAGAGTCTCGCTGTGTCACCAGGCTGGAATGCAATGACATGATCTCGGCTCACTGCAATCTCCGCCTTCTGGGTTCAAGTGATTCTGCTGCCTCAGCCCCCTGAGTAGCTGGGACTACAGGTGTGTGCCACCATGCCTGGTTGACTTTTTTGTATTTTTAGTGGAGACGTGGTTTCATCCTATTAGCCAGGATGGTCTCGATCTCCTGACCTTGTGATCCACCTGCCTTGGCCACCCAAAGTGCTGGGATTACAGGCATGAGCCACCGCGCCCAGCCTATTTTTTTTTTTTTTTTACATTTTGCTTGGGGATTGTTAGGGGCTGAATTGTCCTCGCCCCTCCCTGGTCCCAAAATTCATATGTTGAAGTCCTGACCTCCAGTACCTCAGATGTGACTGTATTTGGAGGTATAGTCTTTTAAGAGGTAATTGAGTAAAAACTGAGACCATTAGAGTGGGTCTTAACCCAACGTGACTGGAATCCTTATAAGAAGAGATCAGGACACAGAGGAATGACCCTGTGAAGATGCAGGGAGAAGATGGCCATTGAAAAGCCAAGGAGGGGGGCTCAGGAGAAGTGACCTGCTGATCCCTTGATCTTGGACCTCCAGCCTGCAGAATGCGGAGACAGTCTGTGTCTGCTGTGTAAGCCCCCCTGCTCCACGGTCGTTTGTTACAGCAGCCGAA
The DNA here is from genome assembly GCF_003255815.1 of Theropithecus gelada. Taxonomy (NCBI): domain Eukaryota; kingdom Metazoa; phylum Chordata; class Mammalia; order Primates; family Cercopithecidae; genus Theropithecus; species Theropithecus gelada. The sequence continues at coordinate 21,910,522 of NC_037670.1, forward strand.
GCAGAACAATACAGGGATTGAGCTGTAGTTTCTGTTGTTAAAAGGATATTTTTCTTTGGGAGGCTGAGGTGGGCAGATGATTTGAGGATAGGTCTTTGAGACCAACTTGACCAACATAGTGAAACCCCATCTCTACTAAAACACAAAACTTAGCCAGTGTGGTGGCTGGCACCTGTAAATCCAGCTACTCGGGAGGCTGAGACAGGAGAATCACTTGAACCCGAGAGGTGGAGGTTGCAGTGAGCCTAGACTGCACCACTGCACTACAGCCTGGGCGACAGAGTGAGACTCCCTCTCGAAAAACCAACCAAACAAAAAAGTTATTTTTAAAGGATCTCTCTAAAGGACCTTGTAGTCCTCCATCCTTCTTTGACCCTTCCACAAATTATTGGTTTCCTTTTTTTTTTTTTTTCTTTGAGTCGGAGTCTCGCTCTATTGCCCAGGCTGGAGTGCAGTGGCATGATCTTGGCTCACTACAACCTCCGCCTCCCAGGTTCCTAAGATTCTCCTGCCTCAGCCTCCTGAGTAGCTGAGATTACAGACGCCCGCCACCACACCCGGCTAATTTTTTCAGTTTTAGTAGAGAGGGGGTTTCACCACGTTGGCTAGGCTGGTGTCAAACTCCAGATCTCAGGTGATCTGCCTGCCTTGGCCTCCCAAAGTGCTGGAATTACAGGAGTGAGTCACCGCGCCCTGCCTATTGGTTTCTTTCTGGGCAATAAAGACCAGAAAGAGGTCAGCGTGGGTCAGAGGAAGGAAGAGGGGAGAGCTGAGGAGTGAGCTTAGTCCAGGGTGCACTGGTGGTTCACAGGAAACAGGAATTCCACTCAGGGGCGAAGAGGTGACCTTCCAGAGAATCCTGAGGAAAGAGGGGGCATGGGGCACGCCAGATCATGATGCTGACACAGGGTCCTTTGGGTGCCACTTCTTCAGCTGGAAATTTCCACAGCTGGTTGTGCTCCTGCCCAGTCTTTGCTGGGCTCCGGGCTCACCGCTGCGCTTGCTCCTCCCACTCTCCCGGCAGGCTGCATTCGGCTCGTGCCTCCGGCCCAGATTTCACACCCGCAGAGGGAGAGTCAGGCACACAAGCTGCTGCGGTGGGGCAGACAGCTCCAGGTGCTGGCACAGCGCTGGCTCCGTGTGAGGCTGTGGCTGGACCAGGCATACCACAAGGGGCTTCCGCCTTGGACGCCAGCATCTAGATGAGGGGAGCATGGTGGTGCCTAAGAACTCAGAGACGCCAGCCACTGTGGAGCCCCAAGGGGGTGATACAGTGAGTCACGGCTCTGGCTCAGGGAGTCCTGAGGTCTGGGCCCTAGAAGGGTCGCAGCTTCTTCGAGGTGTCTGATTCTGAATAAAATAACAATGTTTGTGTTACAGTTCATTCATTCCCGCCATCTGCATGCTTCACAAATGGGTGCATGTCCCAGCTCGTTGGGTCCTGCCACCTTGCTGCAGCCCGCAGCTCCTGGGCTGGCTTGGCCACCGCTGCTTCTCATCACAGGGGTCACCCGCCCAGTACCGGTGGAGGGTGGGAGGGCTACAGTGCTACTGCCCCTTTTGCACCCACCATTCAGCGGGTCCTGGGTTCCTGCGTCCAAGAAGAATGAGGTTACACAGACCACCAGAGAGTGAGCAAGGCGGAGAAGAGTTTTACTGAGTGACAGAATAGCTCTCAGTGGAGAGAGGGCCCGAAGTGGGTAGCCCCAGCCTGAAGGCGGCAGATAGTTCCGAGTCCGGGGTTTTTTATGGGTTCAGAATGCAGGAGTGCATGCTGACTGGTCCATGGTCAGGCCCGGAAAAAGCACCATTTGACCGGCTAAAAGGCATCAAGGAAGTTCTCACTCTGGGTCATGGACTTCACCCGGAACTGGCAGCCCTGTTTTCAGGCTTTACGCTGTTTTTGGCTTGAAGTTTGGGTTTCAAGGGGGACCCACCCTTTCTGCATAGGAATTTGCCTCCTACCCCGCTATCAGTATTAGGGTTACCATGCAAATGAGAAGAATTGTTATGTAGGGGGCAGGACTCAGCCAAGACATCAATCCTCAGGGAAGGGGCTAGGGAAGAACAGAGTTGAGGCCAGAGATGCCATTCGACCCAACAGGCCTGGGGAAGGGGTGCTGTTGGTGTAGCGAAGTTTAGCGGAAGATATGTTTTCCAGCATGAGCAAAGCATGAATGCAAGGAAAGTTTGGATACAGGTCATGGGGAACCTGCCCCCAGGGAAAGATCCATGGTGTTGCAATTCACAGACTCACCTGGAGTGTCCAGGGAGCTGCAATTCTGAGGAAACTGGGTTGAGGCAGGACTTGGTTCTAGGAACCCAATAAGGGAGAACCTTTACTTGTGCATTTATGTTGAGTCAGCAACACTCAGGAGGGCTCGCCTTGGTTCAGGCACTGGAGAGGGTGCTAGAGAAACTGACCTGGAGTCCAGGTCCATCAGCTGTTGAGCTGGGACTTTCTCACTTCTCTTGTACTGGAACCAGGATGGTTCTGGGACTTGGGATGAGACTTGGCCTACAGGCAGGGGAAGAAACTTCAGCCTCTGGAAGTCAAGTGAAGCAACGAAGAGTAAGGGAATGAACAGCAATCAAGCCATTACAAAGAGGGGCTCAGCAGCAGTGTTTGGGGGTGAGTCGAATGTTTAGGACAAGGATCCTGAAGTTCTCTAACTGTGAACCCGTGACTTGCCATATGGGATCTGTCACAGGGAGCGGGGACGTTGGCTGTTAGTGATATTATAAAACTCCAAACTGTAAGATTTCAAAACAAGCAATTATTTTAGCAGAAAATGAGAGACCAGCTTCAAGTTTTCTTGTTAGGACTTGTTTCTAAACAGCTGAATAATTACTGTCGTCTATTTAAGATTTCCAGATGGTTTCTATATTTTCCTGCTTTCTTCAAAATTTCTCAGCCTCTTTACACTTGTCTCAAAGATTGCGATGAAATTTCTAATTGAATCATTGCATTTTCAACAAACATTTCTTAGAGGCCCACTCAGCTAAACTCTGACTGAGAGGCAGAAAATCTCCCAGCGCTATTTTAAGAAGAGATGGGGTTTTATATAATTTGGGAATATATATTTTATATATATTTTATATAATCTTAGTAATTTTTACCCATTATATTTACAATTAAACCAATTTTGACAAGTCAAATACTGATTTGATAAGGGGTCTGATTCTGGATAAAATAACAAATTCCATAATTTTCAATTAAATGATATTTTAAGTTGACATTAAATCACAAAATAGTAACATTTTGTCCTTTTTTTTTTTTTTTTTTTACATGAGAACGATAGAATTTTTTATTCTTTTGCAGGAATCTTTATTTCTATTGAGGGTACCCTGGTTTTTTAGTTTTTATTCAGAGCATTAAGCAAATATGTATCTGGGTCTGGGAGTAGCCGCCACAGTCACGTTGTCTTTTATAAATATTTGTCGTTAGCTTTGTGTTTGGGGCCTAGGGTGGGACAGAGGGGCCCAGGGTTACTCAGCACCACTGTGATCCATACTGTGATCCATGCTGTGATCCATGCTGTGATCCATGCTGTGATCCATGCTGTGATCCATGCTGGTATCCATGCTGTGATCCATGCTGTGATCCATGCTGTGATCCATGCTGGCATCTGACTCCAGATCTTCTGTGTTCCAGCACAAGGAACTAGTTCTAGTACAAGGAAAGTGAGGACGTCCCAGCTCAACAGCTGATGTGTGAGGCCACCTGGGAGTCTCGCCTTTTCCAAGTACAGCCTTACACTTCCTGTGTTCTTCATTCCATCTCTACTGGCTACGTGTTGTCAGGTGTTTCCTGAGGTCTTCATTGAGTACATGCTTTCTTTCCTTTGGAAGCTTATTGCTTTTTTTTTTTTTTTTTTTTACCATTTATTTTTTATAAACATACTAAATAACATGGAATTCAACTTACAGCTATAAATAACATGCGATGTTTTCACTGCAGATGTCCCCAGGCCCTAAAGCGATTTCAGTGGAACCTGCAGCTACCCTGTCCTCCCATCGCTGCTCGAGGTCCCGCGTTACCTACGCCTCATTGTTTCTAGAAGTTGCATTTCTGTATATTGCTCAGAATTGGTTTGCATGCCGGACCCTTGCTTTCCTGTTTTTGCCTCCTCCCACCCTGGGCCATCCCACCCCACCCTGGTGATCTTTGGGATGCCCCCTCGCCTGCCCTGCAAGGACACTTGGTGGAGAGGCTGCTGGGTTATGGCTTCCTTCCTCAGCTGGCTCGCAGGCTCGTGGCCCCACAGATGTTCTCCCCGGGTTTGTTTTGATAGCCTGTTTTAAAAACAGTTCATATCCACCAACTGTTCAGATAATACTATTCCAAGTGGCAAGCAACTGTGATTATTTTTGTCACTGTTTACCAGCTGGGAGAGGAGGGCACTTCAGAATGAGGAAGCAGCATGTTCAAAGGCCCGGGGGCCATTTGGTCACACAGGCTGAACCATATTCACCTCTAGGAAGCTTATTGCACTTTTATTTTTCTTTTGAGGGTCCATAATTCTGCTTTGAACGATAGGCACATGCCTGTATGGACAACTTCCGGTATAGATACGTTCCCATTCCCCTTGATAAATTATAATTTGAAGACTGGCTGTCATAGATACAGACGTAGAAGTGTAGACATATAGATATGCACAAATAGATAAAAATATAGGTCGGGTGTGGTGGTTCACATCTGTAATCCTAGCACTTTAAGAGGCTGAGGTGGGTGAATCACCCGAGGTCAGGAGTTCAAGATGACCAGCCTGGCCGACATGGCGCAATGTAATTTCTACTAAAAATACAACAATTAGCTGGGCGTGGTGGTGGCAGGTGCTTGTAATACCAGCTACTCAGGAGGCTGAGGGAAGAGAATCACTTGAACCTGGGAGGTGGAAGTTGTAGTGAGCTGAGATTGCACCACTGTACTCCAGCCTGGGCCACAGAGTGAGACTCCATCTCAAAATAAATAAATAAATAAACAAACAAACATAAATCTATGGAAACAAATAGAAAAATAAGTATAGATCGATAAAGAGATGTAGATATATAGCTAGCTAGATAGAGATATAAATAAAGTAGTGATAGATAAGGATAGATACAGATACACATGGATATAGGTGACAGATACACAGATTGATAAAGATTAAAGACATGTGCATATTGATAGAGATATAGTGACAGATATTTCCTATTCAGTAGAATGTGGCCTCTTTGAAAACAAGGGATTTTTGTCTGTTTTCATCACCGTAGCATTCCCAGCATCTAGAACCCACCTGTTCTGGGTTAGATGCCTACCTGTGGGTTCAGCCAGACCTGGAACGCAGTCCTCATACACTCATGCTGGGTTGCAATTGCCTACTGTCCATTCCTGGTCCCCATGGCACTGCGAGCTCCATGGGGCAGGCCTCTACACCCCTAATCATTGTGTTCCCATATCTCTCACTCAAGATGTGCTGACGAATTATGTATGTCTACAAAGTGTTCCTGAACCAAAAGAGACACTCCTTCAAGTCTTTGTACAAATGTCACCTTAAAAGGAGGATTTTCTGGAAATGCTGTTTAAAAAGTCAAACTAGTGTGCTCCCTCACCCAGAATGCTTTCCCCTTTAATTTTTCCTCAAAATTTTATGACTGCACTACACATTTCCTTGCCTGTCCCCAGTGAGGTCAGGGGCTCTATCTTGTTCTTTCCCTGAAAAGTACCTGCCACATAGATGTTCAGAAAAGGTTTGTTGAATGAATGAAAGACTGAAATAGAATGTCAAAAATACATCTGAGGAATTATTAAAAAGCTTTAGTAATTTTTAAAATAAATATTTATAAACTAAAATAATTTTTAAAATCAATATTTATATATAAATAGATTTAAAAATAATTTTTAAAACAGTTTAAAAAATTAAAGTGTAATAAGAGCTTTACATCGATGCTCTCTTGTATACCTCTCTCTATAGATTGGATTTAGCTGGTGAAATTTTGTTAAGCTCTGTGAGGCGCCCCTCAGGAATCAGCTTCCTTGTTACCTGGAGGAAGCTGCCAATCGACGTTAACTACCCTCCAAGTCTGGAATGAGGACTGAAAGGGAGCTGGATCACAAAGTAAGGAAACAAATCTTTCTTTCTCAGGACTGGTTTGGACTAACAGCTCTAGCAGCTTTGCACAGATGACTGATCCGTGCCTGGGCCTGACACGTTCTCAATAGATGTTTCCTGAATCAAAACATCTCCATAAAAACACAGTTCTTCAATGTGCTTCGGAAACATGGGTTTCATCGATTAAATGTGAGGCTCATTTATAAGGCATAAACCCTTCCAAAAACAGAAAATATGATCATAAACATGCTGTTATAGGAGATGCTTTGCTAGTCCATCAAGTCTGCGAAAGGTCTGTGGCTTAAGAGGGAGGCAGGATTAAGTGGAACGTGGAGAGCATGCTTGTTTGAGGTGGGGTCTGTCTTAGCAAACGTGACTGGCTGTATCACCACTGTGGACGTGTGCCACCACTCAGGGGTGCCCTGCTGTCTCTGTAGGGTGCTGGAGACCCAGTTTGCAAGCCTGCAGCCCTCTGCTGGGCGTTCTGGAAGAACTTGCTGAGTGTGCCTTTGCACATGGCCCAGAGATTCCTGTTAAGGTCTTTAGTTTAACTTTAATGAATGCTCCAGACCGTGGTGTTGACACACAACAAGTACGAGTTCCTGTGCAAGATGTCAATTTCCTAGGCTCTTGCCAAATTTCTCTGTCTTTTATTTTTTAAAAAGAATAATACCATATTTGGAGGCTACATGTTTACATTTAGAGTTTAAAATACAGACTGCAGTAAAGGAATAAACTGAGAGATGGTTTGGTGGTTTATGTTTTTCCCTTTGATATATAGCACATGTTAAAAACCCCAATGGCTTGCACAGTGCACACACCACACTCCCCGATGGGTCTGCCTGCTGGGTCTGGAATGTACTGGTCCACCTTCTGCCCGAACCCGGGCAGAGCGGGCTCTTAGCCCCGACCATCCCTTGAGGTACAGACACGTGTCTGTGGTGGGAAGCTGGACTGTGGGTTTCAGGCGGGCATGCTGCCCAGTCCTCTTCTACCCTCTCCCTCATCATACTGTCTCTTCCTACCTCTCCCTCCATCCTTCTTTTCCTCTCAGCGAGTGTCCATTTCCTCCAGAGAGCTTGACACAGATAGAGGGGACAGAGAGAGAACCTTGTCTTTTGTTGTTTATACAGCACCGTCCATTTTATTTTCTGTTTTGGATTTTGGACTCAAGTTTTGGAGTTTTCCTGTTGGAGTGAATGTCTTTGGGTGACTCTGCATGTGGGGTAATGGCTTCCCCTGTGCCCCTTCTCTCAGCTTACCCAGGGCGCCTCTCTACTTTCTAATGTTCCTCACCACTGAACTTTGAAAAGGAGGGGAATAAAGGATTAAACATACATGTGTGTTTTTTTTTTTTTTTTTTTTTTTTTTGAGACAGAATCTGGCTCTGTCATCCCGGCTGGAGTGTAGTGATGCCATCGATCATGGCTCACTGCATCCTTAAACTCCCAGGCTCAAGCAATTCCCCTGCGTTGACCTCTCAAGCAGCTGGAATTACAGGTGCACCACAAGGCTGGCTATTTTTTTTTATTTATTTTAATTTTTTGTAGAGACAGAGCCTCACTATGTTACCCAGGCTGGTTTCAAACTCCTGGCCTCAAGCGATCCTCCCACCATGGCCTCCCAAAGGGCTGGGATTATAGGCATGAGCCCCCATACTTAGCAAATATATGGTTCTTTAAAGCCCTTTATGGCTCCATTTTTGGGGTCGCCATGAGTCTGTCTCGTACACTCTGGGGAGAGTGAGGAGGGAGGTAGAGAATAATATGGGGAGGGAGGGGGCAGTTTTTGCTGTGTGACCATCACAGTATGCCCAGCCCCCTCCGAGGGCCTCGGCTACCTTTTCTGTACCTCCTTACCCTCCCCACCCGGGAACCAGCCCTGGGCACCGACTGTGACTTCTCCGTGGCCAGGGGAAAGAAGCCCTTCTAGTGGTTTGGGAGCAGCACATGAGATGTGTCAGCATAACTGCTCGTCATTTCACATGCCCTCATTGGCATCATACGTGTATACATATAATTGTGCTAAAATGTACACAACATACAATTAACTTTTTTTTTTTTTGAGATGAAGTCTCAGTCTGTCGCCCAGGCTGGAGTGCAGTGGCATGATCTCAGCTCACTGCAACCTCTGCCTCCTGGGTTCAAATGATTCTCTTGCCTCAACCTCCCTCGTGGCTAGGATTACAGGCACCCGCGACCACGCCCAGCTAATTTTTGTATTTTTAGTAGAGATGGGGTGTCACCCTGTTCATCAGGCTGGTCTCAAACTCCTGACCTTAAGTGATCTGTCCGCCTCAGCGTCCCAAAGTGTTGGGATTACAGGCGTGAGTCACCATGCTAGGCCCTACAATTTACCTTTTTAACCATTTTCAAGTGTACGGTTTAGTGGCATTAAGTGCATTCACATTGATGGTGCAGCCCCACCATCCTGTGTATGTTATTTTTCACATGTGCTTTCCAATTAATTATTTCCTGCATTCTTTCCGCCATGCGGGGTATTTCTGGGCTATGATAAGCCTTCAAAATAAACAGGAGGTTTGGGTGAAATGGCCCTGCTGGCAACACAGCAACTCAGGTCCAAGTGGCCGGTTGGACTAGGTCGTGACTCCTCAGTGCCAGCAGAGGGCGCGAAGGGACCGACCCTTGCCGCGCCGCTGCCTCCCACTCCCCGCGGATGTGCTGACCCGGGAGGAGCGCTGATCCAGAGCAGGTGCGGAGAGCAAGTCAGCTCGCACCAAGCAAGAGCGCCGGGTGACGTAAAGAACCCCGGAGCCCAGCAACATGGGAGCTGTTTAATTTTTTCGCCAATTTTCATCGGTGAACGGAATCCTCAAGGAACAAATCCTTCTCCCCTCTCTCCCAGCCCGCCTTGTTCTTTGCTTCCGAGCACTTCTGGTTCCAGGGGGCAGTTAGCAGCATTTTTGGGGGTATTTTAAACGGGATGGGCAGTTCTAGGGCATCCAGTGCCACTCAAGGCAGGCAGAGGCCCATGGTGTGCTGCCAACGTTGGTGTGAAATTTGGTTGGGAGATAATCAGGAAATGAGAGAGCATTTCTTGACTCTGGAATGGTGTGGAGCGAGTCGTATCTACCTAGAGATGGGTATGGCTGGGAACGCGAAATGTTTCTCCATAGCCCCTGCAGTCACTCATGGCATTACTTACAGAAGACATACAAATCAGGGCCTCCAGTCTTCACGTGTCTGAACTGGACCTAGCTATGAACAGCAGAACACTCCACTGGCAGGGGGCTGGCTAGGAGGCAGCCATGCCCATTGTCCACAGGCAGCTGGGATATTTTTAGCAAACAACCAAGAGTAAAAGGAAGAATCCTTTAGGAAATGAAACTCTGGCAATTATAGCCACAGAGAGTCAGAGAAAAACACACAGATATTGTCAACAAAGAAAGTAAAAAAACAACTCTATTATTTTTAAACCTAGAATTAGTTAAAAATAAAACTCCACTTAAAAACAAAAGTGGCCGGGCGCGTTGGCTCAGGCCTGTAATCCCAGCACTTTGGGAGGCGGAGGCGGGCAGATCACGAGGTCAGGAGATCGAGACCATCCTGGCTGACACGGTGAAACCCCGTCTTTACTAAAAAAATACAAAAAAATTAGCCGGCGAGGCGGCGGCGCCTGTAGTCCCAGCTACTCGGGAGGCTGAGGCAAGAGAATAGCGTGAACCTGGGAGGCGGAGCTTGCAGTGAGCCGAGATCATGCCACTGCACCCCAGCCTGGGCGACAGAGCAAGACTCCGTCTCAAAAAACAAAACAAAACAAAACAAAAAACCAAAAAAACAAAAAACAAAAACAAATTCAAACAAACAAAAAAAACACCCATGATCTTTAAGAAGTCTTTACTAGAAAACAACTCATTGTCTAACAGATTTTTAAAAAGCATTTTCTCTTCTCAGTGATGAAAAAGTACTTTCTCTCCTTGACCATTCACTACTCCTTGTCTATGAACAATTTCAGGAATTAAAAACAAAAACCAAAAAACAAACACCAAAAACCTCCTCTAACTTGCTTTTTGTCACTTTTTTTTTTTGTACTGCACTTTATTTTCGAGGTCGTCTTGCTTTGATATTAGCAAAAATACATTGAACTTTGGAGTCTCTTTCCTATCTCTAGCTGAAAAATAAAGTTCTCTTATGCAAATGAATGCCTTGTGTCTGACTTTCTTGGGTCTATGTAATGGGGTTGCTGGCATTTCTTTGACCTCCTAGTAGAATAATTAGGTGCTCTGGTTACCAAGCAACAGAATGTCGGGCAACACAGGAGCAGAGAGTTCTGGGCAGACACGGGAAAGATGGAGCCTGCCTCCTGGAGAGCCTGAACCAGGGACTATAGCTCTGTGGGGACACTGAGCCTCCTGCCATCGAGGCTGATGCTTTCAGGTAGCCAGCTTGGCTCCACTAGCCCCAGACCGGGAACCGATGGGATGCCTGCCCATCCTGAATCCCTGTGGACCTGGTTGTATGCAATGCCCATTTGAAGAATTCAGTCACCTCTTCACCCTCAAGATCACTCAGACCTTGGTCCTGGGGAGGAGGTATCACCTGTCCATGTCTCTGGTGTTAAAATCTCAACGTGGCTGAGAGGGACTGACCCCATGCACTCAGGGTTCTGAATGGTGACTTTTGTGTTTCAGAATGCAAAACCCCTAAGGAGGAAAAAATACACATTGTAGCATGCGAAGATTTTCTGTCTTTAAAACTTTGTCTTGTAAAACCTAGTAAATTCTTGAAGTGGCACGTCAACAAAAGAAGGACATTATACAAAGGTGTATGGATAGGGCTATTGTCCCAAAATATCCATGTGTTCAGGGGAAAACTCCCAGAATGTCGACTGTGAATTTTCCTGATGTTGAGATTATGCGATTATGAGTAGCTTCTAATTATTGTCATACATTTCAATATTTTTCAGATTTTCTACAGTTGATATTGCCTTTACATTAGAAAATATAAACATGTAAAATGTACTTATGTATACGTGTATGTGTTATATGTGTGTGTCGTGTGTGTGTTGTATGTGTGTATGTATGTGTGTGCATACTTGCGTAATGTCCCAGGGTTTGCTTTCTAAAATGTGATTGTCTTTGTAAAGATGAGTTATATCACCTAAAATCTGCTTATTCCTCCAGGGGGAAAAGGAAAAAACTTGCTTCTGAGCAGGGCCCTGAGTTGTTTTGTTAACTGCTAGCGCTTCCCCACAACCCTGAGATTTGGAAGGTAGGAATCTTCTTCTCAGCCCCGTGATCCACCTGCTGCGTGTTTGGCCCCTTCCCCTGAACTTAGATTCCTCAGCTGCAGTTCATAGTGATAAGAGGCAACATTGATTGGGCACTTATTTCTTCACCGGATGCATATTTTCTTTCATTAGTCCTTGTACTGAGCCTGAGAGGGAAGCTCTGCCATCATCTCCATTTTTCCAATGAAAAGACAAAGACACAGGTGTGGCCAAGACCCCTGCATCACCCACCAGCCACCTTGTTCCTTCTAAATGGGGTGGCAGGGCACTCCCCAGGGCTGTGCGAGGCTTACAAAATCAATTTCACCAAAGAGGTTCTTGGGAATTAAATAGTATATTGAAATTAGTTGCTTAAAATACATTGAACATTTCAATGCAACAAGTAGAGTCCACTCGCTTGGTCCAATCTAGGTCTGGGTGAGAAGGTTGCCTTCTTATGGGATCTGTTTGGACGCACAGGGGATAACAGGTCCCGCGGAGACACAGTGACCATCTGGTCCAGGCCTCTGTCAATGGGTTGCCTCCTGCTGTCTGGGCAGAGACATGACCTGTGTGGACGTGAGAGGCTGAGGTTTACGCACAGGTTCGTGGCAGAGAGACTAAAACAAGCACAGCCCAGACAAAGTCAGAGGTGATGCTGGGAGGAACTCCAAGATCGTCTCTCTCCTCTGTGGCTTTCCTGGTGCAAAACCCCTGCTGTGTTAGGGCTAAGGTCTAGCACATATGTCCCTGGAATAGGGAATGTATTCCTTTACATTCTTACTCAAGAACATGGTTGATATAATATGTTTCCCTGGCAGTCTACTTTGAGAAGTTTCATGGCAATCATTTTAACCAGCAACCACTCTAGAACAACAATAGGCAAGTCAAGTTAGTGTCAGTCTATCCTAGACATATGCAGAACCATGAGTCTTTCTGAGGGATGATGACTGCATAGACTTTAGACACGTGGCGTGTTGAAATGGAGCCATTGTGGATGAAGCCCTGAGCAGTGTGGTGGAGAGAAGTTTTGAAAGAAACATCTGAAATGCTGAATTCTCATGGCTGCCAGTCACTGCATGACTTTGCATGATTACAACAACTCTAAAATGCTCCTTATCTCAGGATTGTAACTAATTGTAACAATTCTGGTTTTTTTGATCCTCACACATTTAGAAGCAAGACAACTTTGCAACTGTCCTTCCCTTAATAGATCACAAAGTCTGCCCTTTTTTTTTTTTTCTTTTTCGAGACGGTCTCACTCTGTCACCCAGGCTGGCATGCAGTGGTGCAATTTCAGCTCACTGCAACTTTCGCCTCCCAGGCTCAAGCAATTCTCCTGGCTGAGCCTCCTGAGTAGCTGGGACTACGCACGCCACAACGCCCAGCTTATTTTTGTATTTTTAGTAGAGACAGGGTTTCACCATGTTGGCCAGGCTGGTCTTGAACTCCTGACCTCAAGTGATCCACCCACCTCAGCCTCCCAAACTGCTGGGATTACAGGCGTGAGCCACCAGGTGGAGTTGAGATCATGCAGTCCTTCAGCTCCAGGCTGTGACATTCTGTGGTGACTTCTAGTAGATCTCTGCTCAGACCCAGGCACTCATTTATTCAGTCAAGAAATGTTTATAGAACTAGGAAAAATGAAGTGGGAGATGGTCCTCTGCCTTTAGTGACTGCACCTCTTAGCAGAGATGCCCACAGCCCTCTAGACATAGCAACACTTTGGGTTTGTGTGTAACAGAGAGCGGGGACTTGGGTCAGGGTTTAGCAGAAGTATGTCTGCACTAAACACGTCTCTGTGGGTTTGGAGTTGGCCTGGCTGCGTCAGAGTGGAACGCAAATAAGGTTTAAATCACGTGCAATTAGAAATTTCTCTTTTCCCCTCCGTCTGGTTTTGCTCATCGCTAATCTCATTTCTTGCTCTCATGCCCATCATTGTCCTGGCAGGACAATGTCTGTGAAATTAAATTCACAACAGCCTTGGCGGCTGATTCGGAATCTAGTCCTGATGTCATCTGGATCCTGGGCTGCGGCCAATGTGGAGGCCCAGCAAGAAGCAGAGCAGTAGCGGCAAGGCCATTGGTAGACAGGCCTCATGAGCCCCGTCTCGCCTTGGGGAGGGCAGCAGGAGGCTGAGCTCTGTGCCAAGAAACTCTGGAGACCATTAGAAACCCTGGACTTGCTTCTTCCAGAACCTTAATCCCCATGACTTAGGACACTGGGAGACAGACTTCCACCTTTTGGATAAAATCACTCCTAACAGTTAGCAAGTCGCCTCCAAACAACGCCGCACGCTAAGAGCCCAGGATTCCTACAGCCTATTTCCCAGACCTTTGTGTTCTACCAGGTTTCTTAGGGGATGACAATCTCCCTCACCCATGCATTTTATCCCCCTCCCCTTTTAGTTTGCCAGCTGAATAATTTGGCTTGTGTAAAACAGAATGACAAAAAGTGATTGTTTTGAGCCTTTTGGCCACGGACTGCGTAACAGGCCTTTTAATTCCCAAGAAAATTGCTTGTTCTATACAAAATATACTGTACTATTCACTTCTCAGCAGAGCCATTTCTATTCAAACATAGCTTCCTTTCAGACTCGACATACAGTATGGAAATGCGAGCCACAACCAAAAACTCCTTTCTAAAATCGAGACTGTTAATATTTTCCTTTTAGGACTGTCACCTCCCTCAGACGGGAAATTCCTGTCAACTGTCCTGCTGCCTGGTAGTGGGTAACTGAGCTTTTTCTCCCATTTGTTGAAAGGAAATATTGTGCTAGGGACCATTTCTAGAAAGACATCTGTATTTAAAAGTCATTATCTCCAAAAGTGGACATCAAAAGTCACTGGCCATGCTCCGTTCACATCAAGTAGTCAGCATACAGGTTAAACATCTTTCCGTTGTGTGTGAACTTGGTAACTCTTGGTCTATTTTAGAAGGCTTTAGTTCAGTGTAATTACTACGGTTTCTAAAGGAGTTTCTGTGTAATTACCATGTAGTTTATTTCATGGCAACTATGCAATTAACTTGTCTCACTTCTTTCAGTGGAAAATACTATAATTCTAATACAAATGGTTTGGATGCTAGTTTTCCCAACCATACTTTAAAATATCTATATTTTAAGTGATTTCTTCATTTTTTCCCCTTCCCTTTCTTCAAATAACAAATCTGGTTTAGTTGGTTTTTTTTTTTCGCTTTTTTTTTTTTTTTTTTTGATCAAAGAAAGGTAAGATTGTTAAAATTTTATTGGGCAGTCCCAAATCACCAAGTTATCTTTTGGGACAACGACAGTGAAATAGAACAGTAGTTAAATGATCCGCACCAGTGAATGCTGGCCAGGGTCTTTAAAGAATCCCTCGAGGTCTGATAGAAATCAAGAAGAAAAGCCAGAAGAAAACGGACACATTTGTATTTACTTTTCATTATGTCAGAATTAGCTTTAGGAGGCAATTTGCTGGACTTGCCATTTCTGCTGGGAAGGTGAGGGTGGCATTTGGAGAGTGTCCAGGGGACATTCCCTCCCATTGTTTAAGGCACAGGTGGGACAGATGAGGCTAGATTGCAATAAAAGGCTTTGAAAAGTGGAAGCTACCCCATCACTAATTACAACCTAGAGGAAAGTGGAAAGTGTCAGACCATAGATTTTTTTTTTTTCTTGAGATGGAGTCTTGACCTGTTGCCAGGCTGGAGTGCAGTGGCGTGATCTCGGCTCACTGCAAACTTTGCCTCCTGGGTTCAAGTGATTCTCCTGCCTCAGCCTCCTGAATAGCTGGGATTAAGGCATGCACCACCATGTCCAGCTAATTTTCATATTTTTAGTAGAGACGGGTTTCACCATGTTGGCGAGGATGGTCTCAATCTCTTGACCTCGTGATCCACCCACCTCAACCTCCCAAAGTGCTGGGATTACAGGTGTGAGTCATCGCACCCGGCCAGATTTTTTTTGTTTGTTTGAGATGGAGTCTCACTCTGTTGCCCGGGCTGGAGTACAGTGGCCCAATCTCAGCTCACTGCAAGCTCCGCCTCCCAGGTTCACACCATTTTCCTGCCTCAGCCTCCTGAGTAGCTGGGACTACAGGCGCCTGCCACCACGCCCAGCTAATTTTTTGTATTTTTAGTAGAGACGGGGTTTCACCGTGTTAGCCAGGATGGTCTCGATCTCCTGACCTCGTGATCTGCCGGCCTCAGCCTCCCAAAGTGCTGGGATTACAGGCGTGAGCCACTGCGCCTAGCCAGATTTTTTTTTTTTTTAATATCATTTCAATTGTTCCTGCCTGTATAACCAGCTGGGATGGCACTTATACGGCCCATTGAAATGACTGATGAATTAAAAGCAAACCATTTACCTGTCGAACGGTGGGCCCAAGGCCAACCTCAGGCATAATTCTGACTCATCCAATCTCATCAATTCATTTCTCCATTCATCTTTCCAAGCATCCAAGACATACGAATACCTAGCACTGGGGCAAAGGAGACAACGACCCCACCCCTGAAGATCTTACAGCCCTGCGTGGGAGGCAAGTGGAGTGACCGACAATTAGAATATAGCAAGAGAGCACCCTGGTGGTGTGAACAGTCATGCTGTGAGAACACACTCACATTCTACAAACACTCTACATTCTACAAACAGAGCATCTCCTATGCACTGGGTGCTATTCTAGATCCTGGAAATGCAACAGAGAGAGGCCCGTGAAACTCCAGTCCTTACGGTGCTTACATTTCAGTAGGAACACGGGAAATCCACAGGTGCACGTGCACACTGATTGCTTGAGATGATGTGTTCCACATTCTGCAAAAGGACAGGGAAAGGAGTTTGGGAAACAAGGAGCGGTGTTGGATGTGGTGGCCAGGGAAGGCCTCTCAAGAAAGAGCCATTTGAGCAGAGACACCATAAAGTCAGGGTATGAACCTTGGGAAGGTCTGAAGAAACCAGGGTCTCCGCAGTGGGCTCAGCAAGTGCACAGCGCAGAGGCTGCTGTTCCAGGAATAGTGAGGCTGGGTAGGAGCCTCTGGGAATGAGGCCAGAGAGGCTGAACTGCAGCCGCAGGAGCATCACAGGGAACTGGTGGGTGTAGTGTTGTTTGTTTTTTCTGCATGAGGTAGGAAGTCGTGGGGAGATTTTGGGTGGGGGAAAGACAAGATCTGATTTTGTTTTTTAGAAGGAAAGTACTACTGTTTGGCTGTTGTGTCGAAGATAGGACATTGATGGGGCAAGAAGAGAAGGTGATGAACAGTCTACAGCAGCCCCTCTTATCCCAGGGGAGGGCTTGCAAGACTCCCGGTGGATGTCTGATGCCACGGATAGTACTGAACCCTATATAGACTGTCTTGTCCTATAGATACCTGTGATAAAGCTTAACTTAAAAATTTGGCACAGTAAGAGATTAACAATAACTAATAATAAAATAAAACACCTGTAGCAATATACTATAAGAAAAGTAAAATCAGGGTAGTTTGGACACAAGCACTGTGATACCACACCAGTCCATCTGATGACTGAGATAGCTACTAAGTGACTAATGGGCTCATAGTGCAGACAGTGTGGGGATGCTGGACAAAGGGGGGGTTCACATCCCAGGCAGGATAGAGTGAGATGGGGAGAGATTTCATCAGACTACCCAGAATGATGCATAATTTAAAACTTAATGGACTGTTTATCTCTGAGATTTTTCCATTTAATATTTTCAGACCACAGTCGACTGTGGGTAACCGAAACTACGGAAAGTAAAACTGCAGATAAGGGGGACCACTTGTCTTGAGCATTTGAGGTGAAGGATGACGGTGGCTTAGGCTTAGGGATTTTTGGTGGAAGCTGCACAAAGTGCAAAGTAACCACTGAATAGGCTTTGAATATAGAACCAACGGGCTTCGCCACTGAGCTGTGGGTACAGGAGCAGAGGGTGAGGAGGCAATGTTGGCCCCTAGGATTCAGGCTTGGGCAGCCGGAAGAACAGATTTGCTGAAGTAGGGGTGACCTTGGGAGTAGCAGGGCTGCAGGTGATGAACCAAGGCTCATCTTTGGACCTGCTGTGTCTGAGATGTGTGGCTGGTATCCACATAGAGATACTGGGTAGGAGGTGGATACAGGAGTCTTGAAATGGGAAGGGTGCTTGAGGTGCTGATATGATCTGGCTGTGTCCCCACCGAAATCTCATCTCAAACTGTAGCTCTCATAAACCCCATGTGTCATGGGAAGGACCTGGTGGGAGGTCGTTGAATCATGGAGTGGGTTTTACCCATGTTGTTCTTGTGATAGTGAATAAATCATGAGATCTGATGGTTTTATAAAGGGCAGTTCACCCTGCACACTCTCTCTCACCTGCCACCATGTAAGATGTGACTTTGCCCCTCCTTTTCCTTCCACCATGATTGTAAGGCCTCCCCAGTCATGTGGAACTGTGAGTCCATTAAGCCTCCTTTTCTTTATTAATTATCCAGTCTCAGATATGTCTTTAGTAGCAACATGAGAACAGACTAATGCAGCTCGTAAGAGAGATGAGGTCACTTTTAGCATGCAGGAGGCATTGAAGGTGGTGAGACTGTGTAAACTCACCAAGAGAACAGGAGTAGGAAGAGGAGAGGTCTGAGGACTGAGCCAGCTATGCCCCATGTTGACAAGCTGGCAAATGAAGGAAGAGCGGGGATTGGCAAAGGAGGCCGAGAAAATGCAAACAGGGAGGCAGGGAGAAGACTGGGGGACCTGATGTCAAGTGAGGCAAGGAAGGAAATGCTGAAAAGGGAGGGGTGATCTGCCACGTCCAAGGTGCTGAGATGTCCAAGAAGGTGAAGGTGAGAGGACTGCCCCCAGGCTAGGCAAAGTGGTAACTGTAATTCCTGACAACATTCCAGAGGAATGTTTGGGACTAGAAACCCACACGGAGTAGATTCAATAGACCAGGGGTCAGGGGAGCTGAGGAGGTGGAGACAGCAACATAGACCACTATTTTGGAGAGTTTTACTATAAATAGGAGCAGAGAAATAAGCTGGGCAGAGGTGAGCACGAGGCCAAGGGAGATTTCTTTCTGAGAAGGGAGATTCCAGCATGGTTGTGGGTTAAAGGAGTGATTCCTTGGAGAAGAAGGACAGAGGAGAAGAGTGAGAAGATGACTTGTGAGGCTCAGGTGAGAGGAGGGACACAGAGTCCCAAAGAGGGGTCGACAGGAGCAGCTTGACCAGGAAGGAAGGCCATGTTTGTGGGTGCAGAGTCAGAGGGGGAGGCAGTGAAGGGTGAGGAGGAGAGCAGAAGAAAGCTCCGAAAGCCATGGGTCATGCATAGAGTCATAGAAAAGGGTGGCACCAGGCCAGCTTGCACCCCAGGGCTGCTGACTCCAAGTCAGTGCTGCAGTTTCAAGTGCTCTCTGTCTCCGAATTTGGCGATCTCTACCTTTCTTCTCCTTTTTCTTACCTCTTCCTTTACATCTTCTAGCCAGCAGGCCTTTGAATTAGCATCCATTTCTAAGTGCCCTGTCCTCTGCCTTTGATAGACAGTATTTCATTCTGGATTTTGCTTTTTCATGTGTTTGTGGTAGAAAGGATAATGATCATTCCTCCCCCCCAAGATATCCATGTTTTAATCCTCAGAACCTGTAAATATGCTATGTTACACAGCAAAAAGGACTTTGTAGGTGTGACCAAGTTAAGGATTTTGAGAGGGGAGGGTGGTCTTGGATCATCTGGGTGGGCTTATAGTAATCACAAAGGTCCTTATAGGAAGAAAGGAGGAGGTTAGAGTCAGAAAAGAAGATGTGGCAAGTGTTGGAAACAGAGATGGAGTGACACACTTTGAAATTGGAGGGAGGAGCTGCCAGCCAAGGAACTTGGGTGGACTCTAGAATCTGGAAAAGGTGAGGAAACACTCCCCACAGACTCCAGAAGGAACACAGCCCTGTTTACACCTTGATTTAGTCTTGCAAGATTCATTTCAGACTTCTGGCTGCTGCAGCACTAGGAGAGTGTATTGTTACCCACTGCATTTGTGATCACTTGTTACAGCAGCAACAGGAAACTAATACATCTTTATGAGAATTTACGGAGTATGAGAGCCATGGTTCTGAGTCCCATCCTGCTCATAGAGTGCACTGACCTCTGTGAAAGCACTGACGCTTCCAAAGGCTACTCCTCTTTTGGAGATAGGGCAGGCTGGTGAGAGAGGGATGGTGGACAGGTGGTGCTTTCAGCCTCTGCCGTATCAGAGACTAGGCCTCTGATGCGTGCATGCCCCAGGCATAGCTACATAAACCCAAGCCGTGACTTCTGATTTGGCAATGCTACTAGTCAAGTCAGTCATTTCAACAGCGTGGTGACCGTGACAGAGGTTGGTCATGGTCTCAGCTTTGCACTCTACTCTTTGCCCCAGTGGCCAAGGCACAGATCCCCATCTCTCTCTTTCCACAAAGGGAAGGCCTGCAGGATCTGTGCAGCCGACTCAGGCCCCAGAGTAGGATAGGTCAAAGGTCTTCAACTTCCTCTAATTTTATAGCATTTTTCTCTATTTGTAAATTTGGGGCTTCTCCAAGAAGCCTGTCACTAGGTGGCTTAATGTCATTGCTGTTGATCTTGAACCAGTTTAAGCTGTGAATTGCTGTCCCTCCCTAATGTTTTTGCTACTAAAATTAATGTGTTAATTTTCTTCATGTGCACCCTTGGATGATGTTGTGAAGGGTGGAATTTTAAAAATCTGAGGTACACGTTGTAATGATCAAAGACAGCATCCGAACTGCGGAGTCAGTGAACTATTTCCCATAATGCTCCAGGAGCGGGTGTCTTCATTTTCCTTTCTATGAACTTTCCACTTCCAATGCAATTGCCCTTTGTGGTTAGAAAAGATGAAAACAATAGCATCTTATATTCTCTCACTCATAACTCAGACACAAAGCTATCACCACAAAGCGAGAATTAAATGTAGCCCAATCTTTGCATTTGGAAGGTCAGCTAGTGGTGAAGTCTTGCTAAATATTATAAAACGAGATACACTCACCATCTTAATTGGAGCTCGGAAGTGCTTCAATTGTGTCCATAAATTACAGCAAAGAAGACAGTACGTGAATATGATATGGTGGATCTTGAAGGATGCCTCTGAGTTGAGCCACAAAGTGGGCAGGGAGTGGACAGTGGCCAGCTAAATCCCTGCCCTTCACTTTGGCAGGCCTCGGGCAGGGGCAGAGATAGGAGTGTAGGGTAAAATTTATTGGTGATGGGGCATTTCAGAACTGTAGTCTCTCTCTCTGTTTTTTTTTTTTTTTTTTTTTACTATGAGCACAGGAGCCTCAGAAGAAAGAGGATGCCCTCTGGGGCATGGCCATGGTGGGAAGCCCCAGCTGCCAGGGACACAGAATGGGCTATCTCAAGTGTGTTGATGAGGTGTAGGGGTAGCCTCTGCAGAAATGAAGCCTCTGTCAGTGGATGGGCAACTTCAGGGCACCTGGAGCCTCTGGTGAAGGCTTTATTTAGAGTCACTGTCATTCCTGACAATATTCCAGAGGACTGCTGGGGACCAGAAACCCACATGGAGTAGGCTCAATAGACTGGGGGTAGAGGGAGCTGAGGAGGCAGAAATAGCAACATAGACCACTATTTTGGGGAGTTTTGCTATAAATAGGAGCAGATAAATAAGTTGGGAGTTGGTGAGCACGAGGCCAAGGGACCCCTCACCTGGGGGTGGCAGGGGGTTGATTATGCCTCTGGGTTTCTGCTGTAACTATTCTTCTGGATCTACTATTTATACATCAACCCCACTAGGCTGCAAGCTTCTTAGGAGGTGGGTCAGTGTGTTACTCATCCGATATCCCTGGTGTGCTTCCCAACGCCTGGCTCCTCATTCAAGCTCAGTAATCGTTGGATGCAAAAGCAAGTGGAAATCCTCCTAGACAGAGATAGGCAAACTATGGCCCTAATTAAATCCGGCCCCCCAGCCTGCTTTTGCCAATAAAGTTTTATTGGAATACAACCACATTCATTAATTTACATATTGTCTATGGCATGTAAAATGGCAGAATAAAATAGTTATTATGTGATCCACAATGCCTAAAATAATAAGCCTTTGGCCCTTTACACACAATGTTTGCCAACCCCCATTCTAAAACAATTGTATCACCACTTGGTGATTGTATCTTAAGCACATTATAATGCTGTACTGAGAATCTTCTGGAAGTTTCCTAATTTATTATTTGAAATAATCAGAGACAGGTTAAATCAAGTCAATTCAGGATCCACCATCTGCTCCTTTTATTCAGGACTGGACTGTCCTGGACTCTGAAGCATTGCCCGGTCCCCCGGGGTCTGGGAAGGGCTCAGGAGGGCCAGCCTTATGCAGGGAATACTGAAAATGGCTTTCTGACCCCACACTATTTCCTTGTTCATTGGTGCACACTACCTGAAATCCCATCAAACACCCCTGTGAGAATTAAGGATATCATTGATGTATGCCTTATTTTTCAATCAAAGTGCTTTCTCCCCTCGTTCTGACCTGAGATGGGCAGCGCTGGTGAAACAGCCTTGAGAAGGCCTCTGCGCCTGGTCTGGTGCTGGGAGGGGCATTGTGGAAAGCAGGGAAGGCAGCAGGGTTGTTTAGCAGCTGGAGCTCTTTGGAGGGAGGAAGACCTGCGTGGCTTTTTGGAGTTGAGACATTAGGTGAGGAGAGGGCAGCTTGGCTGGGTGCCTGGAGAGGTGGGAAGAGGAAGACTGAGGAGAAGAGGGTGTCCATTACCCGGGTTCCCTACTTCTGAGCTGTGCCCCTGGATCAACCACTATGCACAGGACCTACTTCCTCACCAACTGGGCAAATGCATGGAATCCTGTGGTTCCCAATGGTAGGCCCCGAGGGCACATTTGGCAGTGTCGGGGAAGCATTTTTGGTTGTCACAACAGAGTGTGGTGGGTGCTATTATCATCTAGTGGGTGGAGACCGGGAGTGCTGCTAAACATTCTACAAAAAATGTACAGGCTGGTGCCCACCCCTGCTGATCCCCCACCCCCATAAACACACACACACACACACACACACACACACACACACACACACACACAAGCATCTGGCCCTGTAAGTCAGTGGTACTGAGGTCAAGCAGGATGGGATCCTGGCATACCCGCACACATCCCCTGAGCTGATGAAGGCTCCTCAGAGAGAGGCCGTGAGCGGAGAGGTACCAGCTCGGCTGGGGCCGAGTGAAAATTTCTTGCCTGGAAGACTGTAAAGTAATTAGACGGGGCAACTACCTTCTGTTTTGGAAGAATAGGAAGAATTATCTTGTCATCGCAGGGCAATTATCCTGTGAATATTTTGGCAGCATATTATGTTTTGCTGTGTAATTGCAATTAACATGTAAGTGATCTAGTACTTCTGGTGTGTGTCATTCCTCTGAAAAATACATGACTAATGCCGTGGTGACAGCTACACACGTGTGACGTGTCTACAGGAAGAGGTGGCACGGCCATCGGCCGCATTGTTGGCTTCTCACTGAGGCTCCAAGCTTTCAAACGTTCGTGTTCTTAGAGGAATTTTAGGCATGAATGTATAGAAGGGTTTGGAAGCAATGATGGAGAATCCACATTGAGAATGGTCATGTGAGCATGTGATTTTTCTGTCTCTTAGAAACACTTTCAGGCCCAACACTGATTCTTTTGAGTATATAATGTCAATGGCAGAGAATACTCCTATCTGTCAAAACAGTAGTTCAAATGCAATTTCTTTTCACATATCTTTAAATGTTCCAATATGGATTTAAAATATTTTTTTGCTAATGCAGACCTCAATTTTCTACTAGAATTCGTAGGAGTGTCCACTGTCCTTCAATGACCAACTGTGACGTGTCTCCTGTAGCTGTGTGCATGTCAGGGTCTAACACGACAATCACCTTTACTCTGAATTTGCAATCATGATTTGCTAATTTTCTTCAAAGAGTAAACTTTCAGAAAATATTTTATTTTGAATTGGAGAGCTATTACTACAGTGATTCATTCTGGCTCCTTTTCTCCTCTCTAGTCATTTCTAGCAGCAAAATAGGGTATTACAGAGTGCGTTAGCATGCCGTGAGGAGCTTTGGCCGACCCTGACCCACTGCTGACGTCTAAAGAGGGGTGGCTCAGCTCCCTGTGGACAGCTGTTTGGACTCAGGTTGGAGGCCCTGACTTGTGGTAAAGCTGGTCCCCCTATATTGCACCTGGTTGAGAATCAGTCTGGCTGTGGCCTGCAGCCCTGCTTCCTGCTTTGTGGATCCAGGAACTCATTTTCATCGGAGCCTGCGGGGATGACCAGGTTCTTGGAAACCTACTCACACTGGTTAAACCTGCACAAGATGAAAGTGTAAGCTCTCAGGCTGAGATGCTGATTTTCAGTGATTTGAACACCCAAGCTCGTCCAAGGAAACCGAATCCATGATGTTCCACCTTCCTCCTGGCCATGTACCCCAGCGGCTTCACTCCAGAACTACCCAGGTTTTTGGCGAAGACCGTGACATCTCTGAGTCACCCAGGCTGCTCTTTGGTTGGTTCCTGATGCCCGAGGTCTTTTTCTTCTGTGTACAATTAGCCACCAAATTGTATCTTTGTTTTCACTTTCTTTATTGTGCATCTGTGCATTTGTTCCTACTCCCCACAGGCTCATTAAGCTAAGTCAGGTCTGGGCTGCTGGAACAAACTGGCTTCTGAGCCAGCTCATCCAGGATGCAGCAGCTGAATTCATTTTCTACAGCATAAACATAAAAAACACAAAATGTGAGGAAACGCTTTTATTTTACATGAGAGTTCTTCATTTTTTAAAAAGAGATAATCAGTATTTATTTTACTGTCATTGTAATTTTACATATTGAGTTTTTAACACCAAGTTAGAGTTACGGTCACAGATTATGGTGCAGATGTTATCATTAATAACTGATACTTTTGTGCTTTAAAATTTTTCAAAGCAATTGTCTACGCATTATCTCCCCTGGTGCATTTAAAGCATAATTTGACTTTCCAAAAAGAAGTATTAGCACACAATTTTTCAGAAATATACGAAATATACCTACGATAATTATAAAAAGTGATAGATGTGCATTGTATGTGAGTTTCAAAATATGGTCTTCATTACACACTCTTAGGATCAAGAACAGCGTCAAAACTGAGCCCTCACTCTGAATTCAAGCCCCTACCCTAGATTCATTTGTAAGCTTTGACTTCCCATCAGGCTTCCTGTACCCTGTCTAATTAGGCCCCAATTCTCCTATATTCCTTCTCTACAATCATTTCATAATGGTTGTATCTAAGCTGCTAGTTTAATAATCTAGATAATAACACATTTTGTACAGAATCATTGATAATAGCTGCATATTTATAATCCACGCTGTGAATGTTTTCATCTTTAGAAACACAATAACATTTCTCATACCAATTTTGAGTCCCCTCATGATCTTACTTTCTTCTTAACTGCTGATTTCTTCGTGCTGCTGTGGCTGTTAGCATCGTCAAAACACCGTCTGGTTTATCCAGCATGTCCCCATGGGACCTGTCCTGTGCCTCCTGCTCCCAGCTCCTCAGATTCCATCAATGCTCATTCGCCCTCATTCAACATTTATTGCATTTAGGAAACATGCCCAAATGTCTCTCCTTTCATCTAGTACATTCCAATTCTTGGAATTAAAAACACTCACCTTTCTGTTGGTTAGTACTTACCTTTGTGAAGGTTTTTGTAGGATGCCTTCTGCTTTTCCTCGGCTCTGGGGAGGTGACAGCTCTGCTCACATGGCAAGGGCTCCCAGTGGTGGTCCTGCTGTCTGGGGCTGATGCAGCCTCACCAATTCCTCTCTGCAAGTCCATCAGCATCCTTGCCCCATCCAGGGGTGCAGTGGGGACCATGGATGGACAGTTGGTTCATGGACAGTGACGCAGCTGGTTTGCCCTGTTAGCACTGGCTTAGCTCACCAGTCACATACTGAGTCAATTATTTCAACATTTAAAAAAATTACAACTGTGGTTAACTATTTTTTTCTATTCAAAGTTGATGTGAAATGTTTATTAGGATAAAATTTTGATATCAGCTTTGATCTGGTTGCCATCAGCAGGAAACAGGTAAAAGATCTGGACTTAGCTAAATATTCTTTCTGAAACTAATTAGCCATTTATCAGTAAATCAAGAACTTAAATAAAAGGTGGATACGGCGTGGTTTGCAAATATCTTGCAAAAGAAGTGTTCATCCTCAGGAGCATTCAGGATTCTCCCTGCAGGGGAGGGGGACTAGAAATTCTCCTTACAGGTTAGCCTGGTACGTCCCAGAGCATGCAAATCATGCAATCTCCTCCATTTTCCTCAATGCATGTCCTTTTTGGTTAAATGTCATTTTATGGTTAAATGTTATTGTTTTTTGAAATTGTAAAATGTTAATGGAAATAAACCATTAATACCAAGATGAAATCCTACTTCGTGCTTTAGATATATGAACTTAGAGCATTTACCATTGACATAGGGTCTGGAAAGGCAGTGAAGAGGCAAAATGATAGAATTTAAGCATATGCTTTACAAATGTTTATCTTTCTATTGTTATAGAAATGCATGCTTATTATAGAAAATTTCAAAAGTAAAAATAGTATGAGAAAGTAAAATAAATGACCTTCAACTGGTAACTTTGGGACAACCTCTGTCAACATTTTGCCGATTTTTCTCCAGTCTTTTTTTCTACATGCTTTTTTATTTTTAAACGTATTTGAGAGTGAACAAATGTATTAATCCTGACAGGCAAAGATAGTGGGCCAAAATCAACAAAATAAATTCAAATAAGGATGAATGGAAATTCTAACATTTTGTTCAATTAAGTATTTTTACAAACACAAATTTAGGGAGGCCTGGTTCAAAGTAAGTTTAAGTGAAGGATATCATGGTTTTTTAGCTGGCTGCAAATTGAATGTGGGGAAAGTCTTGCCAGTAAAATCTTAAAATTAATTGATGAAAATACAGTGTCCTGGTCAAGGGAGGTAATCTAGGGCATTCTTGGAAAAAGTTTTGAAATCCTGATAGTTATATCAGGACACGTGTTCAAAATTTTTTTGATTTTCACATATTTTTGAATATGTGAAAATATTTTTGATTTTCACATATTTTTGAATATGTGAAAATATTTTTGATTTTCACATATTTCTATAGTTTTATACATGTAACTATAAAAAGTGTCAGAAATATGACTCATATGTACCAAATATGTTACATATGTATATGATGGGTAAAAATGATAGTAAATAAAACTTGTCATATTTATTTCCCACGTTTGGATTAATTTCTTATCCCTAGGATGTTGTGTTGGGAATCACTGATCTGAAACAGTGTGCTTCCCTCTGTGCCTCCCTAGTATGTGCCTCTTCCTAGAGACTGATGCCTGGGAAGATGAGCAGTCTGGGAACGGGGTCACTTGAGGACCTATGGGAGACTGGACCTGCTTAGCCAACTCTGTGAGATACTCGAGACCCCCATGAGTCACTAAATGTCCCACTGCAGTGGTACCAAAGATTTATCTCTTCCTTCTTGAATTTTCATCTGTTCCTGTGACCATCCCATGTGTGTGTACTGTGAAATTTGTCATCGTATCCTAGCCTTGCCAGAACTTGGAGAGGACTGTGTAGTCATTCTTGATATTAAAAGAACCAACTGCAAACATTACATAATTGTGAAGATGACCTCAATGAGCCTTATGCTCTGTGTGAACACTCCAATCTTATCACACCCTCATGATCTGGATATTTATTTTTAAAAATAACATTCTTCTGGCAAATTTAGGCATAAGAAAGGTGGGAGGGTAGATACATGCTCTGTCCAAGGGGTGCAGCATCTGTACACCTCTATCTGTAACCACACCAAGGGGAAGAGGCCTACAGTGCCTTTTGCTAGCATAGGCTTGGAGATCTAGTACATCTGTTGGGATTATAGGTTTGCAGTACCCTACAGCAATGGTTTCCTATCCAGTTCAAATAGAAGATGCTCTTTTGTATTTGACCCAAAGGACTTTCTATCAATGGCTCTTGACTTGAGTAGATATGAAAGACTTTTGATATTCTTAAAGGATATATCTTGAGATTTTAATAAATATTGACATTTTCTTGTGCAATTATACATGGTTTTATCCACGGAAAAGTATATGGTGGACTGGTCAGAGGACCAAGCCCTGCTGAATTGCCACCACACTTTTTTATATTTTTGACAGAGAAGGTCTCATTCTGTTGCCCAGGCTCATGTGTAGTGATGCGATCATAGCTCACTGCAGCCTTGAACTCCTGGGCTCAAGCAATCATCCCGCCTCAGCCTCCAAAGTGCTGGGACTACAGGCATGAGGCACCGTACCTGCCCCTACCTTCCTCTTCAGTACATACTGTACTTACGTCCAGGGAACAAATACTATGAAAAAAATGTGCAGTGTTACTAATCACCAGGGAAATACAAATTAAAACGACAGCGAAATACCACCACCTAACTTCGCAAGTATGGCCATTATTAAAAAGTAAAAAAAAAATAGATGTTGGCATTGATTCTGGGAAAAGGGGTTGCTCGTACACTGCTGAGAATGTAAATTAGTACCACCTTTATCGAACAGTATGAAGATTCCTTAAAAAACGAAAAGTAAACCTATCCTTCAATCCAGCAATCCCACTACTGGGTGTCTACTCAAAGGAAAATAAGTGATGATATGAAAAAGACTCTTGCACACATATGTTCGTCACAGCACAATTCACAATTGCAAAGCTGTGGAACCAATCCAAGTATCCACTGACTAATGAGTGGATGAAGAAAATGTAATATAAATACACCATGGAATATTACTCAGTCATTAAAAGGAAGAAAATAATGCCTCTTATAGCAACTTGAATGCAGCTGGAAGCCATTATTCCAAGTGAAGTGACGCAGGAGTGGAAAACCAAAAACTGTAAGTTCTCACTTAGAAGTGGGAGCTAAGCCATGCGTACGCAAAGGCATGCAGAATGATATCATGGACTTTAGAGGCTCAGAAAGGTTAGGGTGGGAGGGGGATCCAGGGATAACAAACTACACATTAGGTAAAATGTACACGACTTGGGTGATGGGTGCACTAAAAGCTTAGAATTCACCACTATAAAATTCATCCATGTAGCAAAAAACTACTTGTACCCCAAAAGCTATTGAAATAAAAATTATTTTTAAAAAATGATTCCTTCCCGCAGCTGTCTCTCTTTCTTTTTAGCTCAGGCCCCAACCCTAGCCAGTGACTCACTTTTTGGGACATTCATTACTCTAGGAAGAGGAAGTGTTTAATCAGTTCACAAGAGCTGCTCATAAGTGGTGTGGAGAAGAGAATCAGCTGGGCTTTCGTGAATGGGGATACAGGTTGGTCAGCAGGCTTATTCTCAGCCAAATGATTTGCTCCAACATGCCAGCTTCCTACCTGGCATCCGAACAGGTCTCGGCAACATCACAAATCATCCTATGTCATGGCCATGGGAAACTGGGCAGAACAATTAAACTAGAATCTTGAATGAGGAGCAAATGTGACCCCTGTTGTTTCTTCTTAGTTACTCGACATCCTGGGAATGTCTCCAGTTTCCTTGAGAAGAAGTGGTCACACAGTAGCAAGGCTTCAGGTACCTTAAAGATAATCTTGTTATCCCATCTCATTCAGCAGAAGAGGACTTTGGGCCTCAAGGCTGTCATTACAAATCAGTGCAAGCACTCTAGCTCCACAGTCCAGTCATCTTCTGTTTCTTCACCTGTGCGATGTCGTGGGGGAAGAAGATTGGCGGTCATTTGTGTCACATGCCCAGAATGGATGAGACAGTCTATGGATAAACGGTCTTTTCTAAAGCAGGACTAACACTCAGAATTCCTGAGTCCTGATGCTGCAGCTTCTTTGAAGGCACAGCTCTGACAGTAGCCCCTCTGTCCAAGCCTATGGGCTTGACCAGTGGCCACAGCCACGGGAAATGCTGTTCACACTGCTAATGACACAGTGGCACTATCTTTCTAAAATCACCATTTTTCCACTTCAATTCTTTCTGCATGGTCATTTTTGAGAACTCTAAATTCAGAGGGAATACTGCCATGTGTGAGTTATACAAGTCGCACACATAATTTCCTTGCAGTGAGATATGAACATAAAGTCTCTCTGTAATAAACAAAAAGTATTATGCATAATTTCCCACTGGTCTTTTTTGTTAATTGGGCTCTTACTGTTGAAGCCTCTAATGTAGAGAATAAATGAATAACTGGCTTTTATGCACAGCCTTCTTTCATTATGTACAAGGGCTCAAAATTTAAAGTGAACTATTTTTAGATCTTACATTATGATATAAAGGATTGTTTATTGCTGGTAATGCAGGAAGCAAATTGCATTCCTGCTTCTGCCTGGTTTCTCTGTGGTAGCTTACGCTGGCTTCCATTCTTGCTGATTCATTAATTATGTCCAAAAAAGGCTCGAGTAAAGTCTGATCATTTTAAACATGGAATGTCGTTCTCAAACATTTCTAGTATAATTCAAGTTCAAATTCTGCTTTGACTAACCAGGATAGCCGTCCTTAAATGACTCAAATTAAAATTCTCTTATGTTCTCTGCTGGGGTGAAACATAGGAAGTGAGATACCATGTTAGGGGCAGGAGCAAAGTTCTCATTATGACTTTTGATTCAAAGGTTGGTTCTCTGTACTCTCTTTCTCAAATCCCTTCTGCCTCTCCAGCTTTTCCTCTCTTCTTGTCCTTCTCCTGATTCATGATCCAACATTATGAATCTTTTTTAATGTGACAAAATGTCACGGTGCCTCACCTGATAGTTTTCTTTCAGGATCTGAGGCAGTAAACATAGAAATGACACAGAAAACAGCTGTGAACTCATCAACCTCTTAAAACTCATCACAATGATTCTTCTATATCTTTTAAAAAATCGTATAAACACATGAAGAATTCTTTTTTAGGTTATGCAACAATATGGACCCAAGACCACTCACAATAGGGTTTCATCTACCCATAGGTTGAAAAACAATAAACTCATGATGCATAAGTTCTCATTCATTTATTCATTAACCTTTTGCTGGCTGCCAGTGATGTTCTGGGCCCAAAACAAAACAAAACAAACAAACAAAAGACAGGCAAGAAACAGTTCTTGCCCATAGGTAGGTCACATGAACCAACAACAGACTCATCTTGGGAGGCTGGGCAGTGCCATGCCCGGATTGGATTCCTTCTCTCAGGGATAAGTAGCTGTGTGACAATAGCATGTCAGTGTCCCCACTGATAAAATGGAGGTAACAGTAACAGCCTCCTTCACTGGGCTGTGGCAAGAATAAAATGAGTGACGGCATGTGGAGCACGTGGAAGCAGCTGGTGCACACCTGTTCCATGGGAGTTAGTACTGATGACTTGTAGCCGGTGGCAAAGGTGTGGTCCAGGGGTTCCAGCCCTGCCAGCCCAGATGTGCATACAAGAACCCCACCCTCTGTGCAATGCAGACACCTGCCTTCAGAGAAAATGGACTGCAAAAATGCTGTCTTTGTCTTGTGAGTCCCAAGCCTTCGTCTGGGACAGGCTGGTTAACCCGGCAGCTAGGAGCAGAGGTTTAACACCTGGACTCGTGTGTGCATACGGATCACCTGCAGGTCTTGCTATGGCACAGGTGGCTGCCCTGCCCCAGAGCTTCTCATTCAGTGGGGCTGCGCATGCCTGAGATTCTCCTTTTTAAACAAATTTCCAGGTGAAGTCACTGCTGCTGGCCCAGTGGCCACACTTTGAGAACCACTGTGGACACCACACCCCAGGCCATTGTGGGTCTCAGGGTTTTCCACAGAGGGGAATGTTTGACATCCTGCATCTCTAATGCTACTATTTCCTTAGGACACCGACATTTTACTGCCTCTGATGAGGGCTGACAGCTGCTGATTTACAAAGAGCCTCTGCATTTATTGAACATGCTTGTTTCTTACCCAACTCTTCCTCTCCTGGATCTGTGTAGACAATTTGTTTTTCTCTTTTGTCACAGTATAACGATGATGGTGGTTATTGTCTTATAATTTCCTATTCTGTCAATTTTATTTGCCTCTTTAAGTACTCTAGATTGAAGGTGTTGTTGGCTGATGGACCCAAGCCAGTGAACCCTCTTCTCTCGCCCCTGTCTGGCATCCCAGAGGCATTCATCCCCCTCAGAACAGCTAATTCCCTCTACGTATTAGTCAAGGTACAGGAAACAAGATTGGTCAAGTTAATCGTTTGGTCAGATAGGACTCAAAGCTTAATTTGTCTGGTCTGCAGTCCAGTGGTCAGTCTGAGAAGGTACAGGTGGCCCGTTCTTGTCTCCTTTCCACATCCTCCCAACCCTCCTGTCTCACAGGTATTCTAGAAGCTACAGCTGCTAACCTGAACGGTCAGTGTTGTGTCTTTGCCTAACTTCCCTCAAGTGAAAAGAACACTCTCAGCGTTTGAAAACAGTGAGATTTTGGTACACACACCAAAACACTTCGCCTGTCCAAAGAGTAGTTGGCCTCATTCTGTTGCACTTCATGAGAAAGCGTAGTTATTTCTGGACTTGGTGAAAGATCTTATTCAAAATCCTGGCACAGTCGACGTCAGGAAATATTTACCATCCATCCATTCCATCACATTCTGTTCTTACATACGACCTAGAACTACAAGTAGAGATACAGATAGATACAGTTTAACAAAGAAGTGACTGATAGGAACTGATTAGCCAAACTTGGAGTTGTTCTGAACCACACTTTGGTTTCCAAATGACAGGTGGGAATTCGGAATCTGGGGGATCAGCAAAACCCTCTGAATGACCGGGTATGCCCTGCATTTCAGGAAACCGCCAGCAGGTGGGAGAGAAGTGTGGCTCCCTCCCCACATATGCCACGGGGAACGGCATACACGACATAGCAAAGCTCGCGGCCTCCACAGAGAGCTGAACAGGCTACTTTAGGATGCAGTAAGAGACTGCAGTCGGTAAGCACAGCGTGGTGATTTCAGGCAGGAACTCGACACCCAGGCTTGCACCCTGCTTGCTATGCCCCTGAAGCCATTTTGTCCCTCTGCCTGCTGGCCCACGGCCAAGGCTAACAGAGAAGCGTCCATTCATCCACATGCAGGTCTCCCCTGTCCTCTTCCTGTCTCCCTGAGCCTCCCCTCCTTCCAGTCCACCTGCTTATTTCAAAACAAGTTCAGTTCTTCTCACCACCCTTCTGTCCATATTCCGTCCTAGTCCCACCTTCATTAACATTTAAATATTGAATACCTGTAAAATAATACAGCTGCCTTTGGGAGGGAGGACATTGTGGCTGACTTTTTTATTTGTACCTGATTTGTGGTTAAATAGGATTGTTATAAAAGGACTCTGAACCAGACCAAAGACATCAAATAAATGCCAGCATCAGCAATTAAAATGCACCGTGTTCTAGAGGCACCCAGCGGTGCTGCCCCAGTTAGGGCCCTGTCAGTGGCTCAATTACAACATCCCTTTTCAAGGCGGCTGGTCATTGTCACTCACTCTGTGCTGCAGCATAATTGGCCACAGTTTTGCATCCTCAGAGTTTTTTGAATTTTGTAAATGCTGGTATTTCTCTTTTAGAAACACGTGATTAAAAGTAGTTGTTTATTCCTTTCCAGGAGCATGAGATGATTTAGGAATTATTTCTGAGAGGCGCATTGCATTCCCATGCTCACACTGAGACCTGATTTTTCCTTCCTCCCTCCCCCTCTGGCTCCTTCTAGCTGCCCCTCCCTCTCCTCACATCTTTGAAAGCAAACCTGGAGCTAAAGCTTGCACAATTAGAATTGTTCAATGGCCTCACTATAGGGGCGGAATTTTTTTTTTTAAATTTTGTGTGAAGTTCAACTTCACCACCATTTTCCTTTCTGTGGAGTCTCATGGTAGAGATTTAAGGGATTTTTGACTCTATTAAATAGAGGACTGGTGAGATGTGAAGAACTTTCCAGTTGGTCACAAGCCCACATATTTTGTGGGTATGATTATTTACTGCTTCCACCACAAGTAATTTTTGGAAACACACAGATGGAACATTTCCGTCTATTTTCTCATCTGTTGCCCTTACAAATGGGGTAGAGATGGTTGGAGTCAGGTAGTTTGTCTTGTACCTTCTCCATTTGATTTCCTGGGCCTTGCACACCTGATTGTGAAGTTCCAGATGCTGTATTTGTCTTCACTCAGACCTCTCCCCTTGTGTTCTGTTTAGCTTCCTTTTCTGTTTTTACTGTCCACGTTTTCCTCCGTACTCCAGGTATTTTCCTATTTCCTACTTGAAGGTTCACAGCAAAAGTCATTACCTGCAGGAAGCTTTTTTCTACCCCTATAGGGCAGATGTAATGGCCAACTTTCTCTATTCGGACATTTATCTATTAGAAACATTCATGCCTCCCTCTCTGAGAAGATGCAGCTCCTTGGGTCAATGAACTATGTGCCTCACAGAAGTTTCACAGAAGAGAGGTGGAATGATTTTACACACACACACACACACACACACACACACACACAGAGAGAGAGAGAGAGAGAGAGAGAGAGAGAGAACAGAAACTTTCACAGACACATGAGAGAAAAGAAAGTGGCCCAAAGAAAATAGATGCAGATACTTACAAGTAACAAACAAGGAGCTCAGCTGGCGGAACATGAAAGTGCCTTAGAAATGATGCAGTGCAGACCAGTCACCTCTTTTGCAGTGGCGGGGGCGGGCTCAGCAGAGCTGCCTGAGGGTATCACCTTCTTTGGTGCTCATCAGCATCCAGGCTCTGCTGCTTGGATTCTCAGTCGTTTCTCTTTCCACGGGGTCCCGTGTGATCATCGTTGTATCAGGGGCCATGGGTACTATGGCCTAGACCCTCAAGGATGTTACTGCTGAACTGGTGGCAAGCGGGGTATGCTTGGAGAAATATGCTGACCCACCAAGAGAAAGGACAGGCCTGGGGCCCCGGGGTACTGTCTGGATGGAGCAAACAGGAGGATGTCCATTCCAGCTGCAATTGGCATGACTTGCTGCTTTGTACACCTTGTCCATATGCTATGGTTTGGGTCTGTGTCCCCGCCCAAATCTCAAGTTGAACTGTAATCCTCAGTGGTAGAGGTCAGGTCTAGTGAGAGGTGACTGGATTATGGGGGTGGAGGTCTCATGAATGGTTTGGCACCTTTTGGTACTGCATAGTGTGTGAGTTCTCAAGATCTGATTGTTTAAAAGTGTATGATGCCTCCCCCACCACCTTTCTCCTGCTCCAGCCATGTAAGATGTGCCTGCTTCCCTTCACCTTCCACCATGACTGTAAGTTTCCTGAGGCCTCCCCAGAAGCTGCTATGCTTCCTGTGCAGCCTGCAGAACCGTAAGCCAATTAAACTTCTTATCTTTATAAATTACCCAACCTCAGGTCTTTATAACAGTGCAATAATGGACTAATATACTGTACTTCCCATAATCAAAATGGGTTCACTGGAAACAGCAAGGATCAGCACATAGCTTTCCCTTTTAGGCCTAAAGTGTACATCCTGACCCCTGTTGGTGCACTTGGGACCAGGAGCATGGCCTGTTTGAATGGCTCTTCCATGTTTATCCCCCATCAGGAACCTCTCTGCAAACTGTAATTTGTTATAATTCCCCCTCCCTTTACATTGACATAGTTATTGACACAGCCTTAAGTACCAATCAATTAGTAAATACACAAACACAGTGCAATGGCCAGTATAGTTTGCAGGAGAGTTCTTTCATATGCCTTAGGCTTCCCACTCATTAAACGGGTGGTTATGAAGATTAAATAAGTTAGTATGTGTAAAGCTTTGCACACAGTGCCTGGCATACAGGAAAGGCTCATTGTATGTTAGCTATGCTGCGGCTGCTGCTGGTAGAGAAGAAGGAAATGAAGAAGAAAAATAAGAAGGAAGAAGGAGGAGAAAAGGAAGAAGGAGGAGAAAAGAAAGAGATGAAGAAGGAGAGAGAGGGAGAGAAGGAGGAGGAGAAAGAAGCAATGTGATGTACTTTTATTTTTTGAGACAGGGTCTCACTGTCACCCAGGGTTTCACTATGTCAATGCCAGATTAGAGTGCAGTGGTGTGATCATGGCTCACTGCACCCTTGACCTCCTAGGTTCTAGGGATTCTCCCACCTCAGCCTCCTGAGGAGCTGGGACTACAGGCATGCACCACCATGCCCAGCTGCTTTTTAAAAATTTTTTTGTAAAGATGGTGTCTCCCTATGTTGTCCAGGCTGGTCTTGAATTCCTGGGCTCAAACAATCCTCCCACTTATGCCTCCTAAAGTGCTGGGATTACAGGCATGAGCCACTGCACCTGGCCTGTGATTTTTTTTTTTTTTAACTTCATAATTATTGTCTTTTCAACTCTAGGGGAAAGTACAAACTATAGAATGAATAATTAAAGTAGAAGTGTTTTTAGATCGTCTCAAATATACAACATTTGAATTATAGACACTGTGCTGAATGGTGGCTACAAGTGAATAGGAGTGGTCAGCATGACTCTTCAAAAAAGTGCGAAAAGGACCCACCACAGAAATTTATCAGCACACAAAGAGTCCAGGTACATAATGCCACCAGTCTTTTGCTCAACTTCAATCTGCTCTATGTCTTGCAAGTGAATTGTGAACATAGATTTTAAATGTCCACAAATTCTATGCAGCTTCTCTCCTTCCAAGGTGAGTCTATTCCCCCTCCCCATGAACCTGGGCTGGCCTTGCGACTCATTTTGAGCACAGAATGCTGCAGAAGGGACGTTCTAAGAGTTCTGTGTCTGGGCCTCGAGAGGCTTTGCAGCTGCTGCTCTCATATGAAATGTGCCACCAGGTGAAGAAGCTGGGGCTAGACAGCTGGAGCTTCCACTGCCTAACACAGGAGAGAGGCCAGCGTTGATCATCACCCCAGCTGAGCTGTCAGATGACTGCAGCAGTGTGAGTGACCTGATGAGAGATAGAAGAACTGCCCATCGGATCCCAGCCCACCTCGCCAACCCACAGAATTGAGAGCAAATAAAATGGTTATTATTCCAAAACATTAAGTTTTGGGAGGGTTATTAAGCAACCAGCACCCTTGGTTCTTATGAATTACAAACATGTGCAGGGCTCCTGAGGATGATGGCCCTTGCCTTTTCCCAGCTTGTGTTTGCCAGCTTGTGTTTTTAATTTGCATTTCCCTGATGATTAATGATGTTGAGCACCTTTTCATGTACCTTTGCATGCCTTCTTTGGAAAAAATGTCTATTTAGGTCCTTTACATTTTATTGTTCTTTTTTTGCTATTAAGTTGTATGAGTTCCTTATATATTTTGTATATTACCTCCTTATCAGATATATGATTTACAAATATTTTCTCCCATTCCATAGATTACCTTTTCACTTTGTTGATTGTTTCCTTTGTTGTGCAGAAACTTTTTGGTTTCATGCAGTCCCACTTGTTTATTTTTGATTTTGTTGCCTATACATTTGGTGTCATACACACACACAAAAAAATTACAGCAAAGACTAGTGTTAAGAAGTTTTTCCCCTGTTTTCTTCAAGTTTTATAGTTTGTGGTGTTACTATTAAGTTTTTAATTTATTTCAACTTAATTTCTGTGTATGGTATAAGATAAATGTCTACTTTTATTCTTGTGCATGTGGATATTCAGTTTTTCCAACACCATTTATTGAAGAAATTATTCTTTCTCCATTGTGTATTTTTGGTGCCCTTGCCAAAGACTAGTTGACTGTATATTTGTGGGTACACTTCTGGGCTCCCTGTTCTGCTCCATTTGTTTGTGTGTCTGTTTTTATGCCAGTACCATACTGTTTTGGTTACTATAGCTTTGTAATATAGTTTAAAATCAAAACTTGTGCTGCTTCTAGATTTGTTCTTACTCAAGATCGCTTTGGGTTTCTGGGGTCTTTTTGGATTCCATATGAAGTTTAGAGTTTTTTTCTATTTCTGTGAAGGTAATGTTGGAATTTCAATAGGAATTATGTTGAATCTATAAATTGCTTTAGGTATTATGAACATTTTAACAATATTAATTCTTTCAATATGTGAATAAAGGATATCTTCACATTTACTTTTGTCTTCTTCAGTTTCTTACATCAGTGTCTCATAGAGTCAGGTTACAGATCTCTCACCTCTTTGGTTAAATTTATTTCAAGTATTTTATTCTTTCTGATTCTGCTATAAATGAGATCATTTTCTTAATTTTCTTTTTGGATAGTTCATTGTTAGTGTATAGAAATAGAACTGATTTTTATATATGTTGATTTTGCACCCTGCAACTTCAACTTCACAAAATTTGTTTATTTGTTCTAACAGAGGTTTAGTGGAATGTGTAGGGTCTTCTACATATAATACCATGTCCTCAGCAGAGATAATTTAATTTTTTTCTTTCCAATTTAGATGCCTTTTATTTCTTTTTGTTGCCTAAATGCTCTGGCAAGGATTGCCAGAACTATACTGAATAGATGTGGTAAGAGTGGGCATCTTTGTATTGTTTCTGATCTTAGCTTTCAACAACAGTGAAAGTGTTTCCCCATTGAGTATGGTGTTACCTCCGTGCTTCTACATGTAATCTGTTGACAGTCTTAATCTTGAAAAGATATTGAATTATAAAAAGCTTTTCCTGCATTTATTGAGAATGATCATATGATTTTTATCCTTCATTCTGTTAATGTGGTGTGTCACAATTATTGATTTGTATATTTTGAAAGAACTTTGCATACCAGGGATAAATTCCACTTGATCATGGTGTATGATCCTTTTAACGTGCTTGATCATGTTGTATG
Organism: Theropithecus gelada; assembly: GCF_003255815.1. NCBI lineage: Eukaryota > Metazoa > Chordata > Mammalia > Primates > Cercopithecidae > Theropithecus > Theropithecus gelada. The sequence goes on from NC_037670.1 coordinate 21,948,561, forward strand.
ACCCTTTTAATGTACTATTGAACTTGATTTGCTAGTCTGTGGTTGAGGATTTTTGCATCTACGTTCATTAGGTATATTGGACTATAATTTAATTTTCTTGTAGTGCCCTTATTTGGCTTTGGGTGATAAAAATGCTGGTCTTGTAAAATGAATTTGAAAATGTTCCTTCCTCCTCAAGTTTTTGGCAGAATTTGAGAGGAATTGGCATTAATTCTTCTTTCTTTCTTTTTTTTTTTTTTTGCCAGTTTTTGAGTGAAAATGTCAAACCTGGCATCAGTCATGCAAAAAAAATCAGATAAATAAACACATATATTAGATTTCTAATAGCACTAAATTCAAGTGGAAAAATTTTCAGTTCTTAATAACCAGGTGCCAAGGAGACCAGATTCAAGTAATCAGAGCACACGCTGTTCAGTTTGGTTTTCAGGTTCTGCAATTTTTTTTTGTCTCAAAACCTCTCTCTATATCTCTATATGTATATACGCATACACTCATATGTGCATACATATCATTTTATATTTATATATATATACACAAACATAATTATAAAACATTAAAAAGAGCATTGGTGGATCAAGCATTGTTTTCCCCACAGAAAGAAAAGAAAACAAAAATTACATGTTAAAATTCACAATGGCTTATAGTCCTAGTGTGCCATATGAAGGTTACAAAAAGCTAGGCTTTGCACTGTCAGCATCTTCTTTTTTTTTTCTTAGTTTGATTTTGCTACATTGAAAAACATGTGTGTGTGTGTGTGTGTGTGTGTGTGTGTGTGTGTGTGTTTTCCTTTACAAAACTCCTTCCACAGATGCCTGGGGCCTGTGGCGGGTCACAGTCTGGGCAGATGCTCACAGCAGCATGTGGTGCACAGAGAGTTCAGGAGGCTCTGGTAGGGGCTGTTTTTAGAAAACAATTGATTTCCTGTTGAATCAAGTACACGCGTCTGATCACTCCTTCCTCCCTATGCCCTGTCCAGTTCAGGTGGTCCTGGCTTTCTGGCTGTGGGCAGCCAAGAGGACAAAAGAAGGAAAGAAAAAAGGGAAACTAAACCACTGCTCCCAACTTGGGCCAGGTTTCCCTTGGAGACCTTTGGAGACCATTGGAGAGGGGGCTTCTGGGTGACAGCCTCCACCCCAACCCTTCTATCCTCTGATGGGTCTGTTTTCTGCCTGTGGCCCAATCTGACACCAGCTGGTGGCCTGGAGTAGGGAAGGTGGGCAGGTGTGGGCTGGGACAGCCTGCCCTCACTGGGGATCTTGTCCCTGGGGACCTCGGAGCCACCAGCCAAGTGGGTGCCTGTCAGGTAAGGCCCTGGCCTGGGCTTCCATACCTCATCATCTCCAGGAAGGGGGATGTTTTGAAAAGGGAAACAAATCTGGGTAGACTGCACCAGCAAAGAAGCATCCCAAACAAAGTAATAAAACAAACTGGGGGAAAAAAAAGTCCTAGAAAGCCACACGTATCACCAATAGAGAACAACTCAAATGTTAAATTAACTACAAAATTGGATCAACAGTAATAGTCCTTTTTTCTTGTCTCTGCAAAATTCAAGTTCAGAGTTGGAATCACGCAGCTTCCATTAGTGCTGGTGTGAAGACAGACAGCCTCAAACTGTTAAGGCATCTATGAAAAACAAGGGACCAAATTCCTCAGGAGAAACTGGACTAGTCCTCCAACCTCAGGTCCGGGCTGAGGCAAGTCTGCACTCTCACCACGCCTGCTTTTTTCCTTGTTGTTCTATGTAGAATAATAACCTTTACAGGAAAAATACTGTATAACTTTCTTGTGTATTTTTTCCATTTTGAGTATTAAAGCCAAAACCAGTCGCATCCTTCCTGTTTGCACCACCAGGAAGGCCGAGACTCCGGCCCTGGCCCCCAGCGGGTTGCTCTGGGTTTTGGACACAGCCTCCTCTGTTTCACTGGGATGGAGGCTGGGGCCAGGGAGTCACTAAACAGACCTGACCCAGCTCTCGGGGAGCAGCCCGGCACTGGGTGGGGCTGAGGTGGAGCTCAGGCCAGCTGCTAATCCCATGAGCCTTCTCCACGGCCTCTGTAGTGTCACCCGTACTGACCACCTTCTGCCTGCCTCTCCCTGGGCAGGCGGAGGGTCTTAGCTGTGTGATGGAGGCCCTGCCAGAGGTACCAGAGGCTACCCTGTCTCTGGTGACAAGGAGTGGAGGTCCCAGTGGCCTCCAGCGCCCATCCCAGATCTGTAAAGCTATCTGGTCCAGAGTTTTCCTTTGTCGGAAGGTTTTTGATTACTGTTTTAACCTCCTTACTCATTACTGGTGTGTTCAAATTTTCTGTTTCCTCATGATTCTGTCTTGGTTGGTTGGTTGTTTCTAGGAGTTTGTCTATTTCTTCTAGGTTACCCTATTGCCTGGCATATAATTATTCATAGTAATTTATGATTCTTTGTATTCCTGCTGCATAGTTATAATGTTGTCTCTTTCATTTATCCTTTTGTTTAATTAAAACTCCTGTTTTCTTGATTTGTTGAGCTATGTCTTTGTCAAGCTTATTTATCTTTAAAAGAAACTCATTATCTTTTCAATAGTCTTTCTAGTCTCTATTTCATTCATTTCTGCACTAATCTTTATTATTTTCTTCTTTATGTTAACTTTGGGCTTAGTTTGTTGTTTTTCTAGTTACCTCAGGTACAAAGTTAGGTTGTTTGTTAGAGATTTTAATTTTTTTCTTAACATAGGCATTTATTGCTATAAACTTCCCTCTTAGGACTGCTTTTGCGGCATCTGATAAGTATTGGTATAATGTGTTTCTGTTTTCATCTGTCTAAAAATACTTAATTTTGGTTTTAATTTTTTCTTTGTTCAGGAGTGTTGTTTAATTTCCACTTGTTTGTGAGTTTTTCAATTGTCTTTTTGTTATTGATTTCTAATTTCATGCCATTGTTGTTGGAAAACATACTTGATATGATTTTAGTCTTATTAAATTTGTTAAGACCCTTTTTTGGCCTAACATGTGGTCTTCCTGGAGAATATTCCATGTAGACTTGAGAAGAATATGCATTCTTCTACTATTAGATGGAACATTCTGTACACGTGTCTTAGGTTCACTTGGTATATAGCATTATTCAAGTCCACTGTTTCTGTATTAATTTTCTGTGTAGACCTATCTATTGTTGAAAGTAGGGTATTAAATGTCCCTACTGTATTGTATTGCTCTTCATTTTCCCTTCAGCTTTGTTAATATTAGCTCTATATATTTAAGTGCTCCAATGTTGAGTGCATATGTATTTATAAAGATTACATGCTTTTGATGAATTGACTCTTTCTCATAGTATAATGATCTTTTTTGTTTCCTGTGACAGATTTTGACTAAGTCCACTTTGTTTGATGTAAGTATGATGACTTCTGCTCTCGTTTGATTGCCATTTGCATGTGTTATATTTTTCATCCCTTTGCTTTCAGCCTATGCATGTCCCTAAGATAAAGTGGATCTCTTGAAGGCAGCATATTGTTGAATCTTATGTTTTTATTTATTCAACCACTGTGTATTTTTTCATTGGATAATTTAATTCAATTAAAGTAGCCATTGATAGGTTAGGACTTATTATTTCCACTTTGTCAAAAGTTTTCTGGCTGTTTTGTGGTTCCTTTACTCTTTTCTTCTTTTACTGTCTTCCTTGGTGATTTGTTGATTTTTTTGTAGTAGAATATTTTGATTCTTTTCTCTTTATCTGTTGCATATCTACTATAGTTTTTGAAGTTAGTGGTTCCCATGAAGCTTGCACAAAACATCTTATAGCAATTTATTTCATGTTGAAAACAATTTACCTTCAATTTCATTTAAAAGTCCTCTACACTTCTTCAGGCTGGGCGGCACAGTGGCTCACGCCTGTAATCCCAGCACTTTGGGAGGCTGAGGCAGGCAGATCACAAGGTCAGGAGATCAAGACCATCCTGGCTAAAACTGTGAAACCCCATTTCTACTAAAAATACAAAAAAAAAAAAAATTAGCCTGGCATGGTGGCAGGCGCCTGTAGTCCCAGCTACTTGGGAGGCTGAGGCAGGAGAATGGCATGAACCTGGGAGGCAGAGCTTGCAGTGAGCTGAGATCATGCCACTGCACTCCAGCCTGGGTGACAGAGGGAGACTCTGTCTCAAAAAAAAAAAAAAAAAAGGTCCTCTACACTTCTTCACCACTCCAAAAAATTATGCTACCAATGTTACACTTTACATCTTTTCATATTATGTGTCCATTAACAGATTATGGTAGATATCATTATCTTCAAAATTTTTACCTTTTAACTTTTATAGTAGAGTTGAAATTTATTTACATACCACCATTACAGTATGAGAGTATTCTGAATGTAACTATATATTTACCTACCAGTGAGTTTTAAATGATTATGATGATTATGTAATTTAATGTTTTACCTAGTGTCTTTTTGTTTCTACTTGAGGAACTCTCTTTAGCATTTCTTGTAAGACAGATGTAGTGGTGATGAACTCCCTCAGCTTTTGTTTTTTAGAGAGTATCTTTATTTTTCCTTCATTTCAGAAGGAGAGCTTTGCTGGGTATAGTATTCTTTGCTGGTTGTTTCGTTTCTTTTTGCACTTTGATTATTTAATTCCACTCCCTCAGGGTCTGCTAGCTTTCTGATGAGAAATCTGCTGATAGTCTTTTGATAGTTCATTGTATGTAATGAGTTGCTTTTCTCCTGCTTCTTTCAAAAAATTTTTTTTTTGTCTTTGACTTTTGACTTGCTTGTAATATATTTTGGAATAACCTTCTTTGAATTGATCTTGCTCAAGAGTCTTTGAGCTTTATGAATTGGAATGTCTACACCTTTTCCAAGATTTAGGAAACGTTCAATCATTTTTCTTTTAATAAGCTTTCTTCTTCTTTCCCTCTTTTCTCCTTCTATGAATTTCATAATGTATATATTTGTTTCTTTCATGGTATCCTATTGATCCTACATCCATTTTTGCTATTTTTTATTGCTTTTTCTTTGTGTTTCTCTAATTAGCTAACTTTAAATTACCTCTATTCAAGTTTGCTAATTCCTTCTTCAGTATGATTAAGTCTGCTGTTGTGGCTCTCCATTGATTTTTTTCAGGGATCTCATTGTGATTTCAGCTCCTGTGCTTCAGTTTAGTTCTTTTCGAAAGATTTCTATTTTCTTACTTTGTTTATGCATTGTTTTCCTAATTTATGTATAGTTTTCTATCGTGTTTTTTTGCATCTCATTGAGTTTCTTTAAGATGATTATTTTCAATTCTTTTTCAGGCAATTTCATAGCTCTTCATTTGCTTGGGACCAGTTACTAGAGCTTTATTTTTCCCTTTGATGATTGGTGTGATGTTATGGTTGCCTGATTCTTCATGATCTCTATAGCCTTGCAATGATGTGTGTGCATTTGAAGAGCAAACTTCTCTTCTTGTCTTTATAGACCGTTTTTTGCAGGTAAAAACTTTCTCCTGTCTGGTCCCAGGGCTGATGAGATTGCTATTAGGATTATAGTCAAATGGAGGTTGGGCCAGTTCATGGCTGCTGCTGGGCCTGCAGTGGAATTTGTACTTGGTGGGGCCTGTTACCAGGGACTTGGGTGGGTATGGATTCTGCATACTCCCTAGGTGGACAGGAATGCCCCCAAGACCTTGCTTAGTAGGAATCCACACCATGATATGCAGTTGGATCCACAGGTGATAGGCATGTTACCAGGTACACTGATGTGTTTGGCTCCCATTGGGTCACTGGGGGACCTCCTTTCCAAGTCATTGGGCAGGTCCCTGCATGGGCAGGAGTGGCCTTTGACTGTGACTGAGAGGAGCTAAAAGCAAGTCATGGGGCTAGTTCAGGGTCCACAGCTGGGACTGAGGTCTGCAGGCCTACCTTTGGGGGTATGAATTGGCATGCCTTCTGCCAGGTTTTGGGGAAGGCAGACTGCCGCTGGACCATGGCTGATCAGGGCTGGAGTTGAGTTACAGAGCTGCTTCAGGATCTACAGCTAGACCAAGATTGGCAGGCCTGCCTTCAGGAGCACAAAAGAGTATGTCTCCCACCACGTCCCTAGGTAGACAAGATTGATTCTGGACTGAGGTTGAGAGGTGCTGAAACCAGGGAATAGGCTGCTTCTGTGTCCACAGCCAGGACCAAGGTTGGCAGGTCTGTTACCCAAGGCATGGGTAAATAGGTGTGGCTCCTCCCAGCTTTCTTGACAGATGGTGCTTCCGGTAGGACAAAGGCCAAATGCAACTGTAGCTGACTCCACAGGGTGACAGGCTGTTTCTGGCTCTGTAGCAGGAGCCACTGTCATCAGGCTTTCCTCCTGGGCATGCACCCACCTTCTCAAAATGGACCTCCTAGGTCTGGGGCTCTCCTGGGGTTTCAAAACCTCCTACCTGGATCCCACAACTCCTGCAAAGGCACTTTTGTCCTTGGATGGCTGACAAATTATTGTTATTGTAGGCGGATGTGAGTAGAGTTTCCCTATTTCTTCATCTTGCTGAGGTCGCTCACTATTATTTTAATCTTTGTTTCACAGTTTTCGTTGGGTGTAGTTATTAATGAAATAACCTCTTCCATGCGTGATACCAAAATTCTTCCCTGCAGAGTCATTAATTTTTAAACTGCTTTACTGTCAGATCTGGGGCTGTTCAAAAGAAGAACATTTAGTAGTTGAGTAAAATTCTCCAAAATAGCATGTAATAATTTTCCTAATAGCCTGTGCACCAAAGAACAATGTTTGTGTTCAGTTTGTAATTGATTAGATCTGTTTTAACTTGGACTTCATCCTTCTGTGTTAACTCAATCTAACTAGATATGATGTGTCTGATAGGCCTTTTTTAAAGCTGTGCTGGGGACATTTTTATATCACTTATTAGCTGTAGTACACAATTATATTCTGGAAAAATAATAAAATGCCATGAAAAGAATGAATATGAATTTCACCTCTTTGGTACAAATATATACAAAGGTATAAGTAATCTTGGGTGATTAAGTTACCTGGATTTATTTGGTATTTCATTTAGGATAGTACCAGATTTTAAAAATTTATTGCCTGAAAATAAATGATTAAAAAGCTTTTAATTATTCAAATATGGGCTCATAATGGAATTGGGCTTGGAAACTCCACAAGCTTCCTTCAGTAGCATCCATGGAATCCTACCATGCTGCGGATAAATGGATGAGGTTACCAATCTTTCTTCTCAGATTTCCCAGTTTGGAGATAAGAATATATCAGTTCATCTCTGGTACAACATGTTAAGAGAAATAAAGCAGGATACATGTTTAAAGAATTACCTTGTGAATAAAGGTTAGTTCTTATGAGTATAATCTTGCTTTTCTATGCTTTACCAAAATAGAAAAAATTGCTCTATTTTATTAAATGAATTTCTATAGTTTCATGAGAGGGATATTTTCTTCTTCACAGCTCGGATTCATTATTTAACTTGTCAATACTACTTCTTGTTTTTGTCAAGTCATTCTTAAATCTTTGATAAAGTATGCAAATAGGTGGTTATCGGATGTTTAGAATGATTCTTTGTTGCACGGTTCATTGAGCATCAACCTACCTGAGGAGTTTTGGTAGATGGTTAGTACCTCTCGGAACAGAATGAGGATGTTTCAGGTATTAGCTATGACTTCTTTGTAGCATGTGCATTTTAAAGGATCACCTTGGAAGTCATGGTGTTTCTGTGCTTGGGAAGTTTTATTTCTACCTGTGACCAGCATGTCATGGAGGATGTTTGGGAACACTAGAGTAATAGTGTCTTTTTGCTTCAAACCAAGTTCTGAGACTTTGCAATGGTTTGAGTCCAACACACTCACACTGACTCATGTTAGATCAGATGTTTTAGTCCCAAGCTGGCCAGGGATCACATAAGTCTGCTGTAGTTGGAACTTTTTCTTGATGTTTTTTTCCTACGTTTTATCCCTAGGTGTAAAAATTAGTGACGACCAGTCAGAAGCATAGACGAAAGTGATTTGAGGATGTGGGGTGGCCACAGGCATGCAGGCTTTTACGGGGGAATAAAAGGAACTAAAAAGGGCTGCTCCCTTAGATTTCCTGTGGAGCTTCAGGGGTGTGAGCAGGGTTCCCTGGGAACACCACTCACTAGTTTACACCCCTGCCCTGAGATTGACTAGCAATGCGAGTTTGAACAAATCCCATCTCTCCAAGATTCGACTGCCTTATCTGCAAAATAAGGAATGGGAGGATATTACCCATCTAAGAGGGTCATCACAAGGATCAAACTGTGTAATGCAAGGAATTTCAAAGTGTATTTAAACCTATGAGGCATTGCAGTCATGCTGGCCTCTAATATAATTATTGCACGTAGTGAGTCCTTAATAAAAGGCTGTGGAATGAAATCATGAATAGATACATGAAAGAATAAATGGCCCATTCTGCACAGGATTAGGTTCCAGGGAGGTGTTCCTGCTGAGCAGCATAGGGATCAGATGTAAATCAAGATATCCCCAGGTTCAAGATTTGTTGTTGCAGCCAGAAGAAAAACAGTGTAATTTATTTAATAATTCAGCAAGTATTTAAAAGGTGCCGGCTGGACGTGGTGGCTCACACCTGTAACCCCAGCACTTTGGGAGGCTGAGGTGGGTGAATCACCTGAGGTCAGGAGTTCGAGACCAACCTGACCAATATGATGAAACCCCATCTCTACTCAAAATACAAAAATTAGCTGGGCATGGTTGAGTGCGCCTGTAATCCCAGCTACTCAGGAGGCTGAGGCAGGAGAATTGCTTGAACACCAGAGGCAGAAGTTGCAGTGAGCTGAGACTTTGCCACTGTACTCCAGTCTGGGTGACAGAGGGAGACCCTGTCTCAAAAAAAAAAAAAAAAAAAATGCCTGCTCTGCTCTGTACTGAGCATGATAGGGGAGAGAGGTGAGTCTCATAAGGTCTGGTAGTTGCATGTGAGCCAGGAACTCCTTCATCACATCTGAAAGAAGGTGAAAACAGCACTAGTCACAAAACCATGCCTCTCAGGTGGGGGTTTGCTTTTCACTAGTCATGCTGAACTTCCTTAGTAAATTTGATGGTAAATTATACAAACTTGGAAAAATGAATATCTGAAGACTAAAACTGCTTCTTCCATAACTGTTCCCTTAATTCCTCAGTATCCGAAGGTGCCACTGTTGACTGTGTGCTGTGTTTAGTTGTAGTCATGTCTGTGTCCAGCACAACCTTGCCCATCTCAGGAGGACAGATGTTCTCTCTTAGCCATTGTTTTATACCAGTGGCGCTGGACAAAGAATAGGGATACATGTAAAACAAATGTGTGGGCAAGGGGTGAAGAGTAAACCTGGGACAAGCGATCTAAAAGAAAAGGGGTAATAAGTACTTCCTGGGGTATATATTTTTGCCCAGCACTTCGCATGGTTGGAGGGCGGGGAGGGGAAGTCTCATTTTAAGTTCTACCTGAGATCTCTTTCTTTTCCCATGCCCCATATAACCTCTCATCTCACAGTCCTACTGTTTTTTATAATTATTTTTTAAAATTTTAGTAAAATGTGCATAACATAAAATATACCATCTTAAGCATTTTTAAGTCTATAGTTCAGTGGCACTAAGTTCATTTACAGTGTTGCGCAGCCACCAACCCTCTGTTGAACAGCACCTTTTTGAATTTTTGCGTAACAGAAATTCTGTACCTATTAAATGATAACTCCCCATTTCTCCCAGACCCTGGAAACCACTGGTTTTTATCATTGAGGTTAAAAAATACAAATGGCTGGGTGCAGTGGCTCATGCCTGTAATCCCAATACTTTGGGAGGCCAGGGTGGGAGGATCACTCGAGCCCAGGAGGCTGAGGCTGGTGTGAGCTGTGTTCATGCCAGTGCACTCCAGCCTGGGCAACAGAGTGAGACCCTGTCTCAAAAACAAAACAAGACAAAACAAACAAATAATGACGTATGTCAAATGTTTCCATGGTTAAATGATACATGGTTTACAGCTATACAGCATTTTATCCATTATTCACTTAAAATGTCATCCAGGTCATCCAGGTTGAGATAAAGAATACATCCATCATTCCAGAAGACTCCAGAATAATTCTTCCTGGTTAATACTCTTCAAAGATATAATCACCCCTCAATTCAAACATTGTCGATTAGTTTTGCCTGTTTGTGAACTTAAAGAATCAATGGAATCATATGGTGATCACTCTTTTTATTAGGACTTTTTAAATTTAATATAATGTCCATGGGATTTATCCATGCTGTTTTGTATATAAGTCAGTTGGCTCTTTCTTATCAATATACCAATATCTGTTTACTCCATTTCCCTGCTGGTGGTCATTTGGGCTGTTTCCAATTTTGGGCTATTCTGAATAAAGCTACTATGTCCATTTGTGTTCAGGTCTTTATGTGGACATATGTACTCATTTCTCTTAGTATAAGCCCAGGAGTAGAATGACTGGGTTGTTACAAACCCAGGGTACGTTTACCTACTACAGACAATGCCAAGCTGTTTTGTAAAGTGGCTGTGCATTTTCTACTCCATCAGCAAAGTCCTTGCCAACACTTAACTTCACAGTTTCATTCTTGATGTTAGCCTTTCTGGCCAGGGTGTAGTGGTAGCTCTTTGTAGTTTTATATCCTTGGGAGGTAATGACATTCAGCACATTTTCATGTGCATATTGCCAATATTATATCTCTTTTGGGAAAGCTCTGTTAAAGGCACTTATCCATTTTTTATTGAATAGTTTGTTTTAGTTGACATGTATTTGTCTTCAAATATCCTTGACATATACCCATTGTCAGTTACATGCTTTGTGACTATTGTTTCCTACTCTGTGGCTTGTTTTTTTCATACTTTAAATGAAGGGTTTTGATGAATAGAAATTCTTAATTTTATTGATGTAGGAAGTGAAGGTTCATTTATCCTTCACACTGATATCTAATCACTCCAATATCATTTTTTTTTCTTCACCAAATTGTATGTGCATCTGTTTTATAAATCAGGAGACTGATTATATGTGGATCAGTTTCTGAATCTCTATTCTATTCTATTTGTCTATCTGTCCCTCTTTCAGCCAATTCCAAATGTCTTAACTAATGAATTTTTGTAATAGTAAGACTTAAAATCAGGTAGTGTAAGTCCTCCAATTTCGTTTTTCTTTCAGAGGGTCTTGATTATTATTGTCTAGAATAGTAAAGATGCCTCTGTATACATCTTTGAATCACCTTGCCAATTTACACACAGACACACACAAATCTTTTGGGAATTTTACTGGGATTGCATTGAATCTGCAGATCCATATGGCCAGAATAGATATCTTAAAAATATTGATCTTTCCCATTTATGATCATGGTATGTCTTGCCATTTATTTAGGTCAACTTTAATTTCTTAACAGTCTATTTTAACTTGCCCTCTAGTGGTCTTGTATAGATTTTGGTAGGTTTATTTATGAGTATTTGATGTGTTTTGCTGCTATCGTAAATAGTATTGTTACAGATTCATTTTTAAATTATTTATTGCTTTAGAAGCCTAGGCTTGAGTTCAGATTCTCCCATTTACTAGTTCTGTACCTCTGGACACTCTCCTGTACCTGCTTCAGTGTCCTCACATGTCAAATGGAGTTACAACAGTTGTTGTGTGTATTAGTCCATTTTCACACTGCTATAAAGAACTACTTGAAACTGGGTAATTTATAAAGAAAAGAAGTTTAATTGACTCACAGTTCCACATGGCTGGGGAAACCTCAGGAAACTTACAATCATGGCGGAAGGTGAAAGGGAAGCAAGGCACATCTTACGTGGTGGCGGGAGAGAGACAAAGCAAACAGGGAGCCCTATACACTTTTGAACAACCAGATCTTGTGAAAATTCCATCATGAGACTAGGGGGAAGGTGTTAAATCATTAGAAACCACCCCCCATGATCCAATCACCTCCCACCAGGCCCCTCCTTCAGCACGTAGTGATTACAATTTGACATGAGGTTTGGGTGGGAACACAGAGACAAACCATGTCACTGTGTAACAGTATAATGGAGAGGATCAACTAAGACAGCAGGGCCAGACAGATGGGATCAGCAGTTCGTGTCCTTCTGACATAATACCGTACGTAAGTTGTAGGCTAGTCTGAAGTCCAAGGTCCAAGAAAACTTCAAATAAATATTTCTTCCTTTCTCCACAGTTCCTTGTAAAACCCGTATTCTTTCTGCAAGAGACTGAATTTGTCAAACTTAAAGAGGGAGCAGCCCTGCAAAATGCTTGAATGAATATATGCTATTGGCTGAAGTGTTCAAATTTTTGGAACAATAGAGTGGTTTTCTTTATTTCATATATTTTTTTTCAATTCGTAGCAAGGATGCTCTTATAGAAGCCCAATAGTGGCCTTTTGGAAAGGCATTCTGCCTCATCTCCACCATTTAGGACATACTTAGTGCCAAAATGTACTGAGGAAATGTTCTGCATGAATTATGTTTCTAAGTAGATGGTTTCCTTTTGATCATAGTAACTGAAACTTCAACCCCCTCAAGGGTTTACTGGAAAGTGTGCATTTAGCGGATAATTGCTCACAGAGCAGAGAGAAATTGTCTGAGATGCTGGGTATTCTGGTGAGTTATTTATAATGGAAAACAAACTTCCTACAAATACATTTGTCAGCTCAGCTGGCCACTTCACCAACCAATCTACCACCACCATGTGCCGATCTAGTACGGCACTTGATTCCCCCTTACCTCTTCCCTGCCATGCCCACTGAGCTTTAAATGCCCAGTGTTCCACACAGGATTCTCAAGCCATTGAAGGAATGACGTACTAAGACCTATCTTTCCTTTGTCCAGAAATATCCTTCTCCATCCATACTCAGACCTGCCTGGCATCTGAAGACATCCTCTCCCACAAACATTCGTGTCCCCTCTGCCCTCTCCACAGCAGGCATAAGGGGGCCTGCCCTGCCCAAGGGGGCACATGCATTTTGCTTCACTCACATTCTTTTCTCTCCTCCAGGCCTTCGAGTTTCCCCACACTATCTCCTGCCTCTCCAGCCACTGCATGAAGAGTGAGAATCTTGCCACACCCACTTCATTCAATCTTTCATGGGCACCTTTTTCTGAGCACCTTTCTATATCTCAATACCAGTGTTCCATATCAAAATGGGGGAAAAATGTATCCTTCCAGTTTGAAGTTCAACAACTCAGAACACAATGGCCAATTACATTAAATTGTGCCTCGCTTCTAGAAAAATAATTTAGAAGTTCTATTATTTCTTTACTCTTAATTTTTAATTTTTTGTGTGTACATAGTAGGTATACATATATTTATGGGGTACATGAGATGTTTAGATGCAGGCATGGAAGTGAAATAAGAACATCACGGAGAATGGGGTAATCATCCCTTCAAACATTTGTTTTTTGAGTTACAAACAATCCATTTATACTGTTTAAGTTATTTTAAAATGTATTAAGTTATTATTGACTATAGTCACCCTGTTTTGCTATCAAATAGTAGGTCTTATACATTCTATTTTTCTGTGCCTACTAATCGTCTCCAACTACTCCTCAGCCCTCTACTACACTTCCCAGCCTCTGATAACAATTCTTCTACTCTATATATATTTATGAGTACAGTTGTTTCGACTTTTGGATCCCACAAATAAGTGAGAACATGTGATGTTTGTCTTTCTGTGCCTGGCTTATTTCATGTAACATCATGATCTCCAGTTCCGTCTATGTTGTTGCAAATGACTGGATCTCATTTGTTTTTATGGCTGAATAGTACTCCAGTGTGTACGTGTACCACATTTTCTTTATCCATTCATCTGTTGATGAACACTTAGGCTGCTTCCAAATCTTAGCTATTGTAAATAGTACTGCAACAAACAGAAGTGCAGATATCTCTTCAATATACTGATTTCCTTCATTTTAGGTGTATACCGAGCAGCGGAATTGCTGGATCATATGATAGCTCAATTTTCATTGAGAAACCCCCAAACGGTTCTCCACTGTGGTTGTACTAATTTATATTCCCACTGACAGTGTACAAGTGTTCCCTTTTCTCCACATCCTCACCAGCATTTGTTATTGCTTATTTTTTGGATATAAGTCATTTTAACTGGGGTGAGATAATATCTAAATGTAGTTTCGATTTGAATTTATTTGATGATCAATGATGTTGAGCACCTTTTTGTATGCCTTTTTGCCATTTGTATGTCTTCTTTCGAGAAATGTTTATTCAAATCTTTTGCCCAATTTAAAATTAGATTATTGAAATTTTTCCTATAGAGTTGTTTGAGCTCCTTATGTATTCTAGTTATTAACCCCTTGTCAGATGAGTAGTTTGCAAATATTTTCTCCCATTCTGTGGGTTATTGCTTCACTTTGTTGATTGTATGCTTTGCTGTGCAGATACTTTTTAATTTGATGTGATCCTGTTTGTCAATTTTTGCTTTGGTTGCCTGTGCTTGTGAGGTATTGTTCAAGAAATTTTTGCCCAGACAAATGTACTGGAGATTTTCTCTAATGTTTTCTTGTAGTAGTTACATGGTTTGAAGTATTAGATTTAAGTTTTAATCTATTTTGATTCGATTTTTGTATATAGTGAGAAATAGGGGTCTAGTTTCATTCTTCTGCATATGGATATCTAGTTTTCCCGGCACCATTTATTGAAGAGACTGTCTTTTCCTCAGTGCATGTTTTTGGCACCTTTGTCAAAAATGAGTTCACTGTAGATGTGTGGATTTGTTTCTGGGTTCTGTTCCTTTGGTCTATGTGTCTCTCTTTATGCCAGTACCATTCTGTTTTGATTACTATAGTTCTGTACTATAATTTGAGGTCAGGTAACATCCTTTCTCCAGTTTTGTTCTTTCTGCTTAGGATAGCTTTGACTATTTTGAGTTTTTTGTAGTTTCATTTAATTGTTAGGTTTTTTTCCTATTTCTTTGAAGAATGTCATTGGTACTTTGATAGGGATTGCACTGAATCTACAGATTGCTTTGGGTAGTATGGACTTTTTTTTTCTTTTTTTTTTTTTTGTGAGACAGAGTCTCACTCTTATCACCCAGGCTGAAGTGCAGTAGTGTGATCTTGGCTCACTGCAACCTCTGCCTCTCGGGTTCTAGCGATTCTCTTGCCTCAGCCTCCTGAGTGGCTGGGATTACAGGTGTCTGTCACCACACTTGGCGAATTTTTGTACTTTTAGTAGAGACAGGGTTTGCCATGTTGGCCAGGCTTGTCTCGAACTCTTGACCTCAGGTGATCTGCCCATCTTGGCCTCCCAAAGTGCTGAGATTACAGGCATGAGCCACTATGCCTGGCCTGGACATTTTAACAATATTGATTTTTCCAATCCATGAACATGGATTTTTTTTTTCATTTTTTGTGTCCTCTTTAATTTCTTTCATGGGTGTTTTATAGTTTTCATCATAGGGATTTTTCACTTATTTGGTTAATTTCTAGACATTTAATTTTGTGTGTGGCTATGATAAATGAGATTACTTTTTAAATTTCTTTTTCAGATTGTTCACTGTTGGCATATAAAAATGCTACCAATTTTTGTATGTTGATTTTGTATCCTGAAACTTTATTGAATTTATTTGTCAGTTTTAATAGTTTTCTTGTGGAGTCTTTAGGTTTTTCCAAATATAAGGTCATATTATCTGCAAACAAAGATAATTTGGCTTATTTCTTTCCAATTTGGATGCCCATTATGTCTGACTTCTCTAGCTAGGACCTCCAGTACTATGTTGAATAGCAGTGGTGACAGTAGCTATCCTTGTTATGCTACAAATCTTAGAGAAAAGAATTGCAGTTTTTCCCCATTCAATATAATACTAGCTATGGGTCTGTCATATATAGCTTTTTTGTATTGAGGTATGTTCCTTCTACTCCCAGTTTTTTGAGGGCTTTTATCATGAAAAGATGTTTAATTTTCTCAAATGCTTTTTCAGCATCAGTTGAAATGATCATATGATTTTTATCCTCTATTCTGTTGATGTGATGTGTCACATTGATTGATTTGCATACGTTGAACCATCCTTGAATCCCAGGGATAAATCCCACTTGGTCATGATGAATGATCTTTCTAATGCATTGTTGAGTTCAGTTTGCTGGTATTTTGTTGAGGATTTTTGCATCAATATACATCAGAGATATTGGCCTGTAGTTTTCTTTTTCTTCTTTCTTTTCTTTCTTTTTTATGTATCATTTTCTGGTTTTGGTATCAGGGTAGTACTGACCTTATAGAATAAGTTTGAAAGTATTCCCTCCTTCCCTATTTTTCAGAATAGTTTGAGCAGATTTGGTATTAGTTCTTCTTAAATGTTTGGTAGATTCAGCAGTGAAGCCATCTCCTGGGCTTTTCTTCACTGGGAGACTTTTTGTTATGGCTTTGACCTTATTACTTGCTATTGGTCTGTTCAGGCTCTGGACTTATTCCTTGTTCAATCTTGGTAGATTGTATGTGTCTAGGAATTTGTCCATTTCTTGTAGATTTTCCAGTTTAATTGACATATAGTTGCTCATACTAACCACCGATGATCCTTTGAATTTCTGCAGTATCAGTTTTAATGTTTCCTTTTTTATTTCTGATTTTATTTATTTGGATCTTCTCTCTTTTTTACCTAGTCTGGCTAAAGATTTATCAATTTTGTTTAGCTTTTCAAAAAATCTACTTTTTTATTGATCTTTTGTATTGTTTTATTCATTTCAATTTCATTTATATGTGCCATGATCTTTATTATTTCTTTTCTTCAACTAATTTTGGGTTTGGTTTTCTCTTGCTTTTCTAGTTCTTTATGATGCATCGTTACATTGCTTATTTGAAGTTTTTCTTCTTTTTTGACATAGGCACTTGTAGCTATAAAGTTTCCCTTTACTATTCTTTCCACTGTTTCCTGTAGGTTTTGGTATGTTGTATTTTCATTATCATTTGTTTCAATAATTTTTAAAAAATTTTTCTTATTTATTTCATATTTGACCCACTGGTCATTCAGGAGCATATTGTTAAATTTCCATGTATTTGTATAGTTTTCAAATTGCCTCATTATTACTTTATAATTTTATTCAATTTTAGTCAGAGAAGATACTTGATATTATTTCAATTTTTAAAAATGTTTTAAGACTTGATTTGTGACCTAACATATGGTCTATCCTTGAGAATAATCCATGTGCTCAGGGAAAAAAATGTTTATTTTGCCCCCATTGTATAAAATATTCTGTAAATATCTATTACACTACTTTGGTCTATAGTACAGATTAAGTCCGATGTTTCTAGGTTTGGGAAGTTCTCGTCATTATTCCTTTGAATAAACTTTCTACCCATATCTCTTTCTCTAACTCCTCTTTAAGGCCAATAACTCTTAGATTTGGTGGCAAAGCCAGCCAGGTCTGTGTCCTTCTTTTCAGGGCAGTGAGATCCCCCAGGTCCCAGGTGGGTCCAGAGGTGCCATCCAGCAGTCAGAGGCTAGAGCCAAAAACCTCAGAAGTCTACTGGTTTTTCTACTGTACCTGGCTGAGCTGGCATTCAAATGACAAGACACAGTCCTTCCCACTCTTCCTTCCTTTTTCTAAAGGCAGAGGAGCTTCAGCCCATAGCCACTGCCAATTCTAGGCCACAAGGAGTACTGCCACACTATTGCCAGTGTTCCCTTAAGATCTAAGGGCTCTTAAGTCATCTTGCGGTGAATTCTGCCTGGCCTAGAACTCACCCTTCAGAGCAGTGGGCTCCCCTCTAGCCAAAGGAAGGTCTAGAAATGCTGTCTAAGAGTCAAGTCCTAGAATCAGGGACCCCAAGAGCCCACTTGGTGTTCTACCCAACTGTGGCCTTGCTGGTACTGAATGTGCTAGACAAAGTGCTCTTTACTTTTCCCTCTGCTTTTCTCAAGAAGAAGGAGTTTTGCCCCATTGCCACCACAGCTGGTAATGTGCTGAGGCTTACCTGAAGCCAGCAAATCTCAGAGGCTCACCCAAGGCCCTGGATGTGATACCTGGGTATCCCGGTTGGTTATCCAGGGCCCCAGGGCTTTTCAGTTACAGGTGATGAATGCTGCCAGGATGGCATCCTTTCCTTCAAGGCAGCAGGTTCCCTTCTGGCCCAGGGTGTGTCTAGAAATGTCATCTAGGGGTTAGGGCCTGGAACAAGGGCCTCATGGCTCTGACCCACGCCCTATTCTGCTGTGGTTGAGCTGGTATCCAAGATGCAAGACAAAGTCCTCCCCACACTTCCCTCTCCTCTTCTCAAGTGGAAGGAAGGGGTCTCTTTTGGAGCCGTGAGCCATATAGCCTGGGGTTAGGGGAGTGGTGATGCCAGCAGTCCCTTGGATCCCCCAGCTGGAATCTCAGTAGGTTGTGTGCCCCTGCCCTAGTCCACTGTCTCTGGGCCTAGTTCAGCACTGGGACTCACCTAAGAGTTGTAGTCCTTGTGGCCTAGATCGCCATTCGAGTTTACTTGGAGACACAGGGCACTTCAGCCGTCGATGGTGAGGTCTGCAGGAAGTCAGTCTGGGGCTGCTAAGATTGGAGATTCCCCTCTGCCTAGGGCTGGTTTAAATGCTCCCTCCAGGGGCAGGTATCAGCTGAATTCGGTCCCGTTTCCTTTTCTGTTCTAATAGGCAGGATTCCTTGTGATGCTGGCTGCTCGGGTGAAAGGGGGATTTCCCTGGCATTTCCATTTGGGAAACTAAAGGTAGTTCTCACCATGCTTTATGAGTCATTCCTGATAATTGAAATAGCCACAGATGGGCTGTAAATCACATGCAATGGCTCAACAACACACAGCACCGTTGAGCAAGGGCCAATCTTTTGTGTGCCCAGCAGCTCATAAACCCCAATCAGATTTTACTTGTTTCAGTTACTTTGGATCCCATAACTAATCTGGTCCCTCATTGAGAAATAACTCCAAGTTTTCCTCCTAAATTGGGAATACTTGTGGGAAGGGGAGGAAGGAGCCTCTGGCAGTAGAATGTTTTATTGTATAACAGAGAAGCAAGAAACTGCTTTATTCTAGAGCGCCTCTAAGAAAGAGCTCTGAGCCTGAACCTTTTGTCACAGGGTTACCATTGCACTCAGAAACTTTTGTATTTCTTTGTGCCTGGAAAAGGCCTTAGCTATCTTTAATTCCCAATACATTGTTGACGCTCAGCAAATGTGAAATAAATGCACATATGGTAGAGCTGAAAGGGGATCTTTAAGGAAATCTATCTTATCCCCTTAGCTTCTAGATAAAGAACGCAAGCCCCTAAATTGGTTACCTGACTGCAGAACAACTTGATGATGACAACTGGGCCTTGGGACTTTCTGTCCTTTTCCCCCTTTTCCAGGTAGACTATAGGACCTCCTAGAGTCCCGGACAGAGGTAAGTCACTCCAGAGGATGGGTCAGGATGGCCAAGTCTCCTGACTGCCTTTGGTGCCCCAGTCCTTGCATGGAAAAGCAGGAAGAGAGTTGAGCCAGACTCTGTAGTCTGGTAGCAGGGAAGCAGGTGTCTGTAGAAAGTTAAGCTGAAGGGTTTGCAGCAACATTCACAGTGTCCTGTCTGTCCACAGGCCATTTCTCAACAAATGAGGGCATCATATCTCTCTGATGCTCCCAAAGAGAACATGCAACCTTACTTGGGCCTCCATTTCTTCATCTGTGATGGGGAGGACAATGTCTGTTGTTCATGGGTTTTTTTATGGATGTATCGCACTTTGATTAGTGGTTGGCACAGAGCAAGCATTTGGTAAATATTAGCTGTGTGTCTGATGATTTGTAATAGAACAACTTGGTCAGCATATCAGAATGGTGGAAACAGGCAGTCCTCCAAAGGATTGAGTTGGGAGAAATTCTGTTTGTGAAGGGCACTTGGAGGATGTTCCGTATTTAAATGCTTGCAAATAAACTAGATGATCTCTCTGGGTGCCTCTAGGCCTCTCTGTTTATTACAATCAGTAAAATGTTTTAAAGAAAAAGAGAGCTCATGTTGCCCAGGGCTTTTTTCCCCCTATATTTTAATCAGTTGCAGTGGCAAATAAACGAGATGGTCTGTTCATTCGTATTAGAGATATTTTGCAGGCTAAAATATTTCCAACTTCTGATTTTCTTTAAAAAAAAAATAAAGAAAAGAACTCAAAAAACCTTTCTCTCAGTTTATATCCTCCTCCTTGGTAAAGTTAAATTTTAAATCACAGAGTTAGATCATCAGTGTTCACTCAGAGGATTGTAGCAGAGTCATTAAATCTTATTACAAAGCGAAGTGCAGAAAGTAATTGCACATATTTGTAAGTAGCTTAGAATTGATTAAAAATGCATAAAGAAAAGCTGCAAAATTCTCTGCAGGCCCAAGGATGCTACCCCCTCAGGGAAACATTACAGCTGCTCATTCTCTGAGTAACCTTCTTCGTTTCCCTGTGAACGGGCAGAAAGGCGGGCAACCTGGCACCCCAGCCTTTCTGAGCAAAGCGTGTGGCAGCCCAGACAGGTTGCTATGATCCAGCAAGCCCAGGAGGAGTGGAATTCATATTTCTTTCGGGACACATTAAGGAAAACTCATCATCTTGAACTGACGGAGTCTTACCCAGCTCAATGTTCTTACCTCAGAGGCTGCATTTTTGCAAGGTAGCATTTGCTGCAAGGGTGGGCTGGAAGGTGAGAAATGGAGACAAGCTATCGGGGTGTTTCTGGAAGGAGATTTTTCCTCATGCATATTGCAAGCATAGCAGGTTAGCTGACGTCTTTAGTGGGATTTCAGCATATTTCCAAGAAAATCTACTGATATTTACCTCTCCCGTTTATGATCTCTTGGAAGTCACTTCCTGCAGTAATCAATCAATCACTGTGACTGGAACATCCAGGTGAGAAATTACTTCATTTAACATATATGTAATGCATGCTTGTTATGAGCCAGCTTTAGTTGTGAAGAAATAGCTCCTACCAGTAAGGAGTTCCCATGATGAGAGACAGAGGGAGACAGAATACAGGCACACCTCATTTAACTGTGCTGCGTTTTATTGCACTTTGCAGATATGCTTTTTATAAATTGAAGATTTGTCGCAACCTGGTATACAGCAAGTCTATCGGCTCACTTTTTTTCTCTGCATCATATTTTGGTATTTTTTGGTAATATATCAAACGTTATTATTATAATATATGCTATGGTGATCTGTGATCTGTGATCTTTAATGCTACAATTGCCATTGTTTTGGGGCACCATCAACTGCACCCACAGAAGATGGCAAACTTAATCTATACATGTGGTGTGTGTTCTGACTGCTCCACCTACCAGTCATTCCCCTGTCCCCTTCCTCTTGGGCTTCCCTATTCCTTGCGACACAGTGATATTGAAATTAAGCCAATTAATAACCCTACAACTGCCTCTAAGTGTTTAAGTGAAAGCATCTCAGGTCTCTCATTTTGTTTTATTTTTTATTTTATTTTTTGAGACGGAGTCTCGCTCTATCGCCCAGGCTGGAGTGCAGTGGTGCGGTCTCGGTTCACCACAAACTCCACCTCCTGGGTTCACGCCATTCTCCTGCCTCAGCCTCTCAAGTAACTGGGACTACAGGTGCCCGCCTCCTCGCCCGCCACCATGCCCGGCTAGTTTTTCGTGTGTGTTTTCACTAGAAATGAGGTTTCACCATGTTAGCCAGGGTGGTCTTGATCTCCTGACCTTGTGATCCACCCGCCTGGACCTCTCAAAATGCTGAGATTACACCTTGCCCGGCCAGGTCTCTCATTTTAAATAAAAAGCTAGACATGAGTAAGCTTAGAGAGGAAGGCACGTCAAAAGCCAAGACAGGCTGAAAGCTAGGTCTCTTGCACCGACTAGCTAAATGGTGAATGTAAAGGAAACGTTCTTGAAGGAAATTAAAAGTGCTACTCCAGTAAACATACAAGTGATAAGAAAGCAAAACAGCATCATTGATGATATGGAGAAATTGTTAGTGGTTTAGATAGAAGATCAAACTACCCACAAGATTCCCTTAAGCCAAAGTCTAATACAGAGCAAGGCCCTAACTTCTTCAGTTTTACGAAAGCTGAGAGAGGTGAGGAAGCTGCAGAAGAAAAGCTAGAAGCTTTTCTAGCAGGGGTCAGTTCATGAGGTTTAAGGAAACAAGCTATGTCTATAACATGAAAGTGCAAAGTGAAGCAGCAAGTACTGATGGACAAGCTGCATCAAGTTATACAGAAGATTTAAGATCATTGATGAAGGTGGCTAAACTAAACAATAGATTTTTCAATGTAGGTGAAATGGACTTTTATTGGGAGAAGAGGCCATCTAGGATTTTCACAGCTAGAGAGGAAAAGTCTGTGGCTGGTTTTGAAGCTTCAAAGGACAGGCTGACTCTTCTGTTACAGGTTAGCAAGAGAGACAGCTGGTGACTTTAAGTGGAAGTCAATGCTCATTGACCATTCTGAAAATCTTAAGGCCCTTAAGAATTGTATGAAGTGGACTCTGCCTGTCCTCTAAAAAATGGAACCACAAAGCCTGGATTATAGCACTTGTGTTTATAGCATGATTTACTGAATATTTTATGCTTACTGTCAAGATCTACTGCTTAGAATAAAATATTCCTTTCAAAATATTACTGCTCACTGACAATGCGTCTGGTCATCCAAAATCTCAGATGGAGATGTACAAGAAGATAAATGTTGTTTTCTTTTTTATTTTTATTTTTTTTAGACAAAGTCTCACTCCGTCACCCAGGCTGGAGTGCAATGGCATGATCTTGGTTCACTGCAACCTCCACCTCCCATGTTCAAGCAATTCTCCTGCCTCAGCCTCCTGAATAGCTGGGACTACAGGTGTGTGCCACCACGCCCAGCTAATTTTTGTATTTTCAGTAGAGACAGGGTTTCACCATGTTGGCCAGGATAGTCTCAGTCTCCTGACCTCGTGATCCACCCGCCTTGGCCTCCCAAAGTGCTGGGATTACAGGTGTGAGCCACCGCACCCGGCCTATAAGTGTTGTTTTCATGTCTGCTAAGACAACATCCTTTCTGGAGCCCATGGATCAAGGAGTAATTTTGACTTTCAAGTCTTATTATTTAACAAATATCTCTTATAAGGCAATAGTTGTAAAAGTGATTTGTCTGATGAATCTGGGCAAAGCAGTTGAAAATCTTCTGAAAATTATTCAACTTTCTAGGTACCATTAAGAACATCTGTGATTCATGGAAGGAGATCAAAATATCAATATTAACAGGTGTTTGGAAGAAGTTGATTCCAACCCTTATAGATGATTTTGAGGGGTTCTAGACTTGAGTGAAGGAGATAACTAAAGACATGGTAGAAATAGAAAGAAAATTAGAATTAGAAGTGAAGCCTAAAGATGAGACTTAATTTCTGCACTCTGATGATTAAACTTGAAGCAGTTGCTTTTAATGGATGAGCCAAGAAAGTGGTTTCTTGAAATGGAATCTACACCTAGTAAAGATGCTGTGACTATGTTTGAAATGACAACAAAAGATTTCTAATATGACATAAGCTTAGTTGACAAAGCAGTGGCAGGATTTGAAAGAACGGACTCCAAATTTGAAAGAAGTTCTATTGTGGGTCAAATGTTATCAGACAGCATCACATGGATCAGAGAAATATTTTGTGGAAGGAAGAGTCAATCGTTTAAGCAAACTTTATTGTTTTCTTACTTTAAGAAATTGTCACCTCTACTCCAACCTTCAGCAATCACCAACCTGATCAGTCAGAAGCCGTCCACGTCGAGACAGGACCCTCCCCCAGGAAAAATATTAGGACTCGTGGAAGAGTCAGATGATTGTTTGCATTTGTTAGCATTTTAATAAAACATTTTAAAATTAAGCTATGCACATTATTCTTTTCACCATAAGGCTATTGCACACCTAAGAGACTACAGTATAGTGTGAACATAACTTATATGCACTGGGACAGCAGAAAAAAATTGTGTGTCTTCCTTTATTAAGGTGTTCACTTTATTGTAGTGGTCTGAAATGAAATCTCAAATATGTCCAAGGTATTCCTGTAGTGATGGATGCTGTAATGGATGTGTTTGCATGGTACTGTGGAAGCACAGAGGAGTTTTATTAGTTAGGTTGTTAGGCTATTCTGTGGTAACAAAAAAACCCCCAGTCCTCAGTGGCTTTGAACATAAAGCTTCCTTCCTTCCTTCCTTCCTTCCTTCCTTCCTTCCTTCCTTCCTTCCTTCCTTCCTTCCTTCTATTCCTTCTCTCTTTTATTCCTTCTCTTTTTCTCTCTTCCCCCACAAACATGTATTGAGTACCTACTATGAGCCAAACATTGTACTGGGTGCTGGAAACACAACAGGTAACAGCCCCTGTTTCCAAGGAATTAATGATCTGTACTCTAGACCTTCCCTTTTGAACATATCCTCAAGGGAAGAATATTTGAACTATCTTTTCTTCCTTTTTTATTTTTTTTAAATACACGTATTTTTGAAATGTACATCACAAACCCTAGAAATCCTAAACTAAACATACTTCTGTAAACAGCACCCAGATGTAAATAAAATATTTCACACTCCCGAAACCCTAATTTGTGCCCTCTCCCAACCATTAATCCCACAAGCAGTACTATACACTATTTTTAAAAAGTATTTGACCTTTATAAATAAAAGCATACCTGTTACAAAAGAGGATTGCAATGAAATACCCATAAAAATGGCTTCTTCTGCCCAACCTTGTTTGTGAGATTCATCTGTGTTGTGATAGAAGTAGTTTGTTTCTTTTTACTGCTGTGTAATATTTCATTGCATGGATACACCCCAGGATAGTTACATTCTGCTGATGGACAATTGAGTTTTTTCTTGTTTTGACTATTACACATAGTTCTGGTATAACAATCTTAGATGTGAAGTTTCTAGATTAGGGGTAAGCATATGTTTAGCTTTATTAGAAATTGCCAGTTACACAAGGGGGTTTTACCAGTTCAAATTCTATCCAGGAGGTTGTTAGAGTTCCAGTTGTTCCATGGCCTTCTCAACATTTAGGAATGTCATTTTTTTTTTTCATTTCAGTTATTCATGTAGTATCTCATTGTGCTTTTCACTTGCATTTCTCTGATGAGTAATAAAGTTGAAAATTTCATTTTCTTTTTGGCCACTTGTACCCTCTATTGTGAATGACCTCTCCTGCCTATTTTTCTGTTAACTTGGTTGTCTTTTTAATTATTAATTGGCAAATGTATTTTCTTGCTTATAAGTTCTGCTGCAGGCCCAACAGCTCCCCGTGGTAGCTCCCTTCTACACGGAGACTTGGGGATCTAAGCTACTTGCATATTATGGTTACTCTAATGAAAACACATGGCTTTCAAGTCAGTGGGTTCAGGGAAGAAACAGCTGGAAAGTCTTGCACTAGCAGTTAATTGTGTTGGCCTGGCAGTTACTCACATCACTTCTGCTCCTAACTGAATGGCCAGAAGTAGCCAGGTGTCCCTACTTAATGGGAAGGGACTGGAAAGTGTGGAGGTGCAGGTGAGTAGTCAGTGATTGGCAAATGTCTCATTATAGGAGGAATTACCTATCTCTGCTTGAGGAGATAGAGAAGGTAAGAAAAGTGACAAGTTAGCAGGACACATGCTGGTTTAGCTGAGTCTGGAAAAATAGGTATGCATTGCTGAAAAAAACAGAATGGCACAAGGACAGAAAAGAAGAGGAGGTGGCATTCCAGGGATAGAAGGCTTAAAATCTGGGCAAGCAGAAGGAATTCACAGCTTTTAAATTAGTCAAGGGAAATCTGACAGAGGTGTTTGTATCATGCTGGGTCTTGAGAGAGATGCAGGAAGCTCTGGCATTAGCCAGTATTTATTTCACAATATCCAAAGTTCTCATTTCTGTAAACATATGAAAATTAAGAAAAAGACTGCTCCATATGGAGAGAGGGTGAGACTTTTCCTTGAAATGCAAAATATCCAGTATTGTGTAACAAATATGCAATACTCTTGGGTCCAAGGCTACCATTAGTTGTGGTTGTGATATTTGCAGCCAAATTGAAATGTTGCACTAAAAGCAATTCTTGGGGGCATTCAGGTATATTTACTCATCTCCTAATATCGGTATACAGTCAAAAGTACAGTTACAACATGTTAATGAATGTCTGCTATTTCTATCGGAACATAAATTCTCTGGGGACAAGCACCAAATCCTACTGTCTTATAAATTCCTGAGTTAGTCAGGCACTGTACTTTGAACAAAGTGATACCCAAGAAAATGTCATTGAATGGAATTTTCTTATTTTAGTTGAATCTTTTGAATAATTAACTAAATGAAATTCTTCTTTGGGCAGTCGATTCCTTCAGAAGTGGCTTCCAGTTTAGAATGAGAGGTGGAACATATGTGTTTTTATCTCTTCCTCTCAAGATGCTATTATAAGGAAAGTAAGGGAATAAAAAATATATTCTCTTTCAACCAGAAAGAGAATCAGAGGAGACCTGCCAATGAATGACAGCTTCCTATGCATTTTCTAAAGACAAAATTGTGTAGAGTGATGGTGAATGATGAATCATGGAAAGGAAGACCCTCAACTCTGCAGCTGCCTACGTGCTCTGTAGAATCCCATGGGGCCTCTGAATTCAGAACACTTTTGGAGGTAGGCATGTGATGTAGGAGGATTAACCAGGAGTTGAGCCCTCAGAGTAAACAGACAATCTATAAAATGGGAGAAAATATTTCCAAACTATGCATCCAACAAAAGTCCAATATCCAGAATCTATAAGGAACTCAAATGTGTCAACAAGCAGAAAACAAACAATCCCGTTTTTAAAATGAACAGACACTTCTCAAAAGAAGACACAAAACACGTGAGCAAGAATCATATGAAAAATGCTCAGTATCACTAATCACTAGGGAGATGCAAATAAAAACCACAATAAGAGCCATCTCACACCAGTCAGAATGGCTCTCATTTAAAAAAAAAAAAAAAAAAAAAAAACCAGATGCTGCAAGGTTGCAGAGTAAAGGGACTTATACATTGCTAGTGGGAATGTAAATTAGTTCAGCCTCTGTGGAAAACTGTCTGGAGATTTCTCAAAGAACTTAAAACAGAACCACCATTCAACCCAGCAATTCCATTATTGGATACATACCCAAGGGAATATAAATTGTTTTACCACAAGGACACATGAATCCATATGTTTATAAAAGCACTATTCACAAGAGCAAAGACATACATCAATCTAGATGCCCATCAGTGGTGGACTGAATAAAGAAAATGTGGTACCTATATACGACTGAATACTACACAGCTATAAAAAAAATGAGATCATGTCCTCTGTTGCAACATGAATGGAGCTGGAGGCCATACACCTAAGTGAATTAACACAGGAACAGTAAACCAAATGCTGCATGTTCTTACTTATAAGTGGGAGCTAAATATTGAATATACATGGACACAAAGAAGGGAACAATAGACACTGGGGCTTATTTGAGGGTGCAGGGTGAGGAAAAAAGTAAGAATTGAAAAACTGTTGGGTACTGTGTTGATTACCTGGGTGACAAAATTATCTGGACACCAAATCCCTGCAACAAGCAATTGAGTCATGTAACAAATCTGCGCCATGTGCCCCTTGAACCTACAAGTTGGAAAGAAAGAAAAAAAGGTTGAGGCATGACAAAATATTTCCTACCCTATGAGCACAGTACAGCCAATAAGCAGATGTTTACCCTTAGGCACAAAAGCAAAGGTTTCTCCACTAAACAAATCAAGTTGTCTGTGGAGTGGTAGAGTAGCAAATGAGTACTGGTGTCCCCAGGCTCTGAATTCTGGGGCCCTACGGGTTCAACTGGTTTCTATCCTGTTCATGCTGGAGTGAAACCTTCCAGAAAGTGCCTCATTTACAGACACAAAGCTCACAGCCTTGCAATTGCTGTATTTTAAAATAGAAATGGACAATTGGGTAACAGGCATTTGAGGAGAGTCTGCAACGTAAAGAAAAAAGACCAAGGTAAACAAGCAGAAGAAAATGACCCAGGAGGAAGCAAATAAATCAGGGAATAAAAATGTACTTTAAAAAATCCTAATTGATATCCTCAGAGAGATTTGAGAAGACATAAAATTTATAATACATAAACAAGATGTTAAAAAAAGACTATCAGAGAACAGGAAAGATATCTTGGAAAGAAAAAAGAGATATGCAAGCTACAAAATTCAACAGAAGGTTTAACAATGAAAGCTGGGGTAATTTCTTATCAAGCAGGACAACAAAATCAAACAAAAAGGAATAGAAACATATGTAAGAAACTGGGAGACAATAAAAGTCTATTTAGAAGGCCAACATACAATTAACAGAAATTCCAGAAAGTGAGACCAAAGCAAACACAAGGGAATGAGTTTTTGAAGGAATATTAGAAGGATATTTTCTAGGGCTGAAGAAGGAACATGTCCTTAAACTGAAATGGCCCTTTGATCCTGGCATCATGCATGAGAAAGACCACATTGAGACACATTGTTACAAAGGTTCAGAATACGTCAACTAATAAAATACTCAGAAAGCCTCTGTAGAGTAAGAACTGTTCCTTTACAAAGGATAAGAGTCAGGCTGGCTGAAGAATTCTAACCAGTGATACTTAATGTTACGTGACTGAGAGGGATGTCTTCCAAGTTCTGAGGCAAATGATTTTCAGCTTAGAATTGTATATGCAACAAAATTATCAATTAGCTGTGAAGACAGATTATGCAAGAACCCAGAGGTTTTATTTCCTTGGCAACCTTTGTGACAAAGCTATTTAAAGACATGCTCCAGCAAAACAAGGGAGTGAACCAAGAGAGGAGGACTTAAGGTCCAGTAAGAGTATCAGAGGTTTTTGAACCAGAGCAGCTCCATCTTGAGTAAGGGCTGGGTAAAATAAGGCTGAGACCTACTGGGCTACATTCCCAGATGGTTAAAGCATTCCATGTCACAGGATGAAAAAGAGGTGGGCACAAGATACAGGTCATACAGATCTTGCTGATAAAACAGATTGCAGTAAAGAAGCTGACTAAAACCCACCAAAACCAAGATGGCCACGAGAATGACCTCTGGTTGTCCTCACTGCTACACTCCCACCAGCACCATGGCAATTTACAAATGCCATGGCAATGTAAGAAAGTTGCCCTATATGGTCTAAAAAGGGGGCATGAATAATCTCCCTCTTGTTTAGCATATAACCAAGAAATAACCATAAAAATGGGCAGCCCTTGGGGCTGCTCTGTCTATGGAGTAGCCATTCTTTATTCCTTTACTTTCTTAATAAACTTGCTTTCACTTTACTCTAGGGACTCACCCTGAAGTCTTTCTTGCATGAGATCCAAGAACCCTCTCTGGGGGTCTGGATCAGGACCCCTTTCCTATAACAAGAGTAGATTGTATGCAGATGGACAGCTCTGAAACAGAATTAGAGAGGGATTAGGCTAGAGCAAAAGGACTCCATAAAGATGGGAAAAGGGAAAAAAAACAATTTCATGTATTTGAAAATGTCCTTAAATATTAGATGATGGTAAGAATGTGACAAAGGCAGAGATTATAAGATAGATATAGACAGAGAGATAATTAAATACTCCAAGAAAAACAAAATGTATGAAAGATGAAATTAATTATTGCTTGATTTTTGATGTATTTATTTCCATCTGAACCTAAGGACAAAGCAAAATTGTGTTTACAGAACAAAATGCATGTACTGCAAATGTTAGCCATGAAAAAAATGAAAGTATGAAAGGAGATGAAAGGAGACATGAAGGAAAGAGAGGGGCATTCATATACTCATTTTAAGAAGAAGAAAGTCATGAGATACTGTCCATAATTGATCAAGTAGATAAATTATAAAAACTGTAAAGGACAAACATCCATGATATAACTATATGGGGAGGAAAGAAGAAAAATAATTTAAAATGCTTTTGTCAACTTAGTCCTCATCTCTTATTGCAGGCAATAATGCTTAAATTTGATAATTAAAGACATACAAAATTGAGGTTGTTATTTAGAAATAACTCTGTAAAGAACTAAATATGGGCAGATTTTTAAAAGTTAGGCTAATTTTTTTTGTAAGTAGGTTTAGAGATAAGAAGGAGTTGAGTAGATACTCTTGCTTTTTACTATAGATGTATTTATACTATTTGACATTTTATCCATGTGCATTTATTACTCTGGAAAAAAAGTTAAATTCTCACCAAAAGTGGTCCTCCTTTGCTTTTAGTTATGTGCATCTCTTCCCAGTTTGGAACTTTTAGCAGAAGTTAAAGCCTTTGATTTTTTCCAAAAGAGTGAATACCATATCTGATATGATTAGGCTTTGTGTTGCCACCCAAATCTCATCTTGAATTGTAATCCCCATAATTCCCCCGTGTCAAAGGATAAATCAGGTGGAAGTCATGAATCATGGGGGCAGTTTCCCCCATGCTGTTCTCATGATAGTGAATGAGTTCTCATGGGATCTGACGGTTTTATAAGGGGCTCTTCCCTCTTCACTAAGCACTTATCTCTCCTGCCGCATTGTGAAGAAGGTACCTTCCCGCGCTTTGCCTCTGCCATGATTATAAGTTTCCTGAGGCCTCCACACTCATACAAAATTGTGAATCAATTAAACCTCTTTCCTTTATAAATTATCCAACCTTGGCAAGTTCCTTAGAGCAGTGTGAGAATGGATTAATACAACATCTCTCAAAGGACAGCTAGGCTCCCAGCCTAGAATAAGACTTTTCTGTTTAGAACTTTATATTTAAGAGAATTCTGTGCAAGATTCAATTAAAAAACTTTTAAGTGCATGCACAGCCTCTTAGACACTTCTAAGGTAGCCCAGTTGAGTGCATTGAGGAAACCTGTGGCTACATCTCGTAGTCAAGGGGAGGCAGAGAGCTGAGTATGTTCCCATGCGGTGAATCACTCAATCCACTTTCCTAGTTAAACTGAATTACTCAAAGCAAAAATGGTTTTCTGACTTTTTCTCTGGAGTAACTTGCAAAACAAATGGGCCAAATCCTTCATTCTCTGTTATGCACATACTTTTCGGTGCAACTTTGTAGCTTCTCTCAATAAGAGGAGGAGTCTGTTTCCCCATATCTTAAATCTGTGTGGGCCTTGTGACTTGCTTGGACCCATAGAATGTGGCAGCCACCATCATAGTACTTGAGAATCAAGCATAAGCCTCAAGAGAACTTGCTTATCTCCAGTAGTTCTCCTGGAGCCCTGTAGCTTTCATGCTACAGGCCAGCCTGCTACAGGATGAGAGACCGTGTGGAGCAGAGGTGACTCATTCCAGTTAAGGCCATGTAATATGAGCCAGTCCCCAACCAAACCAGAGTCTGACATGCAGGTGCACAAGTGAGCCCAGCTGAGATCAGATGTATTGCCCAGCTGAGCCCAGCCCCACCTCATCATGAGCTAAATAACTGAATATTGTTTTAAGCCACTGCATCCTTGGGTAATTTGTTACAAAGCAGGAGCTAACTGCTACACTGACTTTCTTCCTTGTTTCTTTTTTTCCCCACAAAGAGACAAGGGTACTAAAAATATGCTTGCAATGACATCAACTTCTATATACATTGCTGTGGTTTTAAAATATTCTTTCATAAGCATAATTAGAAAAAAATAAAGAAATAACATCCACTCTATTGCTTCCTAGATAAAAGTTCAGGGAAAAGAATAGGTTATGTTGACAACTTATCTTCCATGTAGAATTTCATTGGCCTCTTACTTCCTTTTATATTCCTTCTCTCCCTTTGCTTCTTAAGTGCATTTTCACCTACCTCTCACTGTGAATCTTAGTGTTCAGGACAGCTCTACGTATCTGGAATGCACTGCCTCAAGCCCTCTTCCCTTAAGTTTTCTTAAAGCATAATGTATTTGTTTTGCATTCCTGTAAAGGAATATCTGAGGCTGGGTAACTGATAAGGAAAAGAGGTATACTTGGCTCATGGTTCTGCAGGCTGTACTAGAAGCATAGCTCCAGCATCTGCTTCTGGTGAGGGCCTCAGAAAACTTACATTCAACGTGGAAGGCAAAGGCATTACATGGTGAGAGAGGAAGAAAGAGAAGTGTCAGTTTCTTTTAAAACAACCAGCTCTGCATGATCTAACACAGCGATAATGCACTCATTACTTGGGGAGAGCACCAAGCCCTTCATAAGTGAACTTCCCACCAAGCCCCTTCTCCAACACTGGGGACCATACTTGAAAAGACTGACATCCAAACCATATCACCTAGTCATATATTTCTGTAAAATAACCAAGAAACTCCCTATACAACTCCAACCCTGAAAACAGATCCACTAAAATGAAAATAACCTCGATCAGTTTAACTATCTGGAAAAGGGTAAGAGTAAAACCTGGATTTAAAATACATCTTCTATTTTCTAGTTGGCTCTTCCTATTCCAGAGTAGGGAGATAAGTATGTTTTGACTGCTGCACTTTTTTTTTTTTTTTTTTGGATGTTCTCATTTTATACCAAAGGATGTTATATAACGAGGCATATACACCTGCCATTACAAAGCTCTGCAGACATGCCCCTATGTCTTCCTCACAGCTGTGGTTCTGGTTGGGCATTATTGAACAGACTTCGTCTGGGATATTTCCCTCCCTGTTATCCTCATATTGAGTCTGAAGTGGCTGTTTCTCTGGTTTTGTCTTCCTCCTTCCTTTCAACTGTTTTGGACTTTTGCAACCTTCTTGCTTGTGGCTCTATTTTGGATCAGGCCGCACTCTCTGAATACCTATATGATGATGGGCCTGTATTTCACAGTGCAGAGCTATTACCACATGTAGAAAGGAGGCTGTAGACTGAAGCAGGCACCTAACCCCTACATTTGGCTTTAGCATCCAGAGCGTCACTGGGGCAATGCATAATTAGCCATGTTGGCCAAGTCTTCTCTTAGAGAAATGTCACATTCAACATGGCACCCAAAGGAGGTGATTATCCCAGTGTACTGACTGATGAATGCAACTGTATTCCCTTAGTGGGGTAATGGAGTGTGGTGGAGGTTATTGGTTTTATTGCCTCCATATTTTGTTTGTATGCATTTTAAAATGTTTTCTCTTGGTATTTGAGACTGGCTTTTGCTAAGCTAAACAATTACGTAAGCAAATAGCATAAAATATCATGCCCATAATTTCTGTTTTCCACATGAAGTAAAAGTAGACATCTCCCAACACATCTATGCAGACTACGTGGTGCATATTTGGCTCAGATTCGTCAACTTTCCACTACATGGCACGCTCCTAGCCATGGGAAGCATGAAGGGCCAGAGACCATTGAGAGTTAGAAGATGCTTCCACTGACCTTCAGAGAAAAGGTGGTCTTCTCCTCATGGATGCAGAAATCACCCCTTCCTCTAAGAGCCAAAGGTAGAACTTGGTCCATCTACTGCTCACTCCACAAATAGGCAGGAGGGGTCTCAGAACCTGGAGCAGGGTGCTCTTTCTTCTCCCTTTCTGGCCTCAGTGTGTGATGTCCACATGAACATGTGGAAGAGACGAAGGGGTGTATGCAGGACAGGAGATAAAGAAGGGAGGGGGCTTGGGTGTGACCTCTATTAGATGGGAAGGCAGCGGGTACTATTAGCACATCAGCTTCCAACATGCATTTAAAATGTATTTTTTGATTAATTTTGAAAATATGCATGTTCAATGTAAAATGTAGAACACTTCAGCAGTACATTCAAATGCCATGCACAAAGCAAATATTCTTAATAGTTTTGTGTATACCTCCTAGACATTTTTCTCATGTTCTGAAACCTTCTCTCTCCATCTCTTTTTTTTTTTCCTGCAGCATTCTTGCCATTGACACAATGGCTAAATCTGAAGATAGCTGTTTCCGAGTGTTCTCTTTCATGCAAGCTTTAAGGTTGCATCTTTTGCCAGCAACCTGCTTGGTTCTTCAGCATTGTGTTCTATTGCTCTTGGGCTCTGGTGGGCATCCTGACAATTCACCAAGACTGAGAGTATCCAGGGCTGTGCCCAAGGAGACATATGATTACCTTACTGTAAATAGTGTACGAGCTCAGAATTAAAAACAAAAATCACATCATCATCTAAATAGACACAGAAAAAGCATTTGATAATCCAGCATTCCTTTATGATTAAAACCCTCAGCAAAACTGGCATAGAAGGGATATAACTTAATGTAATAAAAACCATCTATGACAAACCCACAGCCAACATACTACTGAATGGGGAAAAGTTGAAAGCATTTATCCTGAGAACTGGAACAAGACAAGGATGTCCACTTTCACCACTTTTATTCAACATAGTACTGGAAGTCCCAGCCAGAGCAACCAGATAAGAGAAAGAAATAAAGGGCATCTAAATCAGTAATGAGGAAGTCAAACTGTCACTGTTTGCTGATGAGGTGATTATATACACAGAAAACCCTAAAGACTCCTCCAGAAAGCTCCTAGAACTGATAAATAAATTCAGCAAAGTTTCAATATACAAAATTAATGTACACAAATCAAGCTGAGAATCAAATCAAGAACCACTCCCTTTTACAATAGCTGCAAAAAAATAAAATACTTAAGAATATACCTAACCAAGGAGGTGAAACAGGGAAAACTGCAAAACACTGTTGAAAGAAATCATAAATGACACAAACAAATGGTGATGGTGATGGTGATGATTTTGATGGCGATGATGATAATGGTGATGGTGACGATGATGGTGATGGTGAAGATGATGATGGTGATGATGGTGCTGATGGTGATGGCGCTGCTGCTGCTGCTAATGATGATGGTGATTGCACTGATGATGGTGATGGTGATGAGGATAATGGTGATGGTGATGGTGATGAGGATGATGGTGATGATGATGGTGATGGTGGTGATGGTGCTGATGGTGATGGTGCTAATGATAATGCTGACGGTGATGAGATGATGATGGTGGTGGTGGTAGTGATGAGGATGACAGTGCTGATGGTGCTGATGATGGTAATGATGGTGATGGTGACGGTGATATGATGATATGATGATGATGGTGGGTGACAGTGATGGCAATTACTCAACTGGAATCTAAAGAACTGTGTTAAGGCCCACACGCTCTTCTAAGTTTGCTATGGACACATTTTTCTCTCTTCTAGCAGTACCCAATAATACGTTTAGTCACTTTTCTTCTGCCTATTATTACACAATAATAAGAGGCTAATTATTGTAAACAGGCTTATTAGATTTAGCAAAACTTTTGAACATTAAAGAACTTAATTTTTTTCTTTTTACAAAAGCAATTAATCTTTTTGACAGAAAAAACTAAAAAATAAAGACAAAATAATCACACTCATTACCCTCCCTCATCCTTAGGCAAACTTAGTTGTATAATTCTCAAAATTTTTATATATATATAATATATTATACATATAAAACATTATATAATAACATATAACAAATAAGCTGCTTGTTCACCTTTTCATGTGCATGTTGTTCTACACATTGTCAATATCTGCAATCATTTGACATTCATTATTATTTTTAATCCATTCCCTACTGTGCTATTATTTACCCATATTTAGTTTTCCAGTGTGAGAAATGATTTAGATAATATCACAGAAATGTAATGAATGATCCAGCCCCCAATTTTGCCTTTGACATCAAATATCCAGATGAGAAAGGAGGGAAAAACAACAGTCTAGTGTGAATGTGCGTGCCTGTGGTGAGGAAGAGTGAGCTTTCTTACAGAAGCATTTTATTCACCCTTTCCTCTATCTCCAGATCTAACTGTCAGTTCTCAGGCAGCCTGTTGTTCTCTGGGACCTGGAGGTGGGGCCAGAGGGAGGTGCCTACCAGGCTGTATTATGCTATTCACACTCCAGAAGCTCAGCAATTGGGCTTTCCTCTAAGTGAGGTGCTATTAAATGAACTCTGTGCCCCTCCGCCGGGATCTGCATGCCATTTCTCCCTAGTAACGGAGCAAACAAGCCTTAATGAAAAATCATGACCTCAGCAGATCCTGTAATCCCCGGGCTGCTGTTGAGCCTTTATAACCGATGGGCAGCAGTTACACGGCTTCACTCACTAAAACTGTGATGCTATTGCTGGATGAGGCCAGAGGTTTCCATAGCAACGGAAGTGATGGCAAGCCCTGGGGACCGGGGGTCATGTGAGGTTCATGTGGGGAAGAGGAGGATTCACGTGGAGAAGGGGGAGGACAGACTCCTGGCAATTTCTGCATTAGAAGGGAGGCCAGAACTGGGTGAAACCGTGAGGTTGTGAAGCTTGTCTTCCAAGCCTTCCTGCCACTCTTCTGTTCTCTCTCCTTTTCCTTTCTAAATCCTGCCCTGCTTGGGCTGCTCAGGAATCCCCACTTGGCACCTGGACCTGGACACAGCCCATGGAGCAAGCCTGTTCACGCCTCCTTAGCTGTCTCTGCCCTACTACTTTGCAACCTTTTTACGGATTGATGGTGCTGAACTGGAAGTACCACTGTGTGAAAGACTTGGAGGGCAAATATTTTCCTTGACAATTTTTCTGTTGGACCAAGCGATCTCCACAGATAGGATACTTCCCCTCAGGCCTGGCACATAGGTTACCCGGAGAATCCAGGTCTAGTCTTGATTGCTGGTGAGTGTGTGGAGAATTATGGGACTGGGGTCAGGTTGGGCCAGTGGGGCACTGTGATCAACTGGTGATGTCTGCCATTGTGCAGAAGAGAAGCTGGTGATGGTGAGCGGGCTGCCTGCTAACTTCCTTCAACCCAATTGTGAAACACCAGACAGGAGGGAGGCTGGGGATAGAAATAGCATATACCAGTTGAGCAACTTCACGGTCTGCTTACATGTGAGGAGTTCTTGTTTCTATACCACTGTAAATACTCTTCTCTTACAAGACATTCTTGCACCATCTATGTCCTGGGGCATATTGACCCATCAGATGATGTGAGAGAAACACTATGTGTCTCTATAACTCATGTCTACTCACATTTTGAGTCGGAGCAGGTGGATTTTTCCTATTTCTAGCCATCTTGATCACTCCCTCAAGTCTTACCTTAAGAGAGTATGTTCTAGAACTTGGTTCCTGGGGGGAAAACATCTCCTCTTGCTTTAGCAGCCTCCAGTTAGAGAAAATTCACAGCCTTGTGGTAATAGTTTGTTCACGCTTCAAGGTCCACTTCTGATTTGCATTGATATTTGGAAAATAGGGCCACGTGTTTCCCCCCATTAGACTTAATGTGTGACTTCCAGAACATGGTCTGTTAGAAGCTTAAATGTTATCCTCAAATTTAGTTTCTATTTTTTTATACCTTTGCCAAAAATGGAGCATGGGCCTGACAAATGGTATTCCTATTTCAAAAATACATTGTTTGGAACGAGCTACTGAAAGGCTGAGAAGAGGTAACCAACCTTGCTGGTGGGTGGGGAAAGGCCATTTCTTGTATTTCTAAATGTCAGTGACTGTCAGCCCACATGAAGGAGGTCGCTGATGCCACTGAGGGTGGGCAGGGCCCTTGTACCTTTCCTTTGTGTCCTCAAGTGTGTCAGTTTCCTATTGCTGTTGTGACAAATCTCCACAAACACAGTGGCTTAAAAAGTACTAATTATGGCTGGGCTCGGTGGCTCACACCTGTAATCCTAGCACTTTGGGAGGTCTAGGAGGGCAGATCATTTGAGCTCAGGAGTTTGAGACCAGCCTGGCCAACATGATGAGACCTTGTCTCTACTAAAAATACAAAAATTAGCCAGGTGTTGTGGTGCATGTCTGTAATCCTAGCTACTAGGGAGCCTGAGGCAGGAGAATCGCTTGAACCCGAGAGGTGGAGGCTGCAGTGAGCCCAGATCATGCCATTGCACTCCAGTCTGGGAAACAGAGTGAGACTCCATCTCTCTCTCTCTCTCTCTCTCTGTCTATACACACACACACACACACACACATGCATTTACTGTCTTAGTTTTAGTTTTAGTTACTGTCTTGGTTTTGGAAGTCAGTAGTCCTAAAATCACAGTGTGTCAGCAGAATTGCGTTCCTTCTGATGTCTCCAGGGGAGAATCTGTTTTTCTGACTTTTCCAGCTTCTAGAAGCCATCTGCATTCCTTGGCTTCGGCCTCTTCCTCCATCTTTAAAGCCAGTAGGGTAGCATCCTCCCATCTCTCTCTCTCTGTGACTCTGACCTCTGCTTCATTGTCACATCTCCTCTCTGTGTCTCTGACTCTCCTGCCTCCCTCTTACAATGGTCATTGTGATTATATTGGTCCAACTCACGTGAGCCAAGATAATTTCCCCATCTCAAGATCCTTAATGACATTGGCAGATTCCGTTTTGCCTAACGTGGTAACATATTCACAGGTTCCAGGGATGAGAATGTGGGCATCTTTAGGGAGGTGTGATTTTGCTCACCACATTGAGGATCAGGACTTGTTTCCTGTGGCCTGATCCTGGTGGGGCTGGGAAACCTGGCAGATATGCTGCCTATTCTGGGCTATTAGTGGCTGAGCTACTGAGTAAATTGAATAACCTATGGTCACCTTGCCATGAATTGAATGACCTATGGTCACCTTGAAGAAAAGAGTAACAAAAACCTTGTATATTTTTTAAAGAGAATAAAGACAATCAATTCTGTAATTAAAAAGTAAATCATTTCCATCCCCAATACTAGCAATGGCCCTCCAGGAATTAAGACATCTAGATCTTTATAAACATTATCAACACTCTCACAACAGCCTCTTCAAACAGGCAAGTTTTCCCAAATTACCGTCCACGTGATATTTGCATCAGCAGCTGTCTCTCCTGCTGCAAAGGAAGCTGTGTTTGTCTTGATGTGAGCCAAGCAATGCTTGTTTTTCTGTCCCCGCCCCCCAGAATTCCTTCTCTGATATTAGGAGGTCTTCTCTGGAAGTTCAGTGAACCGGTCAAAGCTGAGAGATGCACCTGCTGGCTTTGTGCTCTTGTCTGCTGTTTCCTTTCCGCTTAAGTCACTTTCAACAAAACAGTGAGAGAGGTTCGATTACCTTTGGAAGTAGCTGGCTTAGGCATGCAATTAGGGCTTAATTGGAAACCCTGAGTGCCAAGTCTGGCCCTTCACAAATTCCCTCCAGCGAGAAGGATAAGTGTGTACTTCTTTGTGTGGGGGGGGTGTCTCTTGAAGCCCCTCTGTACTTAATAACTGAAATCAAAGGCTCCCTGAACGAGCCCATCTAGGCAAGAGAAAACTCTTTCATGTGCATAACACAATTTCAAGCAACTCTCAGTGAACACAATTCATCTCTTTAAAAGACACTGAGAGTCGAGCATGGTGGTGCATGCCTGTCATCCTTGCTACTTGGGAGGCAGAGGCAGAGGCAGAGGATTGCTTGAGCCCAGAAGATTAAGGCTGCAGTGAGCTATGACTGTGCCACTGCATTCCAGCTGGGGTGTCAGAGTAGGACCCCATTTCTTAAAAAAAAGATACTGAGGGAGAGAGAAAACATTTCATTTTGAGTATCCTACCCAGAGCTATCAGCACCAGGGCTCAGCGGGCCTGAGAGATGGAGATGCACCAGTCTTCTCCGGGAGGACAGGTGAGACTGATCTCAGCTAACAGTCAGTTTGTAACAGATGTGCAAGAGGCCCTCATTCCGGCTGTCTTCACTCAGGGAGGACTTAAGTTCTTGTTGTCCCTAGGTTTCGTAGCTCCAGGTCTGGGCAGAGGTCTGTATCTTCTGCCATCATGCATTACTTTTGTCTTTGTTGGAACTTCGTAAGTATGGAATCATCCAATATGTGTTCTTTGAGCCTGAAATGTTTGCTTAGCAAGTGTTTATAAGATTCATTTAAGCTGTTGCTTGTATCAACAGTTCATACCCTTTCTTCTTCCTTCCTTCCTTTCCTTCCTTCCCTTCCTTTCCTTCCCTTCCCTTTCCCTTCCCTTCCCTTCTTTTCCCTTTCCCTCCCTTCTCCTTCCTTCCTTTCCCTTTCTGTCTTTTCTTTCTTCTTTCTTTTCTTTCTCTCTCTCTCTTCCTTCCTTCCTTTCCTTCCTTCCCTTCCTTTCCTTCCTCTCCCCTCCCCTTCCCTTCCCTCCCCTCCCCTTCCCTTCCCTTCCCTTCCTTCCCTTCCCTTCCTTTCCCTTCCCGTCCCTTCTCATCCCTTCCCTCCTTCCTTCCTTCCTTCCTTCCTTCCTTCCTTCCTTCCTTCCTTCCTTCCTTCCTTCCTTCCTTCCTTCCTTCTATCTTTCTTTCCTTTTAAACTGAGTTATATTTCCACTGTGTGTATGTGTCATTATTGGTTTATCCATTCTCCATTTTTGTACATTTGGTTTGTTTCAGTGCCTGGCTATTGTAGATAAAGATGCCATGAACATCCATGCACGAGTCTTCATGGAGGCATACATTTTTATTTCTTTTGGGTAAATTATTAGGAGTGGAATTGGGGGTCGTATGTTAAGTATATGTTTAACTTTGTAAGAAACTGCTAAACTTTTTTCAAAAGTGTTAGAACAATGTTACTTTCTCGTCAGCAATGTATGAGACCTGCAAATATTCCACATTCTTGCCAATATTTGTTATTATCTGTCTTTTTCGCTTTAGCCATCCTCCTGGCTTCCTAGATATTTTTTAGTTTTGCTTTTAAAATATTTTCTTGTTTGCTCTAGCATTTGAAATATTCATCTTCAACTCATCCCAGTCTATTTTTAAATGATATTATGCCATAATTTGAGAAACTCATAGCAACATATACATTTTCTCTCTCTCATCGTTTGTGCTATTGTTCTTATATATATTACTTCTAAGTGTGATAAACTCTAGAATACGTTGTCACTGCTTTTGTTTTAAAGTTATTTTTTAAAGAAATTAAAATATAAGACAAATCTATTTTACATTCACCCACATATTGATAATTTCTGGTGCTGTTCATTTCTTTGTGTAGAGATTTCCATGTGGTCCTGTTTTTATTCTACCATGTCTTCTTTTGTAGTCTGCTGGAGGTGAAATGTCTTGTTTTGTTTTTCTTTTTTTTTGTACTGAAACACTTTTATTTTTCCTTACTATTGGAAAACGTCTGTGCTGAGTATAATTTCTGAGATGTCACTTTTGTTTTTATTTGCACTTTAATGA
This sequence comes from Theropithecus gelada, assembly GCF_003255815.1. NCBI lineage: Eukaryota > Metazoa > Chordata > Mammalia > Primates > Cercopithecidae > Theropithecus > Theropithecus gelada. The sequence continues at coordinate 21,989,438 of NC_037670.1, forward strand.
TGTTGATTCGTTGTCCTCTGGTTCATGTGGTTTCTGTCAATACATCAGGTGCTTTTTCTTACCTTTGTTTCTTAATAATATACTCTTTGTTTCTTTGGCTGCTTTTCGGATTTTCTCATTATTGTCAGTTTTTAGCAATTCGCTTATGATATACCTTGGTGTGGCTTTTTTTCGTGTTTATCCTAAGGTGGGTTTTAAAAAATTTTTAGAGATTGCCTCACTCTCACCCAAGCTGGAGTGCAGTGGGGGTGATCACGGCTCATTGCATCCTTTACCTCCTGGGCACTCCTCCTGCCTCAGCATCCCAAGTAGCTAGGACTACAGATATGTGCCACTGTGCTCAGCTATTTTTTTTTTTTTTTTTTGGAGATGGGGTCTTGCTATATTGTCCAGGCTGGTCTCAAACTCCTGGGCTCAAGTGACCCTCCCACTTCAGCCTCCCAGAGTGCTGGGATTACAAGTGTGAACCACCATGCCCAGACTAATTTGGGTTTTAGATCTTAGATCTTTGAGTTTTTTTGTTTTCTTTGAATTTTGAAAAAAATTGTAGTCATTATTTTTTCTTTTTCTTTTTTTTACTCTGTTTTATGTTTCTAGGACTCCAATTATCTGTGTATTAGAGTGACTGATAGGATCACACAGCTCACTGAGATTTCCTTCATTTTTTTTTCACCCTTCTTTTATCTGTACATTTTATCTTAGATAGGTTCTATTTCTATATTTTCAAGTTTACTGCAGTGTCTAATCGCTTGTTACTTCCATCATTCAGCGAATTTTTAATTTTAAATGCTGTATTTTTTATCTCTACCAGTTCATTTTGACAATATCTTTCATCTCACTCATAGCATTTATGTTTTTCTTTAACTCTTTGAACAAATTTGTAATATTAGTAATAACTGCTTTGATGTCTTTTTCAGCTAATTACATCATTTCTGTCATTGTTGTCACTGATAGATTCTTTATTTTGGTTCTTGGTCACATTTTGCCACTTGTTTACATATCTAATAATTTTTTTTCTTACTGGAGTTACACATTGTATTTTATGCTATTGAGTACTAGATTTTGTCTCATTCCTGCAGGCAGTTAAGTTATTTGTAGACCTGCTTGATCCTTTCAAGTTTTCTTTTTTTTTAAATTATGGACTCGGGTCAAGAGTAACCTTTTCTTCTAGGCCTAGTTTATTCCTTCTACTAGGGCATATCCCTTCCTGTGTCTCTAATGAATATCCCATGTACTTAATGAATAATCGCTGCTTGGTGGGAACTTGAAAACTTCCCAGTCATATGTGAGCTCTGGGAATTTTTCAGCTTATTATTACCACAAATAATTTTCCTTTACTGCAGCTGTTCTTTCTCCAAGTCTCATGGAATTTCACCCTAGACGTGTAGATTCATATTCAAGGGTTCCTGATGCAGATTGTTGTAGCCCTGTGTGTGTGTGTGTGTGTGTGTGTGTGTGTGTGTATAGCCTCCTTCCCTCTGGAATTCTGCTGTACAAGTTCTAGCTGCCTCCAGTTTCCTGAACTATATATATATTTTTTCCACAGTTGAGCAGACTGCTGGGATCTGTTTGCGTTTTCTCTCTCTAGTGGGTAGTCTGGAAATTGTCTTCAGGCAGAAAGCCTTAAGTGTTCACTTTGTTTGTTTCCACCTTTAATCAGGGATCATAGTCCTGTAGTAGGTATTGTCCAATGTCTGAAAACATTTATTTCATACATTTTTTCCAGTTTTTCTAGTTATTTTTAGTGGCAAGAGTGCAAGTACTTTATCAATTGCTCTTTCATGGACAAATGCAGGCATCTATATTTTAAAATTTAATTCTTGTAATAACCTTAAAAGGTTAGTATTATTAATCCCACTTTACATTTAGTAAATCTTAGGTACTAAAGGGTAAGAAAATTGATTAGATCACCTTGTTAACAATTATTCAGCATTGTACCGATGATTCATTCATTCACTCACTTCACAAATATTGAATACTTGCTTTGTTCCAGACAACAGGTTCAGTCCAGAATGCTGAATAAAGAATGCATGGTCTTGGTGCTTATTGAGCTTGCAGTTTCCTGGTGATGGCAGCACAGTGCCTGGCTTGTTGTAAAAGATCAATAAAGATTTGCTGAATTGATATCAATGTCTGCAATTGGTGCTATAAGAGCCTCCTACTATTTGTGAGTGGAGGGCCTCAATTCTGCTTTCCCATTCCACACACTTCTGAAGTGTTCCTGGTTCATGGTCATGCAGCTTTGGCTTGGTTGCTTTCCATGACAGGAAGCTTGTTATCACACAAGGCAGCACATCACATTATGAAACTCTAATTAATTACAAAGTCCCCCACCCAGGCTATAAGTGAGTACTGGGCCAGTGAAAAAGTGTAGCAGTTGTTCTGCAGAGGAGACAGGGCAGAAAGGAGGGAACTTGGGAACCATGAAGATTGACTTCATTTATCAATTTTTCCCATGCCTGATCAGGAGCTGTTTGTCTTTTAGTCTCCTAGGTCCCTGTATTCCTTCCTCAGCAACTGGCTGACAGCTTGCCTGAGAGGCTATGCAAAGAATTAATGTCTGCTGCATGAGTTGTGGGCTGGGGCCAGGCTGGACTGGGTGACCACTGAGATTCTTCCTGCTTCTGAGGGCCTTCACCTTGAGTTTTCTTGCTCCACTTCTGCTCTTCAGAAGCTTTATTCATGGTCAGACCTAAAAAATATAAAAAGCTAACCCCTGCAAGTGCACCTTCATTGCACATTTTCTCCCCAGAGTTTACAAAGGGTTTATTTAAAGTTGCCCTACTATTTTCCTCTCCACTATATGATCTAATTCCACCTGGCTTATTTCCACACTTTCCTCTTCTATTTCTGAGTCCTTGCTTCCACCTTCAGATCCTACTGGGTGAAGCTAATCTGGACTCTCAGAGGCAACAAGACTGTTCTTTGTAGTAGGGGCCCTAGAAATCCATGTCCCAAAGTGTCGGTTTGGCCCTTGGACAGAAAGCCAGGAAATACAGGTCTCTTGTATGTGTGCTGTGTTTGCAATCTGAGAGGCTCTTAAGAATGTTTTATTTATTTTAATAAAGCATTTTAATTTACCTTGGAAAAACAAAAAAAAATCTAATTTAAAATAAGGAATAAGGTTACCCGATAAACAACATTCCTCTATCATAGTGATTCCAGGCTTTGAATAACCTTGTTAATTCAATTCAACTGTGTGCCTGGGCTAGCAGAGCCAACGCTTAATCCAAGGAGACAATAGGGTAAATTGGATTGCTGGTAGCTCAAGCACACTTTGGTCCTACTGGCCTGCTTCTCTCAAAGGGCATATGGCTCAAGCAAACCTTTCAGCCTTAGCTATGAGCAGAACACCTGCTCAGCTAACTAGAAATGTATTTAACTGTGAGTATGAACCTTCAGTATAAAAAGTTATTACATATTCCTTTTCATATAAATATTTCAAATAAAATATATAAGACAAAATATTGATTGCTAAGACTGATAGTGTTGAAAATCAAATGAGTTTCAGCCATGCCTAAGAATAGGCAGGCCTAATTCAATGATCCTATTGGACTAATCATTATGAAGCCAACTTGTAAGCCAATTTGCAAATCATAGGATTTGCAAGTCTATCAGCAACTATAGTAGAAGGTCCAAATTTCTGGAATACATCGTCTTACTTTTATTTTATTTTATTTTATGACAAAGTCTTACTTTGTTACCCAGGCTGGAATGCAGTGGCACGATCTTGGCTCACTGCAACCTCCACCTCCTGGGTTCAAGGATTCTCATGCTTCAGCCTCCCAAGTAGCTAGGACTACAGATGCACACCACCACACCTGGATAATTTTTGTGTTTCTAGTAAAGGTAGGGTTTTCCATGTTGGCCAGGCTGGTCTTGAACTTCTGGCCTCATGCAATCCACCTGCCTTTGACTCCCGAAGTGCTGGGATTACAGATGTGAGCCACCATGCCCAGACTACTCTGACTTTTAAAATGTGGTTGGGTCTGATATTTGAAATGTATCACTCTATGTAGTTAGAAACTTCAAATCTCACACTATTCTTTTTGCTTAAGTTAATTAACTACTTTGACTGTAAGCACCTCACATTAACCATAATGCATCTTAACCCTCAATATCATGACATTGATTCAGTAAGAAATTATCTTCACATGGCTTGATATAAATAGTGCTAATTATTTTTGCTTTACATTCTTCCTCCGAAGCCATATCCTGACTTTTTATCCTCTTTTTTCTTCTGAAGTCTTAGCCCTAATTTGTACATAAAAACAAATTTCCTCTTTGAAGGGGAAGGTAACTTTGAAATTTACTGGGTTTGTTTTAATTTTTTCCTGTTAAAAACTTCTATTGTAAAATATAGGAGCTCTACCAAAACTGCACGAAACACATGCCTAGATCACTTACTTATAATGTGAGCGCACTTAAAACCAACACCCAGGTCAAAAACGGTGCTTTCCTAGCCTTCATGGAGTTTCTCCATCCAATCATACCAAATCTCCCTGAAGTAGCCACTTCTCTGGCTTTCCTTCTTATTTATATATTTTAAAGACAAAGTCACATTCTTTTGCCCAGGCTGGAGTGCAGTAGCATGATCATAGGTCACTGCAGCTTCGACCTCTTTGGCTCAAGTGATCCTCCTGCTTCAGCCTCCTGAGTAGCTGGTACTATAGGCACATACCACCACTCCCAGTTGATTTTTTAATTTTATTTTTTTTGTAGAGATGGGGTCTTGCTATGTTGCTCAGGCTGGTCTCAAACTCCTGGCCTCAAGTAATCTCTCTGGGATTATAGGTATGAGCCACCACTTCTGGCCTCCCCTGAATTTTATAGTAAAAATTTTATAGTAAAAATTTTCTTGTATTGCTTTACAGTTTTATCCTCTCGTATGACTCCCTAGACAGTATAGTTTCTAGTTGTCACAAACCTTCCGTTTGTGAGAGGGCAGTGTCTGAGAAGTGCAGTAAAAGTGAAGCACAATGCAGGGAGTTCTGCCCCTGTGCAAAATGTTCTGTGTGCATGCTGACCCATTGGATTCAAAATAGAACTTAAACTCGAGGGTGTTTACCAAGCTTCTCCCAGGCTACATTTAAATCTTCTTTCTTCGGATTAAGAACCCTGGTTCTCAATGACACGGGAATGATAAAATATCCCATAATTGCTTGTTTGTTCATTCCACCTTACACACAAAAGTCTCAGAATAACAATACAAACGCTATCACTGCCACTATCATTAATGAAAGCATTAAATTGTTTTGCGGATGTTGTACCCATTTTGGTCCCATTTTCGGTAACATTGTATCTATTTTGCCAGAGCACAGAGCAATACATACCATGCTCTCTCCCTTTTAATCCACATTATTGGACTTAGTTATTCAAGTAACTATTTAAAGCTTGCAACCAGTACCTTTATTGGTGCCTCACTAGACATTTTGTTTTTCTGAAGTTAATTCCTTAGCAAGTTCCTCAGGAAGGGCTCACACATGCTGGTAACAGTTTTTCTGTGCCATTTATGTATGGAAGTCAGTTTGTTGGCTCTAAACCTTAGGCTCACATTTTCTTTCATATTTTAAATGCTACTCCATTTTCTTATGGCTAAACCATTGCTGTCAAAAAGCCTGATGCTAATACTATATTTCCCCTTACAAAGCTATAAAGCACTTGCTTGTTTGTGTCGATGTCCGAATATATTTTTTAAGTCTAGTAGTTTTACTGGACTATATGACTTGGCCATTCTGGGTCAATATGATCGGGTTCAGGCTGTCTTTTTCAATGTATAATGCCGATGTGTAGTGTGTATGGAACTGTTTACAGAAATCAAGTTTTTATGTGCACAGATGCTTATCAACATTTTAGTGGGACGGCAGCACTGGTTTCTGGAATTCCATAAACAATATTTGGGGGAGGTTCTAGAGCAAGGATCATCAAACTACAGGCCATGGGCCAAGTTTGGCCAGCTGCCTGTTTTCTTGCAGCCCGCAAGCTGAGAATGGTTTTTGCCTTTGGTGAAATTTGAAATGGTTGTATATGTCACTATGCACAGTCCTCCATATTCCCTCTTGGCCCTGAGAGCCTAAAATATCTACTTATCTGGCCTTTTAAGGAAAAGCACGTTGCCTTCTGTTATGAAAGAACGATTACAGTAAACATGGGCAAGCATCCAGCGGACAGGGTAGAGGCCACCAAATCAGGAGATTGACTCGATTTGTTCTCGATGCCACAGACCTTCATCTCCTCATTTCTTTTTGCCTAGACATCCGCTTTCAGAACTTCCCACAGGGACTCCAGGTCCTGCCTCCACTTCCCATGACCCTTTCTATCTCTCTAGCAAGCTCCTCTCACAATGGGGCCTGATGAAGTCACTCACATTGAGGGAATTTACAATGTGCTGGGAAATGCTATTCATTCTGAGAACCTTTCATTTCTCTAGGGATAATGGCTTTAAGGAAAAGGGACTGGTGTCTGAGTTTTGAATTCCAAGATTCAGTCAGTGTGTATGTATGCGTGTGAGTGCGAGTGTGTGTTTATGTGCGTGAGTGTGGGGCTATGTGAATGTGTATGTGTGCATTTGCCTGAGTGTGTGTGGGGGTGTGATTGTGTATATGGTATGTGTGAATGTCTTTGTGTGAATGTGGGGACTGTGTGTCTGTGTGTACAAGCATATGAGTGTATGGGAGTGTTTGTGAGTGTGTATCTGTGTATTTATGCTTGAGTGTGAGTGGGGAATGTGTGTGTATGTGTGTGTAGTGGGTGTGTGAGAGTGTGCAGGTGTCTGTAAGTGTGCACTTGTGTATGTTTATATTTGTGTTTGAGTGGGAGTGGGAGAATGTGTGTGTAGTGCGTGTGAGTATATGTGTATATTTGTGAGTGGGGGTGGGGGATGTGAATGTGTATTTGTGAGTGTTTGTGTTGGGTATGTGTGTGAGTGCATGTGTGTGAATGTGAATGTGTGTGGGTATGTATATGAGAGTGTGTGTGAGCATATGTGTGTGAGAGTGTAAGTGCTTGAGAGTGTGTATTTGTGAGTGTGTATGAGTGTGTGAAGGTGTGTGTGAGTGAATTTGTGTGTGGGCATGTGTGAATCTGAGTGTATTGGGTCTGCAAGTGTGTGTGTGTGTGTGAGAGAGTGTAGGTGTGTGTGTGTCAGGATGTGTGTGAGTGAATGTGTGGGTGTGTGTGTTTGTGAATGTATTGTGTCTGCAAGTGTATGTGTGTAAAAGGGTATGTGTGTGAGCGTGTGAGAGTATGTGTTTGAGGGTATTGTGTGAGTGTGAGTGAATGTGTGTGGGTGTGTGAGTGTACTGGGTCTGAGAGTGTGTATGAAAGTATGTGTGTGAGTGTATGTATATGAGTAAATGTGTGAGCATATGTGTGTGAGGCTGTTTGTGTGTGAGGGCATGTGAGTGAGAATGTGTGTGTGAGAGTGTGTAACTGACTGTGTGAGGCTGTGAGTGTGTGTGAGCGTGAGGGTGGTGGTCATGGTGAGCGGGTGGACTGGGATGCTCCTGGGCTTCGGAGGTGCTCCGTGCCTCTCTTCGCAGTCATCCACGGGATCTGGCGCCTGGACCTGGTGAGCAATTAGCACAGTGCATCCGATGACCCCCTCTCAGGCCAGGCAAGCTGCAGGGGTTGTGAAAGGAAGGGCTGCACCGGCTCTCCTCGCCCCCCACTGGGACTCGGTTCCCTCCCGGGGGTGGAGGGCTCCGGGGCTCTGCAGGTGCAGGTCTCAGCACTGTCAGGACTCTGGTGAATGAGCCTTAAGTAGATGGAATGAGCAAGTGTGTTCTTGGGCGGGAACGCATGATGTCGTAAAAAGATCACGTGTGTCCAAATTGCAATCCCAACAGGATTTCTTTTGGAGTAGAATTAAATGATCATATCGCAGGGGGAGGGAGGAAGCCTGAAAATTTCCTGGAAAACAATGCGAACATTAGTGAAGAAAATTTACACTACACACTGAAAGTAATCAAACCAATATTGTTTTAGTATAGGAACATATGAATTAATTAATAGACTAGAGGATCCAGAAATAGGTTCTAATACATAAGAAAATTAAATTCATGATAAAAGTAGAATCGACATTTTATTTAGAAAAGTTGGCTTGTCTGAAAAGTGATGCTGGCACAACTTGCCGGTTGTCCATCTGGAAAAATATAACGTTGGACCACTATGTCAGACCGAATCCAAAAATAAATTGCAGTTGGATTAAGGACATATGCTTAAAAAATCACTAAAAATTGTAAAAGCAATTTTAAGGGTGAGGAGACATTGTTAACAAAGAAAACTGAAAAGTTATGGGGTGATAGAAACGCACATCACAGTCTATATGAACATTCATTGCAGAAAGAAGCCAGGAACAAAATTTAAAAATAAGTGATAGTTTTGGAAAATGTGTTTGAATGAAAAGGACAAATAAAGCTCTGATGTCTTACAAAAATGACAAGTGAAAAGAGAGACAGATGGGTCCAGCATGTGAACAAAAGGACCTGGGGATCTCCCCGGAAGCAGGACTGCCTGTGTCTAAGAAGTTTAGGGAGGCGTGATTTGGGGTGGGAAAGGATCCCATCTCAGCTCAGAGGCTCCCTCAGTTCCCAAGCCCCCAGATCCTCCTCAGTGGCCACGGGGTGGCCTCAGTTCTCCCAGCCCTGCCCCGCTGGTCCCCGCATGTCCTTGGGGAGGCCTGCCTTCCTTCATCCCTGCCGGGGTCCCCGCCCTGCACGCCTGGCCAGCACCCACATGTTATGGAAGCAACGACTTTCTTTACCTCCACCAGACCAGGGGCTCTGCGGTCAGCTTCAGGTGCCTGCCGGGTTCCAGCGACACCATGAGGAGCGCAGTTAATACCTGCTGTGGAAATGGGTATGAATTGCATAAGAGTTTTGTGTGTCCCCTTCCCTTTTACAAATTCAGCCAACATTTAAAAACGGATAGATGGTAAAAGCTACCTTCCTTTCTTTCCTTTAAAGATGGGAAGATCTGTCCTCTGGATGGAGCAATGGCCATCCCGGAGCTGTGAGGCGTCTCCCTTCCAGTTCAGAGTCCGCCCCGACCCTGCAGGCATTTGGGTTTGAGACCCCAGAATCTGGCTTCTCCGGTGTTCTCTGTAGCTCTGGGGCCACACCCCTGTTTTGAGTCGGCTGTATAAGGGTGCTTCTCAGGTTTCTGGGACCATTCTTTACCAGATCCTCTGTGAACCTTGGCTTTGATTAAATCTAAGTTTTCTCTCGTGGTTTTTGCCTTTAGATCCAGCATACCTGGCTCTTGTATTCCCAGCTTCTAAAAATGCCAGCTTTATGGTTTATATCTAACCATCTATCCATGAATCCATCCATCCATCCATCCATCCATCCATCCATCCATCCACGTACATGCATGCACATACACGTACATGCACATATGTGTGCACACATACATATAATTTTAAATATATATATTTATTTATAAAATAGCGTTTAGGACAGCTGTCTTCCAGATATTGAGACATGATTTTCCTATACCCTGGAAGCAGGCAGAAATAATTACGGGGCAGACTTTTGTGCTGTGTCTTTAAAGATTTGGGGGATGCCTTCATCACACTGTCCACTTTCTTCCTGTTCCTGGCTCTGCCATCCGGAGCAGTACCGGCTTTCCAGCAGAAGTCACGTCTTGGAAGAGCTGCACACCTGCCAGTTCTAATCACACCCTGGTCTTACTGGCTCTTAGGAAAAAACAGAAACAAAAACCAACCAAACAAACAAACAAAACCCTTGGAACTCATTAAAAACTTAGGACACTCATATTTTTTTTTTTAAAAAACCTTATTTTTCTTATAATAAGGGATATATGGATTACATTTTTTAAATTAAAGATTTTTTTTAAAAAGCTTTTGCGTCTCTCATGGGGATATCTGTGACTTATCATGCAGGGCTTGGCTGTCATCAGAGATCAACTGGCAATAAGCTAGCACTTCTCTTACGTGATCTGAAGAGTCTCAGGCTACATGGCTCCCACCTAGTATTTCCTGGTACTGCCTTGTGTTTTGAACACATCTGCAAGACACCCTTGGTTGACTCATTAATTCCTTGTCATGCTCTCAAAAAAAAACTTTAATGGGGCTATTTTCTATGTTTTTAGCCCAGCATGATGAGCTTTTTCCTTGAGATTTTCTAAATTTTCCTGTAGGTCCTGAGAATCCATCCCCTGATCAGCTCTTGATGTAATTTCTAGGCTTGGTGTGAGGAAGGTGGTGAGTTTTTACAATTTGCTCTTTTTAAAACACTCAGGGAGACAGTGGTTTTAATCATCCCAAGCCTGCCACTCAGCTTGGTGGCCCCATTTGTGTGTCTACTTGAGAGTCTCATAGCAACGTCGCACCCAGTGGCAGATTTCTTGAGAAAAGCTGGGGATGATTCATTGATGGCATAGGTGAAAATAAAAAGAGCTTCGTAAACTTGGGTGACAGCTTTGAAAGGTGGGGAGCCAGAGCCTTGGGTTGATGAGAACCATGAAGACCTGCCCTGCTCAGGCAGAAAGAGGTGCGCCTCTGTTACCAGCTTTATGCCTCTTGTTTATTTCTAATAGGCTCCACATGCACCACTGATGCCCTGGCTGTGTTTGTCCTGGCTGTACCCACGAAGAGCAAGAGTGATGACAGTTTTGAACATACAACTCAGGCTCTCACTTCTTGTAAGAAGAAGTACCACTTGTTAGCCATTTCCTAAGGGCCAGCTCTGCTGAATATTTCAGTTTTGACTCTCACAGCAATCCTAGGAGATGAATGCTACCTCTTTCCACATTTGACAGATGAGCAAACTGAGTCTTTAAGAATTTACGTAACTGGCTCTGGCAGGGCCAGAGATTGCACAGGGCGCTGCCTGACACCCAGGCCAATGCCAGACCACATGGCGGCCTGTAGCGTGGAGGTGAAGAGCTCCCACCCAGAGGCCAGACGGCGGAATCTTTTCTCTGTACTTGCTTGCTGGGTGACCCTGACCTCTCGGGATCTGTTTCCTTTTATACAGAATGTGGACAGTAAAGGGCCTCTTCATAGCGGTGGTGCAAGCAGTAAGGAATTACAACACCAAAGCTCACAGAACAGTGGGGCCGCTCATGTGAGCATGAGATGTTGTTGCCATGCCATCTCCAAAGAGCAGAGAGAATTCTTGGTAAGAAATGGAGCTTATATTTTTAGAGGTCTGTTGGGTCAATATTCACATTATACATTTTCCATTAACTTCCTGCCCTCTCCCTTTTTATTTTCTTTCACTGAACTCTGGATTTCAGCCATGTCCAGTGTATATGCTTCACAAACTCCCGATATGCACATGATTGGTATCTGCACTATAACACCATGTGGGCTCCTATGTGGTGTTACATCTGCAAAAATGAAATCTGTCACTCACATGACGGTTACGTTACCTGTCAGAAGGACAGAATTCTGGAAGAACAACTCTCATTTCTCAGTGAATGCATGGTTCCCCCAGGGATAAAAAGGTGTCTTTGCACGATCCTCTGCTCTCCTCTCTCTTAATGGGCGCGCCAGAAGCACGCAGTCAGGATGCCAGCCAGCATCTCCCGCTTGGGCCTTCATTGTTCATTTGGTGTTTAGGGTGCATCAGGGTTAAATTTCATGATCATTAAGACACAATTTTGGCCAGACGTGGTGGCTCACGCCTGTAATCCCAGCACATTGGGAGACTGAGGTGGGCAGATTGCTTTGAGCTCAGGAGTTCGAGACCAGCCTGGGCAACATGACGAAACCCCGTCTCTACAAAAAACACAAAAATTAACGGGGCATTGGTGGCACGTGCCTGTAGTCCCAGCTACTCAGGAGGCTGAGCCTCGGAAGCAGAGGTTACACTCCAACCTGGGCAACAGTGAGACCCTGTCTCTCACACACGCACACACACGACACAATTATGACTATGCCCCCGTTACAGATCCAAAACACAGGCGAAGGAGTTATATCTTAGTCCAGAGCCTGGATTAAAATCCAGACCTGTTTGTGCCGTTGCCCCATAAGTGGGCAAGCAGCTCCTAATAGGGTTGGGTGTAAGCCTCCTCCACTAAATGTTCATTCCCAAAGTTTGCCAGGACCTTGGCATCCCTGGGGCTGCAGGCTGTTGTCCATAACATGGAGACAGTAAGCTTCAAACAGCAGAGAGAGCATCTCAGACCCAGTAGCTGCTAAAAGCTGCAGAGTGCCTGACTTGGAGCCAAGGATATATTTATAACACAGAGCTGTTAAAATTACCCATTTAGAAGGTATTTTTCTCAAGATTTCCCTTGGGTAACTCTGAAGGGCAAAGTAATTCTGAACCCAGAAGCACACAGTGTTTGCTGTGCCACCTCGTAATGGAAATAATACCAGCTTAACTGCTCAGGGCCTCTGAATTCAGAAGCAAGCTGAGGCATAACATGTAATGGACTGTTTTTCCAACACCAGGTAATGCTCATAGACCACAAACATTGTGTACAGTGAATACAACTTTTGATCATTATAACTAAAAACTTCCAATCAATTTCTTTTTTCTCACCTCCATATCCAGCATGACTGGAAGCCTGTTTTTTTTAACCTTAAAAAATATATCCAGGATTTCTAGTTCAGCTTCAAAATGTAAAGAGTTTGAAAGTCATTACTCCCATCCTTCCAACAAGAAAAGAGCTAAAAAAGCTAAAACTCAAAAACCTCTTTTCAATCCATCAGAGCGCTAGAAGGTTGCAGCCACCCAGATCTGCTTATCTGGACCAGACGTCACTGGCGCCGTGAGGTAGGAGCATGTAACTGGTAATGTTGTTGGATTGCTGGAAGCTGAGTATGGACTGGGGTGAGGGTGGGAAATTCCTAGGACTGCAGTCTTAGGGGGCTCCATATTTTTGTAGGCTTTTCCTCTAGGAATGCTACCAGGTTCTCACATCGAAGAGCCAAGGAAAATCTCCTTGTTGTCTTTGGCAAAGGGAGGGGAAATGTAACCATTCTGAGATATATCCAGGGTATTTTCCATAACTAAGGCTCCACCAGCAAGGGGAAATGCTTAGTCAGAGCCTTATCCCAATCTGGGGGCTCCGGAGGCAGAGGCTACAGTGGGCCAAGATCGCACAATTGCACTCCAGCCTGGGCGAAAGAGTGAGACTCTGTCTCAAAATAAATAAATAAATAAATAAATAAATAAATAAATAAGGATAATTGATATGCTAAGAGAGGAGAAAAAGTAATTTACATAAAATGGTCAACTAAAACTAATGTAGGCAGAAAAGGAGATGAGATAGACACAAAAAGTGCAACAAGTAGAAAACAGCTACAAACATGGTAGATATTAATCCAACCATATCGATAGTCACTTTAATATGAATAGTCTACATATAATTAAAGGACAGAGATTGTCAGGGTGGATTAAAAATAAGACACAAGTCTCTAAATTTAAGCACTCAGGTAAGTTAAAGAGCTGAAACATGATATATTATTCTAACATTAACCAAAAGAAAGCTAAAGTAGATATATTAGTTTCAGGCAAAGTAAGTTTCAAAATATGGAAAATTATCAGAGATAAGGAGGAGTATCACTTAATGATAAATGGGTTAATTCTGCAAATAAAACCCGAAAACATGAAAATCCTTCATATCTATAAATCTCGCAACAGAGCATCAAAGAATGTGTAGCCAAAACTGATAGAATTGAAAGGAGAAAAAGACACATTGATTATGTAGTTGGAGGCTTCAATATTCCTTTGTCAGTACTTGGTAGATTAAGCAGGCAGAGAAGATATGTGAGGATATAGATGATCTGAACAGCTTTATAATTAGCTTTATTTATTTGACATGTATAGAATACTCCACCCAAAAAAAGCAGAGTACATATTCTTCCTAAATTCATCTTTACCACGGCAGACTACACTCAGGGCCATAAAACTCTTCTTAAATTTTAAAAGAATAGAAAACTTTTGGAGTATGTTTTCAAACTACATTGGAATGAAACTAGAAATCAATAACAGAAAGAGAGCTGGAAAATCCCTAAATATTTGGAAATTGAGCAACAAAAGCCAAAATTGTACATTGGTCAAAGAAAAAGTCTCATAGAAATTAAATATTTTGATCTAAATGAAAATAAAATACTATTAATCAAAATTAGTTGAATGCAGCAAAAGCAGTGCTTTGAGAGAAATTCATAGCATTAAATATATATGTAAGAAAGGCATAAAGATCTAGAATCAATAACCTAGGTTTTCATCTTAGAAAACTAGAGAAAGAAGGGTAATTTAATCCTAAAACAAGCAGAAGAAAAAATATTAGAGCAAAAATCAAGGATGTTTTGAATGCAAAAATGGTAGAGAAAAATCAATAAAATTAAAAGCTATTTCTTTGAAAAGATCAATAAATTGATAAACCTCTAGCCATGAAAACCAAGAAAAGACAAAAAATACCAATACCAGAAATAAAAGAAGGATCATTACTATTGATCTATGGACATTAAAAGGAATACTATGAACAACTCTAGCCCCTACATTTGATCACTTAGAAGAAATGGACCAATTTTTTGAAAGACATAATTTACTAAAACCTACACAAGGAGAAACAGGAGAGGCTTCCTTAACCTGATAATAAAACATTAAAAAAAAAACCCTACAGCTAACATCTCAGTTAATAATAAGAAACTGAACCCTTAACCCCTAATATCAGGAACATGGCAATAAAGTCCTTCCTCACCACTTCTTCATTGTACTAGAAGTTGTAGCTAGTGCTAGAAAAAAGGAAATAGAAGTTATGCATTGGGGAAGGAGAAATAACACTGTCTTTATTTATAGATGACATGATTGTCTATGTAGAAAATCCCAAAGAATTGACAAAAAAGTCCTGGAGCTAATAATACTGTAAACCATAGGACACAAAGTAAACATATAACATTCAGTTGCTTGTGTCTATATCAGCAATGAACACGATATTTACAATACGAAAAACGTCATTTACATTATATATTGAATTGTGTTCCCCCACTTCCAAAAAAGTATATTGATGTTCTAATCCCCCAGTACTTCATAATATGACCTTGTTTGGAAATAGGGTCATTACAGATATGATTAGCTAAAATGAGGTTATACATGACAAGCTAGGCCCTTAATCCAATGTGACTGGTGTCCTATTAGAAAGAACAGCGTGTGTAGAGACAGAGGCAGGCACAGAGAGAAGATGTGAAAACACAAGGAGAAGGCAATCTACAAGGCAGGGAACACCTGCAGCTGCCAGCAACTGTAAAACAGGCATGAGGCAGAGCCTTCTCTCACAGCCCTCAGAAGAAATCAACCCTGCTAGCACCTGGATTTTGGGTCTCTGGCCCCCAGGACTGTAAGACAATAAATTTCTGTTAAGCCACCAAGTTTGTGGTACCTTGTTAGAGCAGCCCTAGGAAACTAGCACAGAATAGCACACACACACAAAAGGAAAAAATAGAAGAGCAAGAAAGAAAGATATAAAAGAAAAAATTGGAATTCTGTGGCATAAACTTAACAAAGTATTACAAGATCTATATGTGGAAAGAGACAATCTTTTATGAAAAGATCAAATAAAGTGAACTGGATTGCATGTCCTTGCACTGGAAGGCTTAATATTCTTAAAATGTTAATTCTTCCCACCTTGATCTATAAACACTAGCAATAGAATGAAAGAAGACACAGGCCAGGCGCAGTGGCTCACGCCTGTAATCCCAGCACTTTGGGAGGCTGAGGCAGATGGATCACCTGAGTTGGAGACCAGCCTGGCCAACATGGTGAAACCTCGTCTCTACTAAAAATACAAAAAATTAGCCAGGTGTGGTGGTAGGCACCTGTAATCCCAGCTACTTGGTAGGCTGAGGCAGGAGGATCACTTCAACCCGGGAAGCAGAGATTGCAGTGAGCCAAGATCATGCCATTGCACTCCAGCCTGGGCAACAAGAGCAAAACTCTGTCTCAAAATATAAAATAATAAATAAAAAAAGAGAAGACACACACTGGGAAAAAAATATTTGCGAAGCACATTATCTGCCAAAGCACTTGAATCCAAAGTATACAAAGTACTCTTTAAATTCAACAATTGGGAAACAAACTACTCAATTAAAAAATGAGCAAAAGGGCCGGACGTGGTGGCTCACCTCTGTAATCCCAGCACTTTGGGAGACTGAGGCGGGTGGATCATCTGAGATCAGAAGTTCGAGACCAGCCTGGCCAATGTGGTGAAACCCCATCTCTACTAAAAAATACAAAAATTAGCTAGACGCGGTGGCAGGCGCCTATAATCGTAGCTACTCAGGAGGCTCAGGCAAGAGCATCGCTTGATCCCGGGAGGCAGAGTTTGCAGTGAGTCGAGATCACGCCATTGCACTGCAGCCTGGGGGACAAGAGTGAGACTTTGTCTCAAAAAAAGAAAGAAAAAAAAAAAAAGAGCAGAAGATCTGAAGAGACACCTCACCAAAGAAGATATACAAATGGCAAGAAGAGTTTTGGAAATAATTTCTTAGTATTCTTCAAATAGCAGGTGTAATATCACAGATATGCAGCTTCTATACTCTGCATCCTACCACTTATTAGTCACCTCCCTCTTTTGAGCCTTATAAGTCATGTAAGGGTGATGGAGAGTTGTTGTGAATATTTTAAAAGACAATAAAACATGTGTCTGACAGAGTAGATTATCAGTAGATCTTAGTTTCTGCCTTTAAAAATGCAAAATGCTGTACAGTTGACCCTTGAACAACAAGGATTTGAACTATGTTAAGTCCACTTATATGCAGATTTTTTCTTTTCTTTTTCCTTTTTTTTTTTTTTCGTTGAGATGGAGTCTTGCTCTGTCACCAGCATTGAGTGCAGTGGCAGGATCTCAGCTCACTGCAACCTCTGCTTCCCGGGTTCAAGCGATTCCCCTGCCTTAGCCTTCTGAGTAGCTGAGACAACAAGCACACACCACCACGCCTGGCTAAATTTTTGTATTTTAGTAGAGATGGGGTTTCACCATGTTGGCCAGGATGGTCTTGATCTCTTGACCTTGTGATCCGCCCACCTCGGCCTCCCAAAGTGCTGGGATTACCAGAGTGAGCCACTGTGCCCAGACGGAGATTTTTTCAATGAAGTTTAAACGAAGTGTGCCTGCCTCCTCTGTCCCCCTTTTCCACCTCCTCTACTTCCTTCATCTCTGTCCCTCTGAGACAGCAAGGCCAACCCCTCCTCTTCCTCCTTCTCCTCAGCCTACTCAACGTGAAGATGATGAAAACCAAGATATTAATAATGATCCACCTCCACTTCGTGAATAGCAAATATATTTCTCTTCCTTATGATTTTCTTAGTAACTTTTTTTTTATTGTAAGAACAGAGTATATAATACATTTAACATACAAAATATTTGTTAACCAACTGTGAGTGTTATCAGCAAGGTTTCTGGCCAATAGTATGCTATGAGTAGTTAAGTTTTGGGGAATCAAAAGTTATGCACAGATTTTTGACTGCATGGTGAGTTGCCACCCCTAACTGCCATGTTGTTCAATGGTCAACTATGTTTAGGTGTTTGGCTCACTGTGAGTTTTGACATCAATTCTATAAGAAACTTAACCTTGTATGATTTTCTGCTCAGCAATGTAAGTCTTAGTCATATTCATGGGAAGCCTCTTCAAATCAAACCCCATGTTTTCCTATTTGTGATGATATTGTTCTTGTCCCCTAGACTGCTACAGCATCAGCTAGAAGAGGCTGCCAGGACCACAGTTCCCAAAATAATGCAGTGAAAGTGTGACAAGCTAGACGATCAGTCCTCTGAACTGAATGCATTGCACGTTCAGATTCTCTAAACTAAACATGCGTGATCATAATATTTCTTTTGAACTGTAAAGACAATATGTTACAGAATTTGGAAAAATAGATAAAAATATCACCCGCTGTTCTACCACATTCACAAAATATATGAGTTTTTTCCTTCAACCATTGCAATCTGGGTCCTGATACATCTGTGTAAAATAACACCAATATGAAATACAAAGTAAATGTTTCTACTTAATGTGCGTTTCCATGGGCAGACTCTTTCTGCTGATGAAGGCCTGAAGGCAGAGAAGACAAAGCATCGTCACACCCTTGGTCAGTTCCTCCAGGAAAGCAGAAATTGGAGGATTTTCCCAATCGAGCTCTTTTCAGAAAAAAATTAGTTTCTTCAGGGATACCTGGAAAGGCTGCATCTCCTGATAAGCACATGCATTTTGTACAATGTTCCGTAATTTGAAACTCTTTTAGATTTTTTTTTTTTTTTTGCTAACACATACTTTTCCCATAAAACTGCCCCTAGGGGATGTACTACATGAATATTTAGGGGATGTTGCCAGGATGGATGGTCTCTAACAAGCAGGGAAACATGCTTTTACCTAGAAAAGGAGACCCTTGAGACCCTGACAGAGCTGGGATGGAATAACTTAAGTTCTTCCTAAAAAAGCAACGGAGGCTTCAAAGAAACCCAGTCCTGCCTGTCGAGGTGTTTCCTGCTGTTCTGCGATAGCAATCCTGTGGCCTCCAGCCTTGGCTGGCCAGACCCCTTGGAGACAGAAAGCAGAAGCCAGTTTCCTGACCTATGGGTCCTTGGAGACAGAAAGCAGAAGCCAGTTTCCTGACCTATGGATGCTTCATCCTCAGGAGCATTCTGGCATTCAAAGGGCCAAGCAAGGTTTAGAGCAACTTGAGGCCTTCAAGCCACTGTCTTGTTAGAGTTCTGGAAAGCCAGCTCCTCAGAAGTCACCTCAAGCTTTCGTCCCTCCAGCGCCAGCTCTTCTCCAGCTCCGTAGCTTCCTGTTCGCTATTATATATTAGAAAATCCCCTCCTCTCATCTCTCATTCTTGGTGTGGTCGCTCATACAAACGGCAGACAGTCCTTTGTATGGATTTATAGCCTACAGGCCACGTCCCCACCTTCTCTCTCATTTAACCCATGTGTCATTTTACTGAGGAAGAAATGGAGACTTGGAGACGATCCGTTGCTGGAAAGTGGCTCCAACTCCCGAGTGGTGAATCCAGAGCCGGTAGCCCTTGTTCACTCGGCACCTGCCCCAGCTTTTCTTCAGGGCTGTGGAGCAGTGGTTTCTGTTCCACCCTTCTCAGGGAGGGATCTTTCAAGCTTGCCTCTGCCACTGTATTGTCAATTGGGCCAACAGTACCCCCACACTTCTGGAGATGCTGCTGCAGGATTGCTGCAGGACTGATGACCTTCTACGGGATCCTGTCACCTCAGGATCACCCCCTCAGCCTGTGTTAGGGTCGTCTTCAAATTGTAAAGGGAACAGGAAAATAAAGATGCTTGAGGGGAAGCACCAAGGTAATGGGATAACTTTTCTCTTTTCATTCTAATGAATGCGTGTGTGTGCAGTGTGAGTGTGCGTGCATGTATGCATGTGTGTGTGCAGTGTGAGTGTAGGTTTGTGTGTAGTGTGTGTATTTGTATGGTGTGTGTGATATATGGTGCATGTGGTGTAGGTTTTTGTGTGGGTTTGATGTGTGTGCCTGTGTGTATGTGGTGTGAGTATGTGTGGTATGTGGTAAGTCTTGTGTGTGTGTTTGTGTGTGGGCAGTGGTGTGTGTGTGTGATGTATGTGTGGTATGTGGTGTGTGTCTGGTGTATGAGTGATGTGTGTAGGGTGTGTGCATTTGTGTGGTGTGTGTATGGTGTATGTGGTATGTGGTGTGTGTGTGTGGTATATGGTGTGTGGTGTGTGCGTTTCTGTGTGGGAGTGTGTGTGTGATGTGTATGTAGTGTGGTACATGGGTTGTGTGTGGTGTGTGTCATTGTATGTGGTGTGTGTGTCTGAGTGTGGGGGTGTGTGATGTGTATGTAGTGTGGTACATAGTGTGTGTTTATGTGTGTGGTGTATGTGTTTCTATGGTGTGTGTTTGTATGTGTTATGTGTGGTGTGTGTGTTTGTGGTGTGTATGTTTGTACAGTGCATGTGTGGTGTGTATAATATATGCTGTGAGTTTGTGTGTATGTGTATATGTGTGTGTTTGTATGTGTGTGTGGTATACGGTGTGTGTTTGTGTGTGGGGTGTGTGTGTGTGAGATTTGTATGGTATGTAGTATAGTATGTGTTTGTATGGTGTGCTGTGTGATGTGTGTGGTATGTAGTGTGTGTTTGTGTTTGGGGGGTATGTGTGGTGTGTGTGTATGGTATGTGGTGTGTGTGTGGTATGTAATGTATGGGAGTCATGTGGTGGTGTGTGTGTGTCTTTGTGTGTGTATGTGTATGTGTGGTATGTGGTGTTTGTGTGTGTGGTGTGTGTTTCTGTGGTGTGTGTGTGGTATGTGGTGTCTGTGTGGTGTGTGTTATGTGGTGTGTATGTGTGCTTGTGTGTATGTGATATGTGTTTTTGTGGTGTGTGTGTGGTATGTGGTATTTGTATGTGTGTTTGTGTGGTGTGTGTGGTATGTAGTGTGGGGGGGGGTATGTGGTGGTGTGTGTGTGTCTTCGTGTGTGTATGTCTGTGTGTGTGGTATGTGATGTTTGTGTGCATGTGTGGTGTGTGTGTGGTGTGTGTGTTATGTGGTGTGTGTGCTTGTGTGTATGTGATATGTGTTTTTGTGGTGTGTGTGTGGTATGTGGTATTTGTGTATTTGTGTGGTGTGTGTGGTGTGTGTGGTATTTAGTGTGGGGGGGAGTATGTGGTGGTGAGTGTGTGTCTTTGTGTGTGTATGTCTGTGTATGGTATGTGATGTTTGTGTGCATGTGTGGTGTGCGTTTGTGTGGTGTGTGTGTGGTATGTGGGGGGTGTGTGTGTGTTTGTGTGGTGTGTGTGGTATGTGGTGTTTGTGTGTGTGGTGTGTATGGTATATAGTATGTGTTTGCGTGGTGTGTGTGGTGTGTGTTTGTGTGTATGTGTGTATGTGGAGGTAGTACTTTCCCTTTCCTAAGGTGAGGACAGACGATGTCGAGAGAGCAGCTTACAGACATGGAGAACTGAGCCGAGTGCAGTGAGGGGCCTGGGGCAACTTAGTCTGCATCCCCCTCCCCAAATAATGTCCAGGATATTTCTTCCTGTTGCTCCAGAACTAAGGATGATCATTTAGTTTGTCTTTTAATCAAAGATAGAAAAAGTTTTCTGCCAAGTAACACTGATGCACAGCAATTGAATTAAAGGTCATGTAAATGAAAAGCAACTTTATCTGTTAGGAAAGTATGTAAAATCTTCTAATCTTTTAAAAATTTTAAGTAAGAAAATATACAATCTCTACCTAATAAAAGCAATAAATTAAAGAAGTTAATTTCAGCATCGAGTTTAGAAGACAATGAGATTCTGAAATGGTGACCTGGAGAAGGAAGATAAAGACAAGCCTCTCTCCAGTTTGCTCAGCACCAAGAGACACACATCTCACTAATTTACCAGCATGGGCTTGATTTGAGGGAAAAAAAATACAATGAGAAAGATTGTGGGAAAGAAAATCTCAGAAAAGAAAGATCAGCATGCATTAGAAAGAGAATTTTAAAGCTGTAATTTGAGATCTAGGAATCAAGTTTTATCCCAAAGATCAGATGGTTAAAACTTGACAAAAACAAGAAATGGGGAAAGGATTCCCTATTTAATAAATGGTGCTGGGAAAACTGGCTAGCCATATGTAGAAAGCTGAAACTAGATCCCTTCCTTACACCTTATGCAGAAATTAATTCAAGATGGATTAAAGACTTAAATGTTAGACCTAAAACCATAAAAACCCTAGAAGAAAACCTAGGCAATATCATTCAGGCCATAGGCATGGGCAAGGATTTCATGACTAAAACACCAAAAGCAATGGTAACAAAAGCCAAAATTGACAAATGGGATCTAATTAAACTAAGGAGCTTCTGCACAGCAAAAGAAACTACCATCAAAGTGAACAGGCAACCTACAGAATGGGAGAAAATTTTTACAATCTACCCATCTGACAAAGGGCTGATATCCAGAATCTACAAAGAACTTAAACAAATTTACAAGAAAAATCAACCCCATCAAAAAGTGGGCAAAGGATGAGAACAGACACTTCTCAAAAGAAGACATTTATGCAGGCAACAGACA
This sequence comes from Theropithecus gelada, assembly GCF_003255815.1. Classification (NCBI taxonomy): domain Eukaryota; kingdom Metazoa; phylum Chordata; class Mammalia; order Primates; family Cercopithecidae; genus Theropithecus; species Theropithecus gelada. The sequence goes on from NC_037670.1 coordinate 22,011,454, forward strand.
CATGAAAAAATGCTCATCATCACTGGCCATCAGAGAAATGCAAATCAAAACCACACCAGTTAGAATGGCAATCATTAAAAAGTCAGGAAACAACAGGTGCTGGAGAGGATGTGGAGAAATAAGAACGCTTTTACACTGTTGGTGGGACTGTAAACTAGTTCAACCATTATGGAAGACAGTGTGGAAATTCCTCAAGGATCTAGAACTAGAAATACCATTTGATCCAACCATCCCATTACTGGGCGTATCCCCAAAGGATTGTAAATCATGCTGCTATAAAGACACATGCACACATATGCTTATTGTGGCACTATTCACAATAGCAAAGACTTGGAACCAACCCAAATGTCCATCAATGATAGACTGGATTAAGAAAATGTGGCACATATACACCATGGTACACTATGCAGCCATAAAAAAGGATGAGTTCGTGTCCTTTATAGGGACATGGATGCATCTGGAAACCATCGTTCTGAGCAAACTATCACAAGGACAGAAAACCAAACACCACATGTTCTCACTCATAGGTGGGAATTGAACAATGAGATCACTTGGACACAGGAAGGGGAACATCACACACCAGGGCCTGTCGTGGAGTGGGGGGAGGGGGGAGGGATAGCATTAGGAGATATACCTAATGTAAATGATGAGTTAATGGGTTTAGCACACCAACATGGCACATGTATACATACATAACAAACCTGCACATTGTGCACATGTACCCTAGAACTTAAAGTATAATAATGAAAAAAGAAATCAAGTTTTATCCCATGTTAGTACTACCAGAAAATGCAGTGTTGCTACTTTAAAATGTAGGAGATGTCACTCCTGTATCACTTGAGGGAAATACGGTTTTGAGTTTAAGAAAAGTTCTAATATTTATATTTTTCTGTTTATATAATTAAATTCCAAAATAAAAAAAAATCATTTTGCAACATGAGGATTAATGGAGCCCTCCTTAAGATTTGCCTGGGATGCTGCAACAAGTTGAGCTAAGGGATAAGATTCATTTAGAAATTCTACAGATGTATTCCTTTCTGGTGGGCGTGCACTGATATCATGTTCTTTAACTTGTATTTCCCTGATTAACAATTATATTAAGCACCTTTCAATATGAATAATAGTCTTGGATATCCTCTTTTGAGAAATTCCCATTTGATTGTTTTGCCCATAAAAAATAGGTTGTTTATCTCTTTTTTATTGATTTCCAGAATCTCTTTAAATATTCTGGAGTCATTTGTCTGATGCAAGTATTGCAAATATCTTGTCCCACTCTGGGTTTTCTCTTTAACTCTCTTAATGGTTAGTATGTTTTGATTGACACAGCTAAGTGTTTATGAGTCCAATAGATTAAATTTTTTTTTTATAATCAGTGCTTTCCGAGTCATGTTTAACTTATTTTTTTTGCTTATCACAAGATCACAAAGATTCATGAATATTGATGGTCCTTTGAATTTCCATATAAGTATTACATTTAGCTTGTTAATTTCCTCAAATATATCTGCTGAGAATTTGATTGGAATTTTATTGATGCTATAGAAAATTTGGTGGAACTTAACAATATTGAGTATCTCAATAGAGACATATGCTCATTTATTTAAATCGTTTGCAGTCTCTAGTTTTCAGTGTCGAGTTATTGTATGTCTTTGATCATTTATTCTCAAGTATTTGATGTTTTAAAATGCTATGTGAAATAACATAACATTTAAGTTCGTTCATGTCCTCATCCTCTGTTCATAGCATATAGACAGGCAGGATGGCAGCAGGTTGGCAGAACAGGACTTTTCTGTGCTTGTCCCCCTGCGGAAACCTCGATTTGAACATCTATTCTCATGCAAAACTACCTTGACAAGAGCTCACGAAACCAGGTGAGACATCACAGCACGTGCGGGTAGCACAGAAATAATAACAGACCATTGAAAAGGGTAAGAAAGCCGGGCGCGGTGGCTCATGCCTGTAATCCCAGCTCTCAGGGAGGCAGAGGCGGGAGGATAGCTTGAGCCCAGGAGTTCGAGACCTGCCTGGGTAATATAGCGAGACCCCGTTCTCCACAAAAAGGAAAAAAAAAAAAAAAAAGAAAAGGGTAAGAAAGTTTCAGGTTACGCTCACCCAAGGGTAATCTAACCCCCAGGCAGCACAACATGGAGAGAAATGCTCACTGCTCAGGGGAGGGAGAAGGAAATGAGCACTGGACTTTGCCCTGGCCCTGGGCCTGCCTTAGTAAAACCCAGCACTGGATGGCCCCCTTGGCCCCACACTCCAAGCAGGTACGCACAGACTGAGCCTCCAAGCCTGCCTCAAAGCCAAGCCTGCCCAGAACCAGGTTGGCCCCACAGCCCCAGGCTTCAGGACCTCTCCAGCACCAGGTCAGCACTTCTGGACTCAGGCACCAGGCCACCATCTGCAAACATCAGTCCCAGGCCTGCCAAGTGCCAGGTCAGTCTCTCAGGCCTGTGCTCCAGCAGACCCAGGATCCAAGTCTGACCCAGTAGAGCCCAGCGCTGGACTAGCCCTCATGGACTCAGGCTCCAGGACTGCCCCTGTGTCTCCAGGCACCAGGTTCAGCTCAGTGCCTAGCTGGCCTCTGCAGACTGAGGTTGAAGGTCTACCCTAGAACCAGCTCAGCCCAGTGGACCCAGGCTCCAGACTGGTCCCTGCAAACAACAGCTCCAGGCCCATACCCCTGGATTCAATGAACTGGTCTGCCACAGCAGATCTAGGTTCCAGGCGTGACTCCAGAGACCCAGGGACCAGGCCTCCCTAACTGCTGACCCAGGCACCTGGCCTGCCTGTCTGAAGACTCCAGCAGCAAGTCTGCCCACTGATCATGGCAGATAGCCTGCCCAAATTTCTGGATGGTCTGACTGACAAAAGGCTTTCCCAGACAAAGCCCGTCTGAAAAGACTAGAGTAAGTCTCCACTTCTTCAAATCCACAGACTGCCATCAACATAAGGCAAGAAACATGAAAAATCAAAGAGAGATGACACCACCAAATTTTCCTTTCTTCAAATGCCCATGACAGTTTTTCTAAAATCAAAACTATAAATTTGGAAATGTTTCCTGATCTTCTATTTTCTGAAACTTTTCATAAAGATTGCTGTTATTTATTTCTTAAATATTCTGAAGAAGTCACCAGTGAAGCCATCTTGGTCTGGAATTTTTGGTGGAAACAATTTTAATAGAATCAACTTGATTAGAAAATATTAAAAATCTTCAGGTTTTCCAATTTTTTTTTGTCAGTTGTAGTAATGTGTGTTTTTCACATCTTATTTAATTTTTTAAGTAATCGTCATAAAATATTAAATAATACCCTCATTCCTTCAACAATTACAGGATTCTTACTGTTTTTAAAAATATGTTGATATTTTTAATTTTTAGATCCTTTCATTTTTCTGAAGTACTCTGCAAGTGGTTTATAAATATCATCAGTGTAAAGCATCTGCTTTTAGCTTTGTTGATATTCTCTATAAGTATTTGCTTTCTATTAAATTGATTTCTGCTCTTAACATTACTATTTCTATCTTTTGACTTTGTTGGGTTTAATTTCTTTTTCTTTCTCTAACTTGTTCAGATGAAAGTTTTGATAATTATCAAACATCCTTCTTTTAAAACATATTTATTCAAAGCTATAAAATTTCTCCTAAGTGCTGCATAAGCTATGAGATTAGAAATGTTAAATCTTTATAATTATTCAGTTTATTTTGTTATTTCCATCATGATTTTTTTATTTGAGTCAGGGTTATTTAGAAGTATGTTGTTTAACTTCCAAGTCCTTGAGAATACTCTAGTTGTTTTTCTCTTGTTGATATCCAGTTTAATTCATGGGCCAATAATTTAATCAGTGTAATTTCACTTCTTTGAAATTTTCTGAGACCTTTTTTTTTTTGTTTATTTGTTTGACAGAATCTCGCTCTGTTGCCCAGACTGGAGTACAGTGGCATGATCTCAGCTCATTGCAACCTCTGCCTTCTGGTTCAAGCAATTCTCCTGCCTCAGCCTCCCTTGTAGTTGGGATTACAGGTGTGCACCACCACGTCTGGCTGATTTTTTTAATTTTTTACTAGAGATGGGGTTTCACCACATTTGCCAGGCTGATCTCAAACTCCTGACCTCAGGTCATCCACCCGCCTTGACCTCCCAAAGTGCTGGGATTACAGGCGTGAGCCACCATGCCTGGCCCTGAGACCTATTCTGGCCCGCCATACTGTCTATTTTGGTAAATGTTCCATGTGAACTTGAAAATATATGTATTTTGTATGCCAAGGTTAGCATTCTAAGTCAATTTAATTAATCATATAATTTAATTATTCTACAGGCTTTCTATTTTTTTCTGCCTGTTCTATATTTTATGTTACCAAGGTAAGTTTAATGAACTCTCCAAATTTAGATTTGTTTATTTCTCCTTTCAGTTCTGTGAATGTTTTCTTTAGCTGTAGTTTTTTTGTAGCTGTTGTTAAGTGCATACAAATTTAAAATTATTACGTCTTCTGGTTCAGTTGATCCTTTTATCATTCTGATAGATCTCCCTTAGTCTCTAGTAATAGCTCTTGCCTTAAAGGTTGGTTTTCTTCTATTAACATAGCCACAGTGGCTGGGCACGGTGGCTCACGCCTGTAATCCCAGCACTTTGGGAGGCCGAGGTGGACGGATCATGAGGTCAGGAGGTTGAGACCATCTTGGCTAACACGGCGAAACTCCATCTCTACTAAAAATACAAAAAATTAGCCAGGCGTGGTGGCGGGCGCCTGTAGTCCCAGCTACTCGGGAGGCTGAGACAGGAGAATGACGTGAACCAGGGAGGCAGAGCTTGCAGTGAGCGAGATCGTGCCATCGGATTCCAGCCTGGGGGACACAGCGAGACTCCGTCTCAAAAAAAAAAAAAAAAAAAGAAGTGGGGAGTTATGTTTCTCTTCCTTAAAGATGGAGTAAAGATGGAGTATCTACATACATTATTTACACTTCTGCATGGGAGATTTGTCTCTTCTTCATTTATTTAGTTGTTCAATCATTTATTTATATCAGTATGGACTAGTGAATATGTAAGTCATCATCCAATATTACTTTATTTTTTGCTCAAATTACTTTGGCTTTGACCATTGGGAATTAGTCCAGTTGACTTCTGTGTTCTCTTCTTTTCTTTTCTTCTTTATTTTTATTTTTTAAGTGACAAGATATCTGCTGGGGCCACCCAGGCTGGAGTGCAGTGGTGCTATCATAGCTCACTGCAGCCTCAAATTCAAGGGATCCTCCTGCCTCAGCCTTCCTAGTAGCTGGGACTACAGACGTGTGACACCATGCCCGACTCCATCATTGTTTCTTTGAGCATTTCTTTACATTCTGGTAACACAATAATTGCAGGCTCATCTTGGGTGTTTTCTGTTCCACTCCTAGAATTAAATATTTATCCAAAGAATTCTGATTTCTTTTGTTAGAGATTGGTATTAGAAACCAAGATGAGGGGCTATGTGTGCTGATCGCTACACATATTAATACTTTTTTCCATATGTAACTATCTGTATGTATATTAAACTAAAGGTAAGTTTACACTGATGACTCTAACGCTAATCTATTACTACATGAATCATTTTTGCCTCCTCCCTTGCTCCTCTGTAATCTTCCACTCCAACAGTGAGACACCTGGCTCCCACCATCTGCCACTTTTACTTAATTGTTCAAGTCTAGTATACACATATAATAATTTAGATGTGTTAACCTATACTCCTGTGGGAAACAACCTTATCAAGCATACGGTGCTATGTATCATTATTTTTACTTCTAGCTTTGGAGAGTCCACTCATTTCCAAGGTTACTTAGGTTAATGTTTCCCCCACTCCCTGTAGTAACATTGTTTTACACATTTATAATGCAGTTTGATATTTTTGTTACATTCTCCATTCTTTGCTGGGCCCCCTGAACTCCTAAATGATTTTAAAATTTGTGTACATTTGCTCTTTGTGCTATAAAGTTCAGTGGATTTTGACAAATGTGTAGCATCATGCATCCACCATTACAGTTTCAGACAGAATAGTTTCACTGTCCTAGAACCTCAGTATGCAGTCTTTCATCCATGTTTCATAAATGTTTGTTACTTAAGACATACAAAATATTGTAATTTTTTCTTCTGCTTGCTTTATATTTAAATTGTTCCTGTTTTGTCTTGTTTCTTAAGATTGAATCTTAGCGTATTGATTTTGGATTTTTTTTCTTTTCTAGTATGTGCACTTGATGGTATAAATTTACCTCAACACACTGCTTTCACTGTGTCCCATGAGTTTTGACATTTTATTTTTTACTTTTATTAATTTCACTTTGTATTCAGTAAGGTTAAGAATAATGTGGATTCTAATGTTTTTAGGAAAAGTATTCTATAAATGTTAACTAGGTAGATTTGATTTATAGTGCTGCTTTAATTATCTATATCCCCACTAATTTCTCTGTCTGCTAGATATATTAATTACTGATGGAGGGGTGTTGAATTCACGAACCATAATAATGGATTTGTTTATTTGTCTTTTCATTTTTATCATTTTCTCCTTGTCTCACATATTTTGATAGCCTATATTAGGTACACACATATTAGGATTATTGTATTGTTAGAGAGTTGACCTTTTATCATAGCATAAGCGTCCTACTAATCCCTGATAATATTCCTTCTTTCAAGAGCAGACTTCCAAGTTTAAAGATAATACAGCTACTCCAGCTTCCTTTTAATAAATTAATTGTGTAATAGTATATCTTTCTCCATCCTTTTACTTTTTATCTATCTGATTGCTGATATTTAAAGTGATTTCTTGCAAAGAACATAGAGTTGAATCTTTTTAAAATCCAATTTGACATTCTGTCTTTTAATAAAATTATTTCCATTATTCACATTTGAAGTTAAAATTGGCATGGTGGTTTAATAGCTACCACGTTTGTAAGTGTTTTCTATTTATTGTAATATTTTGCTCCTTTCCTCTCTTCTTTTTTCTATTTTTTTCTGGTTTTAAGCAAGTATTTTATTTTATTTCTCTCTTAACATATCAATGATACTTTAATAATTTTTTTAGTGGTTGGTCAAGGGTTTACAAAACACATTTGTTAACTACTTTAAGTAATTTAAGTCTATTTTCAAATAATGCTATGCCAAATTATATGCCATATTGGTACCTCAGAGCAGCATCCTCCAATATCTCTCTCCCATCTTTTACACCATTATTGACTTCATTTGACTTATCCATATGCTATACTCAATAACTTGTTCTATTATTGCTATAGGTAAACATTAATTTTTAGATACATTAAGAAAAATAAAAATGCATAAGTTTATTATGCCTTTATTTATTCCTTTCCCAACATTTTTTCTTTGTTTATGTATATTTCAGTTTCTGGCCTATATCATTTGCCTTCTTCCTGAAGAACTTACGTTTTAACATTTCTTGTAGGGCAGATCTGCTGGCCTTGAATTCATTCAGTCTTTGTCTAAGAAAGTCTTCATTCTCCTTCACATTTAAAAGCTACTTCACTTGTGTAGAATTCTAAGTTGGTTCTTTTTATCTCTCCATTTTTTAATATTTCACTCTATTCTGTTCTTGCTTGGATTGTTTCTGATGAGTAGCCTGCTGCAATTCTTATTTTCATTCCTCTATAGGTAAGATCATTGTTTTTCTTCTGGATTTTTTCAAGATCTATTTCTTTGTCTCTAGTTTTCTGCAGCTTGCATTTGGCATGCCTAGATACCCTTTTTGTGGGGTTGGTTGGGGGATGAGGATGATTTATCCTGCTTGGTGTTCTCTGGGTTTCCTTGATCTGTAGTTTAATGTATGCCATTAATTATAGAAAATTGTTGGCCATTATTATTTTAAATAGTTATTTTGCTAAGTTCTCTATTTCTTTTTATGGGATAACAATTGCACATATGTTACACTTTTGAAATTGTCCCTGTGATATTGTGAAATATATATTTGGTCTTTCTCCTAGTTTACTGATGTACAGCTCCTAACAGTCTTGAAATCTCTGGAGTAATAGGGCATCATTTGTAAGCTAACAAGATGACTGGTGGCTGGCAGCCCCTAGGTGGCTTCAGGATAGGGGCTGGCTACTGGGAAAGACCAATATTAATACATGATTAAAGGGTTGAGACATTCAGTCCCACCCACTAATCCCTGAGGAGAAAAGAGGGGCTGAAAGTTAAGCTGATCAACAATAACAAATGACTTAATCAATCATGCCTATATAAAGAAGTTTTCATAAAACCCCAAAGAGCTTGGGTTTGGGGGACTTTTGGATAGCTGAACACATGAAGGTTCCTGGAGGGTGATGTGCCCAGAGAAGGCATGAAAGTTTCTTGCGCTTTTCTCCTTACATCCCTGTGCATCTCTTCCACCTGGCTTTTTATCTATATCCTTTAAAAATTCTTTATAATAAACTGACAAACATAAATGTTTCCCTGAGTTCTGTTGAGGCACTTTAGAATAGTAATCAAACACAAAATATAAATTATGGGAAGCCTGATTTATTGCCTCTTGGTCAGAAGCACAGGCCACAGTCTGTGCTTGTGATTGGCAGCTCAAGTAAGGGCTATCTTGTGGGACTGATTCCTCATCCTGTGAGATCTGATACTACCTCCAGGTAGATCAAATTCATTAAATTAGAGGACATTCAGCTGGTGTTGACCAGAAACTCTGCTGTGCAATGTGCAGAATTCGTTGTTAGTGGGGAAAATTTTTCACACATGTTGGTGCCCAGCGGTGAAGTATTTTGTGTTTTGAGAGTAAAACAGGAGAAACTGAGTTTATTTTTATTAAATATTATAGTCCCACAGATTCTGGATATTCTGTTTCTGTGTTATGTTTTTCTATTTTTTTTTCCTTTCTATATTTCAGCTTAGGAAGTTTTTAATTGACCTATACTAAAGTTTACTAATACATTGGCCATATCATATTAACTGATGACCCCATCAAGTAGGCTTAATTTATCTTACAGTATTTTTTCTAATATTTTTCTTTTTTATCTTTTCTTAGAGTTTCCAACTCTTTGTTTATATTACCTATATATTATTGTATGTTGTTACTTCTTACTGTTAGTGACCTTAACATAATACTCATGGTTATTTTAAATTCCTAGTCTGATAATTTCAACATCTGTATAATATCAATCTGGTTCTTATCTTTCTGTGTCTTTTCAGACTATGTTTTTTCTAGCCTTTCTGTATGCCTTTAATTTTTTGTTGAAAGCTGAACATAATGTACGTGATAGTAGGACTGGAGGTAAATTGGACTGTGGTGCTGTTTTACATTAATCTGGTTAGGAGTCCAGCTGTGTTTGACGTTTGCTACAGTTGTAGGTACCAGAGGCTTCAGGTTCCTTCAATGTCATTGTTTTTTCTCCCGCATTGACTTTAAGCTTCCCTAGGTATTCCTTCTTATATAAAGTCTGCATTTTACAGCTCTTTCAGCTGTAATCCATTTTTTTTAATACTAGAAACTTGTTACTGTGGTGATAAGGTAGGGAGAAGAGAAAGCATTCTGTGATCTCATAATTAAATCTCAGTGTGTTAGTGGGGTTGTATCTCTAGGTTATGGCCTTCGTAGTGTTTTTTTCTAATAACTTGGCTTTCTTTTTCCACTTCCTTCTTATGTCTTTCTTGACTGCAGTATTCCCAATCTATTTCCTTGAAGCTGTGACCCTTTATGATTATGCTTTTTCCTCTTTGGCCTTAGGGAGGCCAGATGGAGCTTGATCGGGAGAAATGTCTTTCCCACAGCTATGATAAGGTTCTAGCAAATTCTTTTCCACTAGGGAGTAGTTCTTTTGTTGTGACGACTTATTATGTTTCATAATGATTGCCCTTCCTCTGCCAGAGCCAGGGCATCCTTCTCAAAGCTTCAATATGAGAACCCAGTGTGTTTCCAGGAAGTGAAGCCCACAATGTGCGGAGGACCCCCTAAGACTGTGGATCCCAGGACTTTCTCACTTTCAAGCTACCCTATACTTAAGCCTCTAACAACTCATCAAAATTGCCACATAAATGTCCCCACCAGTTTGTGAGTCCAGTGGCTTCTGTTCCAGATAAGCAGATCTTGACTATGATGCTCTGTATTTGTTTGTTTCTCAATATTTTGATGTTACTTTTTCCCTGTGACCTCCATTTTCTGTTGAGTTCAAGGAAAGTCACTGATTTATATTTTTCCAGCTTTCTCTTAAGTATAGGATGAGAACTTCTAGGCTCTTTACATGTTAGAGATGAAACCAGAAGCCTCTATTTTTTTTAACATGTTCTTACTTATTGATACCATTGTCTGACTAATAATTTTTAAAATTATATTTCAAGTAATTGCATATACATAAATCACAGGTGCTCTAAATAATAACTTCCGCTGCTGAGGGTTCAATTTCCTCTTATGGACTTACACGATGAAAGACTGATCACCTCAATCCAATTAAAATTACTTTTGGTTAAGGCTGGATTGAAATTTTAGGATTTGTTTCACGTCTAGCAAGTCCCTGTTTCTTGTGTATGGTGCTTCTAGGTTTTTGGTTTATCTCCTTAGCCCAGAATATTCTGCCCTTTAGAGATTTTGTGCTTAGCTCCTTAGCCTTTCACCTTGTACAAGTTCAGAAATCAAATCTGGCAAATGTCTTGAGAGACCTGTCATGTGTTTTTATGTAGGCCCCTCCCTCTGTGGGACATTTTTCTCTGCTTTTATTGGGCATGACTTTCCCAGATGTTTGATGGAGAAATCTCCGTTTTCTCAGCTCAAATGTTTTGCCCTTCAGAGTCTCTGAATTTTTCCTGCACACAGGCTCAAATATGGCTGGCAGCTTGAAAGGGAGGCCAACTTCGTGTCTGCTGCAGGGCTTCTCCCTGTAATGGAACTTAGTCTTTTAATCACTAGATTACTACAGAAAATTTTAATCTGTGTTTGTGTCTAGGTTTTTCCATTCCCGGCACTGTCAGAGAACTCAGAAGTCTCATGGGGAACTTGTTTGGAGATGACAATAGTTTCTAAGCCATCATTCTACCCACAAGTGACTTCCCAAGGCCTACCAAGAGCATCCCTTAGTTTGAGATAAGCCTAATCTTTAACTGATGTCCAGAAATGGCAAATAATGCCAAAAGAAGAAAACAGCCAGCAATGACTATCTCACTAGAAGGAACCCTTCTGTCTCTGGGGCTTTAGTTCTTCTAATCTTTGCCTTTTCCAAGGCCGGGAGCAGTGGCTCACGCCTGTAATCCCAGCACTTTGGGAGGCCGAGGCGGGTGGATCACGAGGTCAGGAGATCGAGACCATCCTGGCTAACATGGTGAAACCCCATCTCTACTAAAAATACAAAAAATTAGCCAGGCGTGGTGGCGGGCACCTGCAGTCCCAGCTACTGGGGAGGCTGAGGCAGGAGAATGTCGTGAACCTGGGAGGCGGAGCTTGCAGTGAGCTGAGATCCCGCCACTGCACTCCAGCCTGGGCGACAGAGTGAGACTCCGTCTCAAAAAAAAAAAAAAAAAAAAAAAATCTTTGCCTTTTCCATTTGTCTTATTTCATTTGTGCTGCTATAGCAGAATACCTGAGACTGGATCATTTAATAAAAGCAGAAATGTAATTTCCCACAATTCTGGAGGATGGTCTAAGATCAAGATGCCAGCATCTGGGAAGGGCCCTCTTGCTGTGTCCTCACCTGGCAGAAGTGGAAAGGCAAGAGAGCAATAGTGGGAACTCACTCACATGAGCACTTTTTATAATGGCATTAATCACATTGGGGATTAAGTTTTCAACAAATGAATTCTAAGAGGCATATTCAAACCATAGCACTATAGCTTTCCAATCCTTTAAAAAAATGGATTGTGTAGTTTATCCAGCCTAAAAAAAATTGTTGCAGTGGCGTTACTGGTCTGACATGCCCTAATACATCCACCTGGAAGCAGAAGACATTATTACTTTTCTATAAGACAAATCAGAATTCTTTCATTTTGGCCTTTGCCTATATGCACCATTTCTAGTAGTAGATATCAGCAGAACTGTCTAATCCTCCTTTATTGACTCATCACATTAGCTGGGAATATGCAATCATCACTACATGTTTAGTGTTGGATGTCAAAAGAGTAGAAATCCAACATTTATATTTCAAACTTTGAAAGGCATAATAAATGTACATACATTTATGGTTCTTATGGGCATTTATGGGAACACAGTAGAAGAGAATTCAGGATCCATAAAGAGAAGCAGAAAGCACAATAAAAAAATTGTGCAATATTACATGAAGCAGAAGAAATCTGAAGTGTCCTGTGGGGCACTTTAATTAGAGCCCAGAAAATTACAGTTTCTTTAGAAACAACACAAAGAACAGGAAACATCCAGTGTAGATTCACAAAGGACTACTTAGAGGTATACCAAAAAAAAAAATTATGCTGGAAATGATAAACAAGGGAGTGAAACTCAGAAATGAAAGGAAAAAAATAAAAGTTAACTTCAAAAAAATCTCAAAATGTTTCAACGTGATATAATGCCAATTAGACCAATGTACTGAAAAAAAAATAAAAATTAAAAATTAAAAAAAACCACCAAAAAACAAAAAAAACAAAATCAGAAAACACCACTCTAATTCCTTAAATCCCCTGCGAGGATGTGAGTTGTTAAATATTTGAGAAAATTGTGAAACAAATAATCAGTGTGACTTCAAATTGGCTGTAGTGCAAGGTGGACAAATGAGAGTAATGATATGAGTCTTTGCAAACAGACCTTCATTTATTTTTAGGATTCCTTAGGGCTGAAATATCTGCTTGTTCAAAATATGAAATGTATTACACATATGCGTATTTCTGAGTGTGTGGTTGTGTGCACTAAAGCAAAGGCAGAATAATTGTGTGTCACTAGTTTTATACATAGATATGGCCACTCTCTTTTCTTTTTTCTTTTCTGAGACCAGGTCTCTCTGTTTCCCACACTGAAGTGCAGTAGCGTGATCTCAGCTCGCCACAACCTTTGCCTTCTGGGTTCAAGAGGTTCTCCTGCCTCAGCCTCCCGAGTGGCTGGAATTACAGGCACACATTTCCATGCTCGGCTAATTTCTGTTTTTTTAGTAGAGACGGGGACTTGCCATTTTGGCCAGACTGGTCTTGAACTCCTGACCTCAGGTGATCTGCCCACCTCAGCCTCCCAAAGTGCTGAGATCACAGGCATGAGCCACTGTGCCCTGCCAGGCACTCTCTTTTCTAAACAGAATTGAGAATAAATAATCTGACATATGCATATGTACACTTAGGAGTCCTAAGGGATAAGTGTTTGAAATCAGTAATGTTCCAGAAAATTCAAGGCATACTGGGATGCTGTGTTGGGGCAGTAGAGAGAACATGGATTCCAGAGTCAGACTTGGATTCAAATCCTGGTGGCACCACAACAAATGGATGTATGTGAACAAGTCATTAATCTTTCTGAGTTTTGGTCTCTTCATGTCTAGAGTGGGGTTAATATCCATTTTCATAAGGTTTTGGTGGCAATTAAATTAGTAATAAATAAATTAGTGATGATGAATACCAAGCTCAATGCTGGGCACCTGGTAGGCATTCCATAAATGATAGATCTGATAGTCATGTGGTGTATAGGGAACAGGAATAATCAGGTGGCCGATGGTAGAGGCATGACTAAAGGGTGGTGTTTCAAGTTGAGAAAGAGGGGCAGTGGTAGAATGTGGACCTAATGAACTCACTAGGATATCAGAGACTGGGGAGCAGAGTTAGTAGATGGAGGAGTCTGGCACTGGTATTGCAAGAAAGCCTGGTTTCTAGGAAAAGAAAAAAGATGGTGATCTGTACAGGATGTAGGTTGAGGGGACTCTGATGCAGGTGTGGGGGACAGTGATTGGGTTCTAGAGGGGTCTCGCTGACTATAGCATCTTCCAGGTTTTTCCGAGACATGACAGTGTCTCCTTACAATGCAGTCCCAACAAATCTGACAATCCAGGGATCCTACTTTGTGACCAGGTCTCTATTGTGCCCTCCCATGAAGCCAGTGTAGTGTATAATCAATTAAAAAATTCATGTGCGATCTCTTTCACTCCTGGTAAAGGTCACTATGACTCTTGATAAATGATTCAATAGCTTCATCACCACTACTTTTAACTGTAAGATGAGGGGGTGAAGATCTTCAAAGACCTTTACAAGGCTTAAAGTCCATGCTGTCAAAATTGAGGAAATACGTGATTATTTTTTAGAATAAGGATCAAAGTAAGAAAAGAACCATACAACTGATATGCAATAGGAGGAAAGACAATTGCAAGTGACTACTGTGAGAATAAGAAGAAAAGAATGCAGGCATTATGGTGGGCTGTAAGCCAGACACACATCTTCATTTGTGGCACTGCTGAGGGACAGAGGGCAATTGAGTGTGGGAGATGGGGAGGAGTAATTCTAACCTGTACCCCAAACTCAAATAACCCTTTTGTGGGGTTGGAGTTCAAGGAGGAAAAGGGGCTAACTTAGAATCTCTTGCTGCTAAATAGGTAGAAATAGTGGCTCCTTCCTCCTTCACTAAAGGGTCACTGTACAGAGAGGTTTAGAATGTGATTCACTTTTGCTCCCTTGTAGAATTTTTTTCTTCCTCTATTTTAGGACTTGTGGGACTTTTTTCTTCCTCTATTTTTAGCCTTCAGACAATAATGATGGAGTTTGCTGAGTGACTGACCTCTTAATTAAATTTACCTGATAAAGAAAACATTTTGTGCTTAGTCAAACAGAAGAAAAGGATAGGGTCTGGGCATGCACCACCAAAACAGAACAAATCTACTTCTCATGAGATCAGAACAAAATTTCAAGGAAAATCCAAAAGAAATTGGTCAGAATGGATGAGGAAAGGCATACCAGGTTTCCAGGAGCGGAAGTTTCTGTGTGTTACCCTTCATTATAAAAGAAGATGTAAGCTATGCCCAAATGTCAAGGTAAAGGCATTTGGTCCTGCCCAGGGGTATCAGAAGGTTGGGAATACACACTCTAGAATTTCAGTACAGGGTTTCTGAAGTGACGACTTTCATCCCCCTTCCTCACACCCTTTCATTAATTAAGACACTGTGTTTAGGCAGTAGGTCAAAGTGTTTAATGAGATTGGTTTCTAATGCTCTCTGGCCTACAGAACTATTGCAAGGCTATCATTGCATGAAAAAGGGGAAAATTTATACTGTAGGACATTCTTTTCCCTTTGACTTTGCCATCCAGTGGGGAAATCAGAATTGTTGCAAAGTGGTGTTTGCTAAATCTTTTCTGAACAGCTTCAGAGAAGCTACACAAGGAAGAATTGCTGAATTTTATTTTAAATTTTATTTTCTCACATGGTAGACAGATTCTAAGATAAACCCCAATTATTCCTGTTTCCTGCTGTCCATGCCTTTGTGCAATTCCCTCCCACTGAGTTTGGGTGGGACTTGCATCTAGTCAATAGAATGTGGCAAAGGTGCTGGGATATCTCTTTTGTGACTGCACTGTGTTATATAAAATTCCACAGACTCACTCTTACTCTCCTGTGGGCCTTGAAGAAGCAATACGCCATGTAGTGGAATCAATCTGCCTATAGAGAGGACCACATGGTAGAGAACTATGGGTGACTCTAGGAGCTGTGGAAATCTCCAGCCAAGAGTTAGCAAGGAACTGGAGCCCTCATTCCTACAACCACAAGGAGATGAATTCTGCCAACCACCTGTGTGAGTTTGGAAGTGGATCCTTCCCCAGTCCAGGTTTCCAGTGAGAACACAGCCCAGTCGATGCTTGATTGCAGTCTTGTGTGACTCTAATCGGAGGACCCAGCTAAGCCAGGTTTGGACTACTGAACCACAGCAACTGAGAAAATGAATGGATGTTGTTTTAAGTCTCTAAACTTGTTGTTATTTGTTATGCAGCACAGAATATTAATATACCTTTATAAGTCATATTCTATTATATTTGGGAATTTTAGCTCCTTTATGTGGAGAGTCTTCAAGGCCTTGGCATGATAGTGCCCAGCTCTTTCCCTCCTACAGGCTATCTAAAGAGGCAGGTGTGAATGGCTGTCCCTAATGGGATGACCTTCTTGAGGCACAGCCAAAATACCACACAAGGCCTAATGAACATCAGGTTTCCTTTGGCATGGATTCACTTATTTTACCATTCTCCTATTGTGACAGATCCTGGGCTAAGCACATCAGCAGAAATATTAATGTTCAAGACCAGGAACTTTCCATAAAAATCTAGAATCCAGTGGAGGAGAGGAGAATTTAGATAAATAACTTCAATATAAGCCACATCTCAGGTCCAGGCAATGAGATATTTCTAAGGGAAATTCAAACCAGGCAAGGTGCTCTTGCATTCATTCTTCCTGGAGCATCTTCTTCCCTATGTCAGCCCCAATCTCCAAACTTCCTGCCCTTCCATGCCTTCAGCTGTCAAGGGGTCTGCCTGACCTATCCTAACCCAAGCTGACCTCTCTGCTCACTCCCTTACAATTTAAAAAGAAGTCACAAATAGGGCTATTTTCCGTGTTAGCACTGTGAGTTTTACAGCATTCTCAAATGCTATGCATTCTGTTTTTACATATTTCAATGCTCAATGGTGTTCATTCTTTGCAAAATGTTTTATTAAGTGAATCTGATCCTTGGTACCTCTCGTCTTTGCTTTCTGCATCCTTTTCCCACTGTGATCTGATGCCTTCTCCCTATCAAATGCTGATCACAACAAAAGTATCTGCTGCCTTGATCATCTACTTTGACACTCTCTTTCAAGTGGATCTATATGACTATGATACCTTTCCCAGGTATTCACAGAGTAAGCTTTAACACTGTGGATTAAAGGGTTTGGTCACCATTTAAATAGAGTGAACACATGGAAGGAGCTTTCTTTCTGAATGGAGGTTTCTAGAAAGACCTCTTTAGGCAATTAGACAATAATCTAATTTGCCCGTGCAGAAGACCAGCTCCCCTGATCTCATCCATGACTAGTACTATGTCAAATGCTTAGAAATAATGGTGTCACATGTGCTTTTAAGACAGCAGTTCTCAACAGGGGTGATTTTGCCCCCTATTGAGCATTTGGCAATGTCTGGATACACTTTTGGTTGTTACCAAAATGGGTGGTGTGGTTGTATTGGCATTGAGTGGGTTGAGGTCAGGGTTGCTGCTGAACCTCCTGCTATGCACAAGACAACCCCCACAATAAAGAGCTATCACCCACATTGTCAGTAGTGTTGAGGCTGAGAAACCCTGATTTAACAGACTCCAATTCAACCCCATTTATTTGGCAAAATCTAGCACCAACAGCAAAAATAAATTAAATGCAAATCCCCACCCACCCACCCACCCTTTACCCTATTACCTCTCTTCAAACCCTCCTTCTTGACTGACCACAAGCAAAGCTGAAATAGAAACAAATGTAGGCTAATTTTTTCCCTTTGAATTTCTGTTGGGTTTTTAATATTCATCTGTATAATTTTATCCTGATTGTGAACATTTGGTATTCCGGATTAGAGACAGATGATCATTATTTCTTTAAAAAGCAAATAACGACCACATGGATCCCCACACCTTGATTCTTAACCCTGGGATTAAGAATGGTAAAAGCCGAGACAAACGTCCTACATATGCAAATGTCAAAGTCTACATCATAGTTTAGGAACAGGTTTTATCTCCTTATCTAGAGGAGGAAGAGGTAGCCACCTTCTCAAATCTCCCAAAAGGAGGATGAAAACAAAACCCTTTGTTCCTTGGAGATTCAAGAGAAAGGATTCTGGATTCTCTAACCTTTTGGAATGTAAATACATCTTTTCTAAGGCCAGGTAGGCCCTCATGTCCAATTTTATAATCTAGAGGTGCCTTCAAGTTCACAGGGCTCCTTTTCCCGTGAAATGTAAACATATGCCCCCAGAGAAAGGTAGATCTCTCTGGAGTTCTTTCACTCTTTATGCAGCTGTAAATTAACTTTGCAAGGCTTTCTGTGACCCCAGGTTCCTGAATTTGCAGACAAATATATTCAGAAAGCCTCAACTTCAGAAACACAAAAATATGTTCCTACATCCAACAGTTTCCAAGGGTCCAGGTCCTTAAGGATGACTTAAAGGATCTTGACTACCTTTTCTTCTCCTTCTATGACTACTCCATGTGAGGTGGATTCTCCTGTCATATAGAAGACCAGCACTGCTGCTTGTCCAGAAAGCAGGAAGCGTTCCTGTGTCATATCCCATTAGGACTATGCCCACGAATGTAATCAAGAAATTCTCCTGAGTTGGTAGAGTTATTGATTAAGGTACTTCTCCCACCATTCTACTTTGTAGAGTCAATATCCCCACTAAGAGGCTATGCTAGGGTAGGAATTAGACCCTGAGGCAAACCAGGGGTGGATCTACATCCCAGGTCCCCCAAAATCAGTCTCCAGGGGGTTGTCATGTGTGCATGAGTGCATACACTCATTGTGCATGGCAGCTCTGTGTCCTCATTGTGGCAGCCTGTCTTTAGTATAGAAAGGAAGGACATCTGTGTGGATTGGATTCTTTCTGCCACTGCCATGTATAGCCTACCAGTCAGCAGCTCTATCTGCAGAGTCAGGCAAGGACAGTCGTAGCACACTCTTGGCATTGGGGACTTATTTACAAGAATGCTAAAAATTAAGGGAAAGCCATTCTATGATTCCATCAAATTGCACTGTTTTGGGATAAATGTGTCCTGAATTATTTATGATGGAAAAAACAATTGGTACAATAAAAGAGACTAAGTAGTAGTCACTAAAAAGCAGGTGTTTATAATTTATGAAATAAAGCTTGAAGGTGAGACATATTAAATATTATTATTACTCTCTGTCTTGAAGGATTAAGTGTTCGCTGGGGAGAAACAGATGACAAGATACCAGACGCCAAGCTTGAATCCTGTCGTCCATGCAAAACATCCCAATGAGAGGGGGCATTCACTCCAAGTCTATTTGTCAGGAATTTGGTAACAAAACAGACTTTCAGACTCAGCCAGGGTGCCACGTCCCCTTTTCTCCAGAGACTGACAGAGACAATTACAGTAAATTGTAAAGACTGGCTATCAAGCAGTCTATTCTGTGATTCTGTCATGTAACAAGAAACTCATCCTGGATTTTTTTTTTTTTAAGTAATGAGTAGATGTTTTCAAAGTTTACCCAATTTGATCTGAAGCTCGGGGAAGATCATATATCCGTTATCATCACAAGGTATTTATCACACTTGTAGCTGCTCCATAACTATACAAGTTAAGACAATCCAAGTCCTGGGACCTTCTAATCCGTTAGTGGCAGAAAAGCTACTGAAATGGAGGTCTGTATATCTGCCTCTGGGATAATTTTCAACTGGAAAACTTCCATTGTTTTAGGTTGGAAGGTGAAGTGTGTTCTATGGGAAAGTTTAGACTCAAGGTTCCATTTTTCCAAGGGCAGTGGACATGGTCCTGCCTGAAATCATTGTTTGGTGACATAGTTTCAAGACTCTCCATTCCACCTACGATAAACTTACAGCACTTGGGACCCAAGGCTAAGGAAGTCGTCAGGGGCAGAGAACTGAGGAAGCCTCTCTAGGACTTGATCAACAGCCTTTTCTCAAGATCCTGAGTGCCCAAGCCAAGTAATATTTGTGATAGCTGAGTGTCTTAGTCCATTTATGTTGCTATAACGGAATACCTAAGGCTAGATAATTTATCAAGAAAAGAGTTTATTTGGCTCATAGTTCTGCAGGCTATGCAAGGAGCATAGCGCCAGCATCTGCTTAGCTTCTGGTGAGGGTCTCGCCTGCTTTCACTCATGGCAGAAGGCAAAGGGCAGCTGGTGTATGCAGAGATCACACAGTGAGAGCGGAATCAGGAGAAGCAGGGAGATGAGAGGCTCTTTGTAACAACCAGCTCTCATGGGAACAAATAGAGCTAGAAATCACTCTCCCCTTCCTCCCACCCCCAACCTGTCCCAGAAGGGGCATTTGCTTACTCATTAGAGGTCCACCCCATAACCCAAAGTCCTCCCATTAGGCACCACCAACATTGGAGATCAAATTTCAGCTTGAGGTTTGAAGGGGACAAACATCCAAACTATAGCACTGGGTATACAGCCAACTCAGGAAGAATCTAGGAAATAAATACTATATCCTCTTTCATCACAGAATATAGAACCTGCATGTAGATGAGCCTAAAGATGTACAATGAGATATCTTGGGCTCATTTATTCAACAAGTGTTGCTGAGGGTTGACCAGTAGGCTCAGGGCATGCAACTGTGAATGTGACAGATAGAAACCCTTTCCCCACAGAATTTATAGTTTAACAAAGAAGGAAGAATTGAAAGAAGGTGACAACAACAAAATGTAATGAGATCATACGGGAAAGACCTAGGGCTTTCAACATCCATGGATAGGCCCCCTGAAGATGCACTGTCAGAACAGACATGTGAAGGTGAGACAAACTCATCAAGCAGATGCCTGAATACCAGTTGCTGGCCAACACACTTGGCAGACAAGAGGGCCTTGAGCAAAGGGGGATCTTTGCAGGCAAAATACTGAAGATTTATTCTTTTGTCTCCAACAGTCAGGGAAGCCTGTGATACCCCTCCCATGCAACTGTGGAGACCATTTTATAGGATGTAGTGTTTTAAAATTTTCTTTCTTTCTCCCTCCCTCCCTGTTTCCTTCCTTCCTTCCTCCCTTCTTCTCTCCCTCCCTTCCTTCCTCCCTCCCTCCCTTTCTCCCTCCCTCTCTTCCTTCTTTCCTTCCTTCCTACTTTCCTTCCTTCCTTTCTTTCCTCCTTCCTTCCCTCCTTCCTTCCTTCCTTCTTCCCTCCCTCCCTCCCTCCTTCCTATCTTCTCTCTAATTCCTTCCATTTCTTCCCTCCCTCATGCTCTCCTTCCTATCTTTTCTCCTTCCTTCCTTCCTTCCTTCCATTATTCATTCCTTCTTTCTTTCCTTCCTTTTTCTTTCTCTCTGTTTCTTTCCGAAAGCCATCATCTAAATTCATTAATCCCTGTGAAGACTCATCCTTCTGACCTTTTGACATTTGCTCAGAACTGTACAGCAACTAGAAACCTGGCAAAGGACTAGAGTTGGAGAAGTAAGAGAACATTTGACACCTGAAGATGAAGCCAGCCCTCTGGCGAGAGGACTTGATCACCATCACCAGAAACAAACTCCAGTCATACATTAAATTTTTATTATATTTAGTAGCTGTTCATAGACACATTTTATTACTATTCTTAGGTATATTTGGCTCTTGCCTACTAGTGCTTGTGCTTTGTCTTCGTAGAGCCTTATGCCCCATCCCTTCCTGGATCGTTAGGGACAAGCTCTGGGATGGCTGAGCGTGTGCAGAAGTCACTGTTCCAGTGCCCAGAGAAGCAGCCCTCACTGGATATGGGACCCAAACTGGAGACCAGAAGTCCATTGCTCTTTCCATCACATGCCTTCAGCACAAGTGTCCCAAGGAGGAAAGTCTAGCAAAGTGGCTTCTCTCCTCCTCTTTCTCCGTGACCTTTTCGTTCTTGAGAACGAAGCTTTGCCAGTTTCAGTGCTAAATTCAACATAAAGGAAGAAAATCCTACGATCTGTGGAGGGGCAGCAGGATAGCTCTGGTGGCACTCACAACACACAGTGGGCCAGGTGAAAATAGACACAACCCCATTTTATGATGACCTGTTAAGAGGGGAAAAGTAGGTCACATTGATGCTTCAAATTATAGGGGCTTATAGTGATTCAAATAACATATACATCAGAATTTTGTGCCACAAAACAATAGTTTTCATATGAGATTGAAGTGTTGACACTGACATTTGTGGTAACATAAATACTATTAGGGGGCACAATCTTTGAGCCCTGGGGAGTGGCTTAATGCTCCCAGCACAAACTTTCAGTAATTTTGTGTCTTTGTGTGTGTATGAAAGGTAAATTTGGGCTATTATTTCTATAGCCCTATATTAATTCTGGCACACCTTGCACAAAATCTCATTATGTTACTTTTTTCAGAGTCAAAGTGCTTATGTTATAAAGAAGCTAAAATTTCACCTGTAGGAAAATTGGCACAATTTCTTATTTTACCATCCTCAGTGCCAAGCATAAAAAAAAACGTACTTTCTGTTTGGGTAATTTTGCACAGCAGGAACTTTAAATTATTTACGGCTTTCCTTATCTGGAACCAGAGGAAACATACCATTTTCCATGCCACGATTTATACTGAAAAATGCTCTTAGAAAAAAGAATGGGGGTAAATTGCCCATGTGTTCAAGAATCAGAGAAAGAACAAAAGAGTGTCAAAAATCAAGGGTCTCTTTTTCCTGCTATAATCAGGGTGGATATAAGGGACCCTGCCTAGCACCAAGACACTAGAAATTGCATTGTTCTCAGAGGCTTCTGCAAAATGGTTCCAAAACAAGTTTCTGTGAATGACCAAGAGTCTGAATGAAATGAAGAAAACCTGGGCATGAAATTGGAAGTAGCTTTGGACAGAGGCATGAGCCTCTGATACAGCTGTACTGTGAAGATTGATCTGTGTCTTATGGGAAATGCTAGCCAAGGACTTGTGATTTGGAAACTCAGTCCTTTAAGTCCTTACTTGTGGGGCCATTTGCATACCTAGAGAGACAAAGGGAGAGCTCAAAGGAATCTCCCTTCCTCTCTTCTCAGCCCTGAAGCTTTTCCCAGCCTTTTAATCACTCTCCCTTCCTGTGTGCCTCAAGGCAGCCTCCAAATACGGTTACTAAGCATTGCCACGTGTTAACAGGTCTCAGTCCCCAATGCTGCTTAAGAATTTTACATCCTGGTTTTGCATTGATCTCCCGTCAGTTTAATTAGTGAGAATGGGTCCATTAAGGTTAAGTTTCTGGACCTGTGTGGCTTGAGCCCTCATCTTACAAAGAAGGGAGAGGTGTCTAAGGGCCATTCTAGTTCTATTAATTTATTGACTCAGTTCAGTAAAACATAACAGCATAATGATAACAGCTAATATTCATTGATCAGGCATCATGATGAGTATCATAGAATGTTTGTCCATCTTGGTCCTTACCTCAATTTCCCAATGGACTAGTGCAAATTCTAAAGCTAAAGAAATTGAAGCTCACATAGATAAGAAGGGATGTTAATAGTTGTAGTCAAACTAGACGCTCTGACTGCAGACGCCACCCACACAACTACCCTGTGCTGCTGAATAGCAAGCAAGACGTCCTCTCTTGGAAACTATTGTTTGACATAACTCATGCAGCACTCCTTCACTACCCACTTATCCGATTAATATCAGTTTCAATAAGTCTATTAGTAACAGAGGGCATTTAGTAAGTACCTTATCATTTGCAGAATGTTTTCCCATCTTAATTTTCTTTTTGAGACTCACAACAACCTCATGGGCAGGAAGACAAATGTTTCAGCCCTGTTTACGAGGAAATAGCTTGATCAAGGAGGACATGCTGACAATTATTTGCCTACCGAGAAGGATAACTGAACAGGGCTCTCTGAATTCAAGGCCTGAGTTTACATCACAAGCCTGGCCCACTTCTCCTGTTCTGGAGATTTTGCTCCCAACAAACAGAATAATCTTTATTATAGTTGGGCAATAATGTGTGCCAGGGCTCCAGGTC
This sequence comes from Theropithecus gelada, assembly GCF_003255815.1. Classification (NCBI taxonomy): domain Eukaryota; kingdom Metazoa; phylum Chordata; class Mammalia; order Primates; family Cercopithecidae; genus Theropithecus; species Theropithecus gelada. The sequence continues at coordinate 22,034,998 of NC_037670.1, forward strand.
AGTGGAGCAAAGTGATGGGAAGCCAGGCAGCAAAAGCTGTCAGATCATATGGCTCATTTCTACTTGATTCTCAAACTGCAGCTAGAAGGCACATTTGGGCTCATGGCAAAGAAGGCTTGAATTAAAAAAAAAAAAAAGCCAGTGGCAAATCTGGGCACAGGCTCCTAGGAGGAGCACTGAGCAATGCTCTAATCAGAAAAGGACCAATGCAGACAGCCAATTCCACTGAGCAAACTGATAGCAGTTTCGGGACTGGCAAATGGGGAAGAGAGGCAAAGAACAACAGAGGGACATGGGCCACTGTTGGAGGTGGGACAACAGGAATCTCTTTGTGACTGCCATTGTAATAAGAGAATCTTTGTCTAAATGACAGCAGCTTAGACTTGGGAAGCAATGAAGAAACCCAGGAGATAGCATCAAGAGCTTGGACTCTGCAGTCATCAGAATCCCACTGCAGCACTCACTGGCCCTACAATCGTGGCTGAGGAACTTACTCTGCTTTGCTTCAAGTTGTCCATCTGAAAAATTGGTACGATAATGATTATTCATGAAGCGTTTTCCAATTGTTTCCAGAATTCCATGTGTTAATATACACAAAGAGCCTATCAGAGTGCCTGGCACACGTGGGGTCAGGGGCTTAATAAATATTGTTTTCTGTCTTTTTTCTCCTTTCTTCAGGGAACAAATGCAACATGTGAGGGTCAGAACTTCATTCTAGGCCCAAGTAGGTGACTTATTCCAAATCCCATAGTTGGTACATTCAGAAACCTACTTAGTAGGAGTCCCTGAGAGGGTCAAAGGTGGGAGAATTGCAAGCAGCTGAAGGGACAGGGAAAAAAGGTACCAGAAAGAAGAAATGTCTCTTTCCTTTGATCAGTCTGTAGCTTCTGATCACCACTGGCTGCGGAAAAACAATAGTTAAAATAATTAATCCACTTTCATAACCCTACATAGGAAGAAAAATCCTTCCTGGCCTGAAACACAGTCTGGACCCCTCCGTACAGGAAACTCCTACTAATAGGTGGTCCAGAAAGGATTCACCTTATTCAAGAGGATTAATAAAAAATAAACACCATAAGATCTGTCAAAAGGTATTTCAAGAATAAGTAAGAGAAAATGGCAGTTCAAGAATGCTCACAAGAAGAAAGATTTCATGAAACTCATGGAAACCGAGGCTAAAAATATCTTCGGAAAATGTATGAAATCTTAATTATCACAACGAAAAGCAAAATTAAAAAAAAGAATAGGCATACAGAAGCTCAGGGAAGAGAGAGTGTAGCAGAAACTGAAAGTAATACAGTAAGTCCTCAATGGCATTGATAGGTTCTTGGAAATTGTGACTTTAAGCAAAATGACCAGGTCCTTAAATAATGGCATCTTGCAATTCCTCAAGGATCTAGAACCAGAAATACCATTTGACCCAGCAATTCCATTACTGGATATATACCCAAAGGATTATAAATCATTCCACTGTAAAGACACATGCATACATATGTTTATTGCAGCACTGTTCACAATAGCAAAGACTTGAAACCAACCCAAATGCCCATCAATCATAGACTGGATTAAGAAAATGTGGAACGTATACACCATGGAATACGGTGCAACCATAAAAAAAGAATGTGGTTATGTCTTTTGCAGGCACATGAATGAAGCTGGAAGCCATCATTCTTAGCAAAGTAGTACAAGAACAGAAAACCACCACGTGTTCTCACTTATAAGTGAGAATTGAACCATGAGAACACATGGACACAGGGAGGGGAACATCACACACTGGGGTCTGTCGGGGGGTGGGGGACAAGGGAAGGGAGAACATTAGGACAGATACCTAATGCCTGAGGGGCTTAAAACCTAGATGATGGGTTGATCAGTGAAGCAAACCACCATGGCACATGTATACCTATGTAACAAACCTACACGTTCTGCACGTGTATCCCAGAACTTAAAGTAAAATTAAAAAAAGAAAATAATAATAATAATGCCATTTTGTTATAATGTTGATGAGAAAAAAAGTATTTTCTTTATACGTCATTTTGCTCAAAATCGCAGTTGCTAAGAACCAATTGATGACATTAAGGGAGGACTTCCTGTACAGAGTGGAGAGAAAACAAAACATGCATTCTGCTCGTGTTTATGGGCATTAACGGAGGGGTTGGCTTGTAGGGGTGGTACGCCACCATCCTGGAAGCTGAACTGGCTGCAGTGCTATTTAAACCAGTTCAGGGCCTACTAGAAAAAGGAGATGAACTTACTTTTCTAAAAATGACATAAACATAGTTTTGCTATCAAAGGTTAAAAAAAAGCATGAAAAGCAAAAAGCGCAGGCAAATCTCACTTGGTAAACAATATCCAACAACACATTGACAAAGTAACATCAAGAGCTTTATTCCCAGAGGGCAAAGTTCCTTCAACACTTGGACATCTTTTAACAATAAGATAATACACATTATCGAGAAAAAAAGAAAAAGTTTATAACCTTCTCCTTAAATGTTGAAAAAGTTGATCAATTTAACAACTATTAATAAGAAGAAAATAAGTACACAGTTTCTCATCAATATGAAATATATCCAATGTAACATATATCAAGTGCGTGTAATCTGTGAACCGATTGCTTCCTGATTTGAAACAAATCAGCTATAAAAGCCATGTTTTGAATTAGTTGAATACACATTAAGATGAGCTGAATGTTATAATAGAACATTATTAATTTTTTTATGTATGATCGTCATTTTGTGTATATGTAGAAGAATATTCTTATTTTTTGGAGATTCACGATTTCTGTAAATTTTTTTACTAATTCAACACATTTATACATATGTCTGTGTATATATATTATTTTTGTATGTTTTAAAATGTTCATATTAAAATATTTTTTAAATGCGCATCTTCATCCCAAAGTCACTTTAATGCTTCTTAGGAAAGCCCTGGAAGCATCCCCATAAATCAACAGCAAGACAAAATAATGCAAAATGTTTCCACTCTTATTTATCTTAATCTGGAGCTAATAGTCAATGCAATCAGAAGGGACAAAGACACAAAAGGATAAAACAACATTTTCGTTATGGAAAAACATGAAAAACTAAAAGGAACTACTTGAAAAACCATTATAATAAAAGAATCCAGAAAATGTCAGGATAGGACTATTAAATACACAGAGATCAATTGATGTCTTATACACAAGCAGTGGGACATTCCAAAGAAAAGGCACACTTGTAATATCAACAAAAACATGACATAAGTTGGGGTAAACTTAGTCAGGAATGTTGAAGACCATGATGAAGAAAACATTAAAGCACTATGAAGTATTATAACACGTAGACTCGGTGAATGAAAAACATACTCTGCCTGGACAAGAAAAGACAGCTTTATAGAATTGGCAAGTCTCCCTTCATTAATCTATACATTTGCTGCTATGTCAACAAAGATCTAATTACCATTTTTCAATGATGCCCTGCAAATTTTATTTTACTTTTTAAAATTTTATTTCAATAGTTTTTGAGGAACAGGTGGTTTCCTGTTACATGGATAAGTTCTTTAGTGGTGACTTCTGAGATTTTGGTGTACCTGTCACCGGAGCAGTGTACACTGTACCCAATGTGTAGTCTTTTATCTCCCAACCCCCCCATCTCAAGTCCCCAAAGTCCATGATATCATTCTTATGCCTTTGCATTCTCATAGCTTTTTGAAGACAGGAGTAAAGACGTTTTCTGGAAACAAAAATATTATTTTTTTTCAACTTTTATTTCGGAATCAGGGGGTACATGTGCAGGGTTGTTACAAAAATAGATTGCATGATGCTGAGGGTTTGAGTACAGATGAATCCGTCACCCAGGTAGTGAGTACAGTACTCAGTACATAGTTTCTTTCATCCCTTCCTCACTATCTTCCTCCTTGTGTATTCCCCCAGGTCTCTAGTTCTCATTTTTTTGACCCTGTGTACCCAATGTTTAGCTCCCACCTGTAAGTGAGGACATGCAGCACGTGGGTTTCCTGTTTCTGTGTTAGTTCGCTTAGGAGACTGGTTTACAGATGCATCCATGTTACTGCAAAGGATATGATTTCGTGTGGTTTTTTGTTTGTTTGTTTGTTTGTTTGTTTGTTTATTTATTTATTTTTGCCTCCCTGAACATGACCAATCTCATCTGGAAAAAAATTTCTTACATAAAAATACAATAATTAAATCAGTGATGTTGGCCTAAGCTAAGACATAAATAGAAGAGGTCCATACATAGATTCAATCAGATCTAAATATTTAAAGATGCTATTTTAAATTAGCAAAGAAAACAGTAATTATATATTAAGGGATATGAAGATAACCTGATTGTTTTGAAAAAATTAATGGTAGAAAACAAATATTCAATAGCTCAATATATTAAAAAGAAAACAAAAGAATGGCAAATTCTTTTTTAAGTGTTCCACAAGACCTACACTGATAAAATTGACTAGATAAAGCTCTGAGGTGGGAAAACCTTCACAAATTCAAAAGACAAATGACAATCTTGCAAAAAAAGTTGCACTTTTTATCATGACCAATGGGTTAATTTTGCTAACAAAGCAATGAGAAAAGATTTATAATAAAATGGAAAACAAGGAAAGGAGATATATATATATATATAGTGTGTGTGTGTATATATATGTCATGTGTGTATATATATATGCACACATACACATACACACACACACATAGTGTCTGCCATTCCTCCAAACACAAAGGGCTCCTAGATACATGAGAAATATTCCTTCTCTCTCAAATTAAGATTTCTGCAGATTTAGACCATGTCAGAATACTGTTGTTCATGTGTCAGATTGGCACGATTCAAAGACAACACAGCTTGCTGGAGAAGATATAGGGATGGAGACACCCTTGTAGTGTGGCTGGGATAACATATATTGTTTTAATACAGATGATGCCTTGGTGTTCATTTTTAGGCCTGGCGTTAGTTGTTTGAAAACCAGTCTTAGTGTACAATCGCCTTTGGCCTGATTAAAACTTCCCCTTCCCATGTGGTTGTTTGTGATGAACTCACATATTTGCACCCCACTGACCCCAAACCCAGCTCATCTCACAGCTGCTGACCATGATAAAACCTCATGGTCAATTCCTGCATTATGCCATTATGCAAATGAGATTCCTCTTTTTTTTTTTTTGCTTTAAATTAGGCAACCCACAGGCCCCTTGGGAAGGCCTAAGGAAGCACAACCACGGACCTCATTAAAAACATCGTCCCACTAGTGCCCCTGTCCCTCTGCACTTGCTGGTTGAACTTCCTGTTGCCCTCCCACCACCCCATTCCTCCACTCCAGGCTTCTAATCTCTCTGGGACCTGTAAGTAATACATTTCTTCTGTTGCATGCATTTTGGTTTCACCTTCCCCCTGTGTCTTACCTGACTGACACACCCAAACCTAACTCCCCTACCCCAACTGGCAGGGCTTTCCTGAAGAGTGGCTATCTTGGCTCATGGCCCCCTCTGCACAGAAAGACCTTAAGTCCAAATTAGAAAGGAATGATAACAATAAAAATTAAAACATGGAAATGGCCAATTGGTATACTTTTAAGGATACATTTGCTAATATTTATTATAAATTTTAATTATACTTATTTAAATTATATGTACTTGTATTTATAGTTATATGGTTATAATGTTCAAGACCATATCAATAATATTATTTATCTACAATATGTTTACATCATATTTATAACCATTACAAAATTAAAGTGCAACTTTCCTTTTAGTTGGAAATTTCTCTTCTAGTCATTAATGTACAGGTGTATTCACACATGTAAAATTTATGTCTGGACAAGGCCTTGCAGGATTAAAAAAAACTAGTAGAAAAAAATTTAAGTACCTATATTAGGAAATGTTTAACTCCATTATGACACATTCAGTTAGTAGCAGGTGTTAAGAGGGATGAGATAAGTCTTTGGCACTAAAATTGAAACATCTCCAAAACAGATATTCAGTGAAAAAAATCAAGAGAAAGGGTGCTGTGCTCAGGAGGCTACCATGTGTAGAAATTTTCACTTCCATGGTTTTCTCATGTAACTATAGAATATCCATTTCTGGGGGAATCCTCAAGCAGTGGGTAACAGTGTTCACCTCTCAGGTAAAGTTGTGAAAAGGTGATTGGAGAGAAACTTACATTCAACTGCAAAACACTTTTATCTAAATTTCTGTACCATTTGCACATATTACTTATTCAAATTATGAATGCAATTTGAAAGATAATGACATAATAGCAAACACTCAGCACTTATTATATGCCAGGCATTAGATGCATCAATTTGTATCATCCCCACAACAGTGTTACAAGGTAGGGATAATTAATATGGATAATAGAAAAACGAAGCACAAGGCCTGCAACTCAAAAGTAGAGAAGCAGGACTAGAATTCTTCCAGCGTTTGCCTCAGAATCTCTGCTACATTGGATATGTCTGTGGAGGAAGGACCAGTAAAAGGGAATATTTCCATGGAAGATGATACAGATGAGAAGGATCAAGAGTGATGGAAAGGAAGTCCTAGAGGGCGTGTGAGGGATGAGATTTAGGAATCAAAGATGCACGTTGTTCAAAGTCTCATGCTAAGTGCTCTTATCACAAAATACAGGCATTTCATGGAGATATTGTAGGTTCAGTTCAGACCACCACAATAAAGCGAATATTGCAACAAAGCAAGTCATACAAATGTTTTGGTTTCCCAGTGTATACAAAAGTTATGTTCATCCCACACTGTAGCCTCTTGAGTGAGCAATAGCATTATGTCTAAAAAATAATGTAGAAACCTTAACTAAAAGTATTTTATTGCTAAAACATACTAGTGATCATCTGAGCCTTCAGCACATGATATGGTTTCTTTCTGTGTCCCCACCCAAATCTCATCTCAGACTGTAATCCCCATATGTCAAGGGAGGTGATTGGATCATGGGGATGGTTCTTCCCCATGCTGTTCTCATAATAGTAAGTGTGTTCTCTTGAGATGTGATGGTTTTATAAGTATCAGTTTCCCCTGCACTTCTCTCTCCTGCCACCTTGTGAAGAAGGTGCCTGCTTCTCCTTCCACCATGAGTTTCCTGAGGCCTCCCAGCCATGCGAAACTGAGTCAATTAAACCTCTTTTGTTTATAAATTACCCAGTCTCAGGGTAGTATTTTTATAGCAGTGTGAAAATGGACTAATAGAACAAGTCATTTATTTTGTTTGTTTTTTTTCTGCTGGTGGAAGGTCTTGCTTTGATGCTGATGGCTGCTGACAAGTTAGGGTGATGATTGTTGAAGGCTGGGATTGCTGTGGCAGTAAGACAACAGTGAAGTTTGCCACATCAATGGACCCTTCCTTTCATGAAAGATTTCTTTGTAGTGTGCAATGCTGTTTGCTAGCATTGGACCCACAGTAGAACCTCTTCCAAATTTGGAGTCAACTCTCTTAAACCCTGCCACAGCTATATCAACCAAGTTTATACAATACTCCTTTGTTGTCATTTCAGCAGTGTTCATAGCGTCTCACCAGTAGATCCCATCTCAAGAAACCACTTAACAGATGAGGAGTTATTTTTACAGATAGGCAGCGTGAGTGTTTATTAATTTGCCCAATTTCAATATTGTTGTGTCCCAGGAGACAGGAAAGCCTGGGGAGAGGAAGAGAGACAGGCAACCAGTCAGGGGAGCAGTCAGAATGCACACCACATTTATGGCTTAAATTCACCATTTTTTATATAGATGTGATTTGTGACTCCCCAAAACAATAAAAGTAGTAACATCAAAGATCACTGACCACAGATCATCTTAACAGATATAATAATAACGAAAAAGTTTGAAATACTGTGAGACTTGCTAAAATATGGCACAGACATGATGTGAGTGCACGCTGTTGGAAAAGTAACATCAGTAGACTTGCTGGGTGCAAGCTTGCCAAAAATCTTTAATTTGTAAAAAGCTCAATATCTGAAAAGTGCAGTAAAGCGAAGTGCAATAAAACAAGGTATGCTTATAATCATAAATAAAACAAGTAGAAGAAAAATTTTAGAGTTGATGAATAGGTTTATCATTTACATTGTGGTGATGGTTTGCAGGTCATACTTATCTCCAAACTCACCAAATGGTATACATTAAATATGTACAGCTTTTTGCATGCCATTCTTACCTGAGTAGAGTGTTTCTAACCAAAGCATCCTCTTTGCTTGATAACAGAAGGACCTGGTAGACAGTAAGACAGTAGAATTATAAATCAGGAGATAAGTGTGTTCGGAGGGCAAGCCATATAGAACAGAACCACAAGCTAACACCTCACTCCAACTAGCATGGCAAAACCCAAAAGATAAACAGTAACAAGTGTTGGTGGGGATGCGAAGAAATTGGAACACATATACACTGATGTTGGGAAGGTAAAGTGGTGCATTTAGCATATGGCTAAACATACTGTTATAACACAATTCCACTCCTAGGTGTATTCCCAAGAAAAATAAAATCATACATCCATATATGAAATCAGACAATATGTGTTCAGTCCTTTGTAACTGTCAGCAGAGTGTTTTCATATTGTGTGATTTAATTTATATGAAGTGTCCAGAACAGGCAAATCTATAGAGACATAGAGTATATTAGTGGCTACCTGGGGCTGGGAATGGAGGTAAGGGGAGAATGGGGAGTGAGTTCTTAATCGGGTCTGTCTTAGTTTCTTGTGCTTCTATAACAAAATACCATAGACTGGGTGGCTAAAACAACATAAATTTATTCCTACCAGTTTTGGAGAATTGGAAGTCCAATGCCCAGGCCAAAGTTCTAGTCAATTTGGTTCCTGGTGAGGGCTCTTTTCCTGGCTTGTGGATGGTTGCCTTCTTATTGTGTCCCCCATGCAGAGAGAGAGAACAAGGGAGAGAAAACGCTCTGGTGTCTCTTCTTATAGGGGCACTAATCCCATCATGAAGGCCCCACTCCCCGACCTCATTAACCCTAATTACCCCTCAAAGGCCCTACCTCATAATACCATCTCCTTGGAGCTTAGGGCTTCAACATATGAATTTTGGAGGGCTGCAAATAGTTAGTTCATAAGAGTTCATTTTTAGGGTGATGAAAATGTTCTAAAAATGAAGTGATAGTTGCATAATTCTGTGAATATCTAAAACTACTGAATTATATGCTTGCAATGGATGAATCATATGGTATGTGGATTTTATCTCCATAAGGCTATTTCTGATTTCTTTGTGAAATAAAAGGTGAGGTTGTTTCCTGAGAATCTGGGGGAAGATGATGCAAGAGAGATAAGATGTTGTGGAGATGAGAAGCGCCTTTGACCAGGAGCCTGCAGGAGGATCACAGGACTGCAGGTTGAAGGGTTGGGTGAAACTGGCATCTGAGAGCTTGTTGTCATACCAGTCCTTCAGATATGGTTTCTCCAGTGGCCTTTGGCAGACAAGGTATATGAATGTCCTCCTAGTTTTAAACAAATACTCAAAGAATACATATTTTTATTTAACAGTGTCTCTCTTTGCAGCAGACTGAGCATATTTGCAGAGGAGGCTGGGTAGAGCCTTGCCCAATGGCCCCCATTTCCTAGTAAAACAGCCATTATCACCCCCACCAGCCCCAGTGCAACTGTGCACACTGACTCTATCCATCAGCCTACGTTCCTTCCCTAGAGTAGTCATCATCATTACAAACACTCAGTGTGCCCAATTTTCTTCCTAGAGCTGTGCTATCCCCTTTCTGTAGATTAAAAAAAAAAAATTTTTTTTTTTTTTTTTTTTTTTTTTAACAGCAAGAAGAGTGTCATTATATCCCCATTATGGATAACAGACCAAGACTCAGAGGCATTCGGTGACTTACTCAAGACTACAGCTTGCAGGCTTTGAGCTTTGGGACTGAGGGGTACCTGACGACTAGGCTGGTAGGATTTCCACCACTCCGTGCCACCTCTTCATACATTCAATAAGCACTTCCTGATCATGTCCCTGTGCCGGGCACTGAGCTCAGTGATGAGAATATAGGGATGGCCTCAAGGAATTGCAGAGACCTGGCCGTCTTGTGTGAAACCAGTCATGGCACGTCATATGCATAGGAGACAGGATAGTTTAATGCAGGTTTTTGATTTGTGAGACATTTTGACACAAATTTTGATGCCACCACTAGGTCAAGATGACTTTATCAACATGTAAAATCCTATTCTTTTTATTTAACATTTCTTCTATTTATACCAAAAGCTGCTTGGAACAGGCATACCTGAACCTGAATACATCCCTAACTCCCACTTTGGCTAAAATGTATTTCCATTTTTTTATTATAGCAATTTCTTCTATAATGTTTCTTTGTTTTTCCTGAAAAAGAATTGCTTTTGTAATCAGAAAATAAAGACTTTTCGAGAGTTTGAAGAATGGCATTCATTTCTAAGGAATGTTAGTCCAGTCACCCTAAATCATACTTTTAAAGAGTTTTTATGATATTAAATATATCACAGATACTATGGAGAAAACATTCAGTCATTGAATGGAAGATTTCCTGGCATATCTAGACTCAGAATAAAGAAAATTCCTTTTCTTCTTATTCCCCAGGCCCAGGGGCTAAAATTTGTATATATTCTATCAAAAGGTGAGCATAATTGTGAAGCCTACACAAAGCAGAGATTTACAATGCCTACAGTTGATTTTTTCTTTTTTTTCTTTTTGGTTTTCAATTGTATTTTCTTTTAGATGATATATTCACAAAGCACTATGTTTATACAAATACAAAAGGGAATGTAAAATTTTCCTCCAGTTCTCTCTTCCAGCCATCACCTCCCTTCTTTAGAGGCAACCAAAGTTACCAGAATCTTCTTTGGGGGCAACCAAAGTTACCAGAATCCTGGCAGAGCTAATATACACATATATTAGCAAACAGGTATATGTGTGGGTGGATATCAATACAGACACATAATATATCCATTCATTAACATAGATATAATGTAGGTATCTAATATGGACTACTGACATTGATTATGTTTTGCATGAATGATAACAACTATACACATTGATTCATGCTTTGCTTCCAGTCTTATCTGAAATTTACCATAATAAAAAATCTTCTACAAACTGATATTATATAATCTAAGATGCCTTAATAATAACACACGCTTTTATTTTATGGGTCACTAAAAAGAAAAAAAAAAATGCCACCAATTAAATCATGTCACATTGATTACTCATCCCAATATCTAAGACACATCTTAAAGATTGATAAAATAGAGCATATTGTCATGCAAGCCTGTAGGATAAATCCCCAGAAGTGGAACTGTAAGTTCAAAATGTAGATACATTGTTCTTGACTTTTGATTAGAATGCTTGGTTTATGTGTTAAGAAGGATACATTTTATCACATTAAGAAAGTAGCTACCTAATCCTGTGTTATTGGAGATTGTTTTCTTAAAGAAGAGATGTTCATTGTTATTAATGTTTTTGCAACATATGTGAAGATAATTATTCTTTTTAAATTTTTTGATTAATTAATGTTGTGAGTTACATTTACAGATTTTCTAATTTTGGAAACCAACTTTGCATTTCTTAAACTATTCTTGGTTAAAATGTGATGCTGGTTAACACAATTTTCAAAGGAAGAAAATATTGGTTCTATTACTAAGTAGCCAAATCTAATTAATAACTTAAAATAATTTAAGGTGATCTCCACCCTCCTCAAGTGTCTCAAAAATCTCCCTGTACACTCTCAGGAGATGATCTAACTCCTATTTTATAGGAAAAATCATCAAATAGATATTCTATTTTATTTGTGAAATTACACATACAAACCTATCTACATCCCTTCTTGTCAGCTTCTGAGTTACAGTGAGTCCCTTCCTCTAATTTAAGGCCAAGTGCTTCCCTGTGTGTTGGCTCCCAAATTCCTCCCAGGTTCTCGTAATACCATCACTTATTTTCATTCTCCAGTGGATCTTGTGTCTTGCAATTGGTCCTACTGAAGTGGTGTTGTTTGTCTAGAGAAATACTTGATGTTCATTGTCTCATGCTAAGGAAAGTGAAGATGTGGACACACAAGGAGTGGATTTAAGAGTAGAAGTTTAGGCCAGGCATGATAGCTCACGTCTGTAATCCCAGCACTTTGGGAGGTCGAGATGGGTGGATCACCTGAGGTCAGGAGTTCAAGACCAGCCTGCCCAACATGGCGAAACCCCATCTCTACTAAAAATACAAAAAATTAGACAGGTGAACTGGTGGGCACCTATAATCCCAGCTACTCAGGAGGCTGAGGCAGGAGAATCACTTGAGCCCAGGATATGGAGGTTGCAGTGAGCCAAGATCGTGCCACTGCACTCCAGCCTAGGTGATAAAGTGAGACTCTGTCTCAAAAAAAAAAAAAAAGAAAAAGAAAAAGAAAAAAGGTGGAAGTTTAATAGGCAAAAGAAAGAAGAGAAAGCTTCCTTGTGCAGATGAAGGGAGCCTGAGCAGGTTTTGGGGTTTGGGGCGAGATGCAGTTGGTTTTATAGATGAGCTTGGGGAAGCAGTGTCTGATTTACATAGGATCTAGAGGAGTGGTTGGACCAGGTGTGCCATTTACATAGTGTGTAAAGAGGCTGGCCAACCCACCCTAATCTTTTATTACGCAAATGGAGTCTTTACCTAGCTGGTGCCGTGTTACCTGCATACTTGGCGACAAAGAAAAGGCAAGAGGAAACTTCCATGTTGAATACACCTACCTGACTTCCAAGTATCCCTTTAACATTGGCACAGCTGCCAACATTCATCTATGCAAGCTTCCAGGTTGCTTATCTTTCCTTGCAGCTTGATTTTTTCAGGGTGCTTCTCGTTGAAAAAGAAATTATTAAAAGGAAATTTCACCAAGAACTCATTTACCCTTAAACTGCCTACAAAATTTCTTTTTAGCTCCTTTATCACCCCTTGGCTTTTGGACTTGAAAGGAATTTTTATTTCCCATAAAAGAAACACCTTCCCTCAACCCTATATTACTCCACACCTGAGTCTGTATCTTTCACCCTTTATAGTTCACCTCTGGGAAAGAAAATAAAATCATATCTTCTGTCTGTATTTTCTCACTTCTGTTTAGTCATCAGTTCTCTGTGACTCAACCCAACACCGCACTGAAATGTTCTTATTAATGTCATCGATAACCTCAAGTTTCCATCCTACTTAAATCTCTTGGTATCGTTCAATACTGTTGATTTCTTCTTGTAGCAGCATCTGCTCTTGGCTTCGCAGCACCACATTATTTCAGCGTTCCTCTTTTTTTGTTGTTGTTAACTTTCATTTTAAGTTCAGGGGTACACATGCAGAATATGTAGGTTTGTTACACCAGTAAAGTTGTGTCATGGGGCTTTGTTGTACAAATTATTTCATTACCCATTCATTAAGCCTAGTACCCACTAGTTATTTTTCTTCATCCCCTCCTTCCTCCCATACTCCACTCTCAGGTAGGCCCCAGTGTGCATTGTTCCCCTCTATATGTCTATGTGTTCTCATCATTTTCCTCCCACTTATAAGTCAGAATATGTAGTATTTGGTTTTCTGTTCCTGTGTTAGTTTGCTAAGGATAATGGTCTCCAGCTCCATCCATGTCTCTGCAAAGGACCTGATCTTGTTCTTTTTTATGGCTGCCTCGTATTCCATGGTGTATATGTACCACATTTTCTTTATCCAGTCTATCACTGATGGGCTGATTCCATGTCTTTGCTGTTGTGAATAGTGCTGCGTGAACATAAGCATGCATGTATCTTTATAATGCAATGATTGATATTCTTATAGGTATATACCCAGTAATGGGATTGCTGGATCAAATGATATTTCTGCCTCTAGGTTTTTGAGGAATCACCACACTGTTTTTCACAATGGTTGACCTAATTTACACTCCCACCAATAGTGTGTTTCTTTTTCTCCACAACCTCACCAGCATATGTTATTTTTTTGACTTTTTAATAATAACCATTGACTGGAATGAGATGATATCTCATTGTCATTTTGATTTGCATTTCTCTGATGATCAGTGATGTTGAGCTTTTTTCTGTATGATTATTGGTGCATGTATGTCTTCTTTTGAGAAGTGTCTGTTCATGTCCTTTACCCAATTTTTAATGGGATCGTTTTTTTTTTTTTTGCTTGTCAGTTTGTTTAAGTTCCTTACAGATGCTGGATATTAGACCTTTGACAGATGAACAGCTTGCAAAAATTTTCTCCCATTCTACAGGTTGTCTGTTTATTCTGATGATAGTTTCTTTTGCTGTGCAGAAACTCTGTAGTTTAATTAAATCCCATTGTCAATTTTTGCTTTTGTTGCAATTGCTTTTGGTGTCTACATCGTGAAATCTTTGCCCATGCCTATGTCCTGAATTCCTTAAGTTTTCTTCTAGGGTCTTTATGGTTTTGGGTTTTAGATTTAAGTATTTAATCTATCTTGAGTTGATTTTTATACATGGTGTAAGAAAGAGATCCAGTTTCAATTTTCTGCCTATGGCAAGCCAGTTATTCCAGCACCATTTATTAAATATAGAATCCTTTCCCCATTGCCTGTTTTTGTCAGGTTTGTTGAAGATCAGATAGTTGTAGGTGTGTGATCTTATTTCTGGGCTCTCTATTTTGTTCCATCAATCTATATCTCTGATCTTGTACTGGCACCATGCTGTTTTGGTTACTGTAACCTTGTAGTATAGTTTGAAGTCAGGTAGTGTGATGCCTGAAGCTTTGTTCTTTTTACTTAGGATTGCCTTGGCCATTTGGGCTCCTTTCTGGCCTCATATGAATTTTAAAATAGTTTTTTTTCTCATTTTGTGAAGAGTCTCAGTGGTAGTTTAATGGGAATAGCACTGAATCTATAAATTGCTTTGACTTTGAGAAGTATGACCATTTTCATGATATTGTTTCTTCCTATCCATGAACATGGAATGTTTTTCCTTTTGTTTGCATCATCTCTGCTTTCTTTGAGCAGTGGTTTGTAGATCTCATTGTAGAGGTCATGGGTTTCCTCTTATGCCTTGGGTGGACTGACCTCTACTTCATTTGTAGTCTTGTCCTTAGCTGGCCATTAACTGTAGTTTCTAAAGTTGATTGTCACTATTCTAATGCTCTAATTCAGGTTGACAGAATTCATATCAATAGAGACCCCATGTTACAACTGATGAAGTTTAGTTCTGACGTGAATACTAGTTGATATTTTTGTTTGCATTAAGAAGGGAGACAAAAGTGAAATCTGAAGACCCACATCAGAACTTCACTTATTGGACGTGAAACCTGGACCAAGCTTCTCTTCTTTTACTGTGTTCTCTTTCCCCAGGGACTGTCTCCCATGCCCACAGCTTCATTTACCACATGTAAACTGATGACTCATTACTCTGTGTCTCCACCCATGGTCTTTCCTCTGAGCTCCAGACTCATATATCCAATTGCGAACTTGGCTTCTCCTCTTGGAAGTTTTGTTGACATGTCAGACTTGACATGTCTGATCCTAAATTCATGATCTAAATGCCTCCCCCACCCCCAACCCCATGCTGATGTGGTTCTCTCCTCTGTTCCTTCTCAAAGTGACAGAAGCCTCTTTACAGTTATGCAAGCCAAGCTTCTGGCATCTGTTTTAGAACCTCCCTTTCTGTGATAGTCATGAGCTGGAGCTGGCTTGTATTGGCTCAGGATAGCCGATTGTTACACCTTCTGGAATTTTGTGAGCTTATTGTTAAATAACAAATTATACGAATTTAATTATAAAAGTTAAATGTTATTAACTTACAATTAAGCAAATTATACTAAAGCAAAGATAATATATATGAAGAAACATCACTTCATAATTATTTTGCTACATTTTCCTATAGTCTATGTGCTTGAGATTATTCATATCTATGGTGTTCATATGTAGAGATGTTAACAGTGCTGCTGTGTGTCTCTTCCCTACTCTGCCCTCTGCGACCTTGCATTGATAACTTGAAATTTACCATGGAGGAAGTATTTTCACCATGAAAATTGGCAAATGTTACCAACCAGAGCTTTATTTATTGCTTTGTTACTTGTCTCGACTTAAGAAAGCATTGGAGAAAATGTTAAAAATGTAGATTAAACTTGTAAGTGTGTCATGCCTTTAGCCATTATGATGAGAATAGCACAAAAAGTTGAGGAAATGGACTTCTATAATTCAAAAATTATTAACCCATTCAGCAAGAAAATAGATCCTGTCATTGACCAATAAGTGAAGTTCTGATGTGGGTCTTCAGATTTCACTTTTGTCTCCCTTTTTAAAGCAAACAAAAATATCAACTAGTATTCATGTCAGAACTAAACTTCACTAGTTGCAACATGGAGTCTCTATAGATATGAATTCTGCCAATCTGAATTAGAACATTAGAATAGTGAAAATCAGTTTGATATGTGAAATTTATAATAAAGAATACTGCTTATATTATTATTATTTGTAAATTGTGTGCTACCGTCATTTATAAGAGTAAAGTTCACAATAAACTGTATGTATAATATATGGAGACAGATGTCACACACATACATCTTTAGTCTTTGATAGTCGGTTTTTACAATTTTACCATGACACCATCGCTCACAGCCCACTCTATTTATTACCAAGACCTGTTGTTCGTACATGCTGCATACCTCTCAACCATACCTATCTCCTCTAACTTAGTCTAATTATGACCATCTCCCAAATGCCAGACCCCTAAGTAGCCCCTCAAATCTATCTTCCTCCCTCCAGTCTTTTTGAACTTCAAATGTGATCATTCATCTTTTCTTTTTAATGAATATTTTATGAAGGACTGGCTGTATATCCTACTCTAGAGGCTGGTTATAAACAGCAATGCATAAAACACACAGAAATCTCTGTCTTTGTGGCGTTTACACTCTGGAGAATTAGAAATTAATAAGTGCTACAAAATGAAATGGAGCAAGGATTGGGGCTAGCAAGGGTGGGTAACAAAGTTGTAATAATCATAAAAATTGCACAACAGTACAGCCACATATTACTGCCCCAGGGACTGGGTTCTGGCTCTACCTCCTAGTGTCAACTTAAACCCAGTTGTTCCATCCTGCTTGACCATGGTCTTAGGTCTCCCAAGCCCTACCCGACGTCAATTTCCGTCTTTCCTCATTCCAGTTTCCACTGAGCCATGTAGACCCCAGGCTGGGTGAAAGCCCCAGGCTTATAGATTGCTTGAGAAAATAATTTGAATAAAAATCTGGAGCTTTATTCTTATTTCAAGTAAAATTTGTTACCCAACAGTGAATGCTAGAGGGGAAATGTCAAGCATGAACTAAAATGTCATTGAGAGTGCATATATTTTAAACAAAGGAGGTGGAGATACTTTGCACTGCATGATGACTGTGTTAAAAGTGTTACGACTTGTGCAAACCAGTCTTTATAAACTACTCTTCCTGCTCTCGGTGGATCAGCAATGGAATTGTCTTGGCCGGTGAGAAGGGCCTTTTCCTTCACAATGGCTGAGACGGTATTTTAGTTTTCTATTGCTGCTGTAACAAGTTACCACCGACTTAATCACTTACTGCAAACATTTATTATCTCCCAGTTCTGTGTATCAGTAGATTCCCAAGCCCAGCATGGCATGGCCGGATTCTCTGCTCAGGGCCTCACAAGGCCAAAATCAAGGTACTGTCCAGCCTGGGCTCTTATTTAGAGGCTGTAGGGAAGAATTTCCCTCCAGGCTCACTCAGGTGTTAGAAGAGTATAGTTCCATGTGGCCATAGGACGGAAGTCCCTGTTTTCCTTCTGACCGTTAGCCAGGTTCACTCTCGCTCTCTGGAAGCCTCTATATTCTTTGACTCATGCCCTCTCCGCCATCAAAGTTAGCAGTGTGGCCATCAGGTACTTCTCACACTTCAAAACTGACTTTCTCTTTTGCTTTCCTCTTCTGTTACTTTTGAGGCCTCTGGTGAACACATTGATGCCATCAGGATAATCCAGTATAATCCTTCCATCTTAAGGTCATTTATTAGTACCTTAATTACATCTGAAATGTAACATTCCTGGGCATAACATCAGTGGTCAAAGTGATGGGGGCCAATATTCTGTCTCCCACAGTCTTCCCTCATATCTATGTGATCCAGATCCATCTCTCATACCTCCTAACATCCTCAAAACATACCTCATCCAATGACAGCATCAACCCAGAGTGCAAAATTTCATCAAAATCTCATCAGTTCAAAAGTATACCAAATCAGAAGCCAGGTGTGGTGGCTCAAGTACATAGCCCCAGAACTTTGAAGGACAAGGCAGGAGAATCCCTTGAAAACAGGTCAACAAAAATAGAAAAATTAGTTTAATGCTGCAATGAGCCATGATCATGCCACTACACTCCAGCCTGGGCAACACAGTAAGACCCTGTCTCAAAAAAATGTTTTTTTAAGTACACCAAATCCTGTCGTCTAAATCAGGTACAGATGTGTAATCTGTCAGTCAGGCCCCAGCGAATGAGTCGTGAGGTTGTTAGCTCCACAAAGCCCCTGCAAGCCAGAAGTTTCCAGGGTGTCTAGTCTATCAGAAGGGACAGCACTGAGCCAGCTTTCTCCAATGCTAGCAGGGGCAGGGGCACAGGTGTTTGGTGATGGCATTGAGAGTGGAACTTGCCACACGGTTACAAGGAGACAGTGGTGAAACGTCCTTTGCAAAAGTCATAATAGTGAGAAAGTGACAATGAAAGAGATCCGATCTAACCAATCCCCATCTTGCCTTTAACCTCCAAACTGCCCTTGGTCGCTCCTGGGCTGGGGCCAAGCTAACTCTGGCAGAAATTTAATTTAGAGTTTAAATGATAAGAGCCCTTCTTCAAAACTAAACCACCTTTGTAAAACTAATGCAAGGCCATCAGGTTAGGAGGATGAGAGGAGCCTGAATTCTGCTAACATGTAGGGATAAACCATTACCAGTCTTTATTCTGGAGGTCACAAGATTTGGAATCTCCCCAGTTACTACTGCAGATAACATCACTATGGTAGAACCTGAGATTTGCTTTTTGAGATGCCCTTTCAGGCTTTGGTGTTTCTGAAAACCAGATCCCCACCAAGGCCCACAACTTTTGGTTCAATTGCTCCTGTGGTCCCACCCAGAAGCAGACTCAGCACATAGGAACTCTTTTCCTCATCCTGATGGTTATATCCCCAGCCAATCAGCAGTGCCCATTCTCTAGCCACCTGCCTGCCAAACTATGCTTGAAAAACTCCAGCTTCTGACTTTTTAGGGAGGCTGATTTAAGTAATAATAAAACGCTGGTCTCCCATTTAGCTGGCTCTGTGTACATTAAACTCTTTCTCTACTGCAGTTCCTCTGTCATGATAAATTGGCTTTATTTGAACAGTGGGTACAATGAACCCATTGGGTGGTTACAGTGCAATGGAGCCCCAGGAAAACACCCATGGTGAACAAGAAGTACCTTGGCAGGAGCCAGCGTAGTGCCTCTCAGAGTGTGGGGACATGCAAAGTGGGTCCTTGAGTCAGGGCCTGGGAGAGCGGGGAACTCAGGGTGGACACATCACTCTTTGCTTTACCACTCTGAAACTGGGCATTTGTGGACCATGTGGTGGTGATGACCAAGGTTCCGTTCTCATGAGAGGGAAGGAATGGAGACTGCACATGGGCAGAGGCCATGCTGTCCTGTTGAGGACCAGCAAGGCTTCCCCTGAAAGCAGCCACAGAACAAAGGGTGTCAGCCCCATGTGGCCTCAGCTCTGTCCCCTCTGCCTCATTAAGCACTATTCTGGCTTGGACCACTCAGTTTTGGGTCTTTTTTTCAGAATTTTGGCAATGGATGAAATGAGAATTACAGGAGTCTAGGAGGATGGGATTGATTAAAGGATTGATTAAAGTTAGGAGGACAGAGGTTGTCTCTGAGAAGTGAACAGAATAGATCTGGAAGGGGTGGGAATGAGAGCAGGAAAAGTCGTGCTGTGCTGGGTTTCAGAGTTTTGAGGTGTTTGGAGCAAAGAAAGGAGGGATTTGGGATGCAAGATAAAGAAAGAGACTCAGAGAAGAGGAATTTCGAAGAAGGTTTATTGCACACTGTGTTTCATGAATGGAATCCCCCTTTGGCAGTTTTAAAAGACTTCCTTAAAGTCTTTTACATTGCATTTCAGTAGTTATCTGGGAGTGAGTGGCAATTCTTTGACATTATAACCATGTAAAGATGGTCCTTCAGGCAAGAAGATTTTATATGGTTTTACATGGGGTACATTCAATTGCTTTTGGAGCAAACCTGGAACAACTTTTTCTCCAAGCAGGGAAGTATTCAATAAACCTTTCACTAATTTATGTGTAT
Source organism: Theropithecus gelada (assembly GCF_003255815.1). Lineage (NCBI taxonomy): Eukaryota > Metazoa > Chordata > Mammalia > Primates > Cercopithecidae > Theropithecus > Theropithecus gelada. The sequence goes on from NC_037670.1 coordinate 22,055,244, forward strand.
TTTCCTTGCTGGCCAGCAAGAGTTGAAAGGAGTCAAAAGGGCCAGGCACAGTGGCTCACACTTGTAATCCCAGCATTTTGGGAGGCCGAGGCAGGTGGATCGCTTGAGATCAGGAGTTCAAGACCAGCCTGACCAACATCGTGAAACCCCATCTCTACTAAAAACACAAAATTTGCTGGACATGGTGGCACACACCTGTAATCCCAGCTACTTGGGAGGTTGAGGCAGGAGAATCACTTAAACCTGGGAAGTGGAGGTTGCAGTGAGCTGAGATCACACCATTGCACTCCAGCCTCGGCAACAAGAGCGAAACTCCATCTCAAAAAAACAAACAAACAAACTCCAAAACCAACCAACTAACCAAACAAAACCGAGGCCGAGACGGGCGGATCATGAGGTCAGGAGATCGAGACCATCCTGGCTAACCCGGTGAAACTCCGTCTCTACTAAAAAATACAAAAAACTAGCCGGGCGAGGTGGCGGGCACCTGTAGTCCCAGCTACTCGGGAGGCTGAGGCAGGAGAATGGCGTGAACCCGGGAGGTGGAGCTTGCAGTGAGCTGAGATCCGGCCACTGCACTCCAGCCTGGGCGACAGAGCGAGACTCTGTCTCAAAAAAAAAAAAAAAAAAAAAGTGGAACCCAATTCCTAGAGAATTTGGATCATAAAGCTTTAGCTAATATGATGAGACCCTGATGCTATTATTTACCTCTGTCCATCTCAGCACTCCTCGTCATGCTACTCCTGTTAGTTTCTCTTCAGATGTAAAAACAGGTTTTCCAAGGTTTCCCCCACTTCTCTGCTTTCTTCTAAAAAACATATATGTTTGGTGGTCTCCAATTCTCTTTTGGAACTGTACTTCCGTTGATCTTGTTCATGGCAGATCTGAGAGCTCCTGCCTGTCGCCATTGACTGTGACTTGCTTAGCAGAAGAGAAAGCTGATCTCAGAGCACCTCAGCTGCACCGCAGATGATGTGCCCAAGTTAAAAGCAATAGAAAGGTCACAACACGTCATATCTGGAGCTGGAACATTCCACAATTTATTGAGGATTCCTTATTTTATTTTATTTTTTTCTCCATAAACACAAATATTGCCAAGAAGAATATGAGCTACAATTTTACATCATGGATAAATTATTCCTTCCACATCGCAATTAATTTTTATTTAATTCATTTTCATTCATTAATTTATTCATCACACAAATATTTATTGAGTTCTAACTATGTGCCAAGTTCGACTGGGTTGGTTGATGGAGAATATACCATCTCATGCTTTTGGCCATGGACTCTGTAATTTAGTACTTTCTAGTTCTCTTTGCCTGTTTCAGTAGATTGTCTCATTTAGTTTTCTCTTTATCACAAAGTGTATTGTTAAAATCTGAATTCACTTATATGTTTCTAAAGCAATAGTAATAATAGTTACTATAATCATAAGATGTCAAGCTGATTTAATGTATTAAAAGATCAACTTGCTAACCAATTTCAATGCCAACATACTTTAAATCACTAATATAAATGGTTGTAGGAGACAAGAAAAATTTAAAAAGAGGGATAGGAAACTTAGGTGCACTGTGTCCATCAATGACCTTGGGAACCTGTTATAAAATCTTTTACATTTTGAAAGGGTGAAATGAGTGGTTGGAGAAGGACATTTTAAAAAAACATATGCAGGTATAACAACACATTTAGCAAAGTAATTGGGGCCTGTTTGCAGTAATGAACCAACCTGTTGTCCATCACAAATGCACTAGTCAATGTTGACAATGGTGACATTGTGTGTTCCCAGAACTCAGAAGGTTGTGATGTGAAAATTATCCTCCAGTCAGCTCTGTTAGCCCTGATTCCAAATTGAACTCTTAGAGAAATATTTGGTTAGACCTGTGCTTTCAAAATAAAGCAAATGCACTTAAGAAAATCAAAATAACTTACAGACAATGGTTTTACAGAACCATGTGGATTAAATGGATTTAACTGTAATTTTAGACAAAATAAGGTTAGTTTCAGGAGACTTTGCATGAGGAGTTTTAAGAAGTTAAACAAAGCACACCAATGCAATGGAATTCCATGGTGGTTGCCTGGTGGCAAAAGGAATAAGCAGCTTCCTAGCTCAGCACAGTAATCAGTGGCCATTAGGCTAAAAGAAATCAAAAGATACAGAGTTCACCTAGAGTTTTTATCAGCATTTAGTGTTTCTTGACTGAAATTACCTTATATTAGTAAAAAAAAAAAAAAAAAAAAGAAAGAAAGAAAGAGAAGAAAATAAAAGAAATCCAAATTTGCGTTAGGTCTTCTAGTGGCAAATCAAAGCAAGTGTTGAACAATACAGGTCAGGAAGAAATAAAACAAAAAATCTGCAAAACAAAAACAGTATCACTTTGCCCAAATAATTCAGATTAACATACACCAGCATCGCTGGGCGATTACTCTGTTCCAGGCAGCCGCCGCAGGTGGATCTTCATACAAGGCCAGATTTCTACCACAGTTCAGTCTCAGAGTTTAACACTTCTCTAACAGCCACATAGAACAGACATTCTTCAGCTAGGAGTTTGAAGGCTCCCCAGTCGAGCCTCACAATTGCCCACCCAATCCTTTCTACCTCTGGGATGCCCATGCACCAGCAGGTAAGTCTCCTTCCTGGCCCTTCCCTCTCCTTCCTTTTTCCTTTCCGTTTCTTCTCTCACCTGAGCACCCACCACCTTCACCAGGACCGCAAGCCCTTGGTTCCTACTGAACCTGGAAACCCCTGTCTCCTCAAGTCTGACTCCTCATGAAGGCTGTGTACTAACTAGTTTCTTGTTGCTGCTGCCACAAATCACCACAAACTTTGTGGCTTAAAACAATACAAGTTTCTTCTCTCATAGTTTTTGGAGATCAGAAGTCTAAAGTGAGTCTTACGAGGCTGAGATCAAGGAGTAGGCAGGGGTGGTCCCTTCCGGAGCTCTGGGGGAACCCGCCGCCTCGCCTTTTCCAGCTTTCGGAGACTACTGCCTGCATTCCTGGGCTTGGGGCCCCTTTGCATCACTCGGAGCTCTGCTTCTCTGGCCACATCTCCTACCGACCTCTTGCATCTGTTTTATAAAGACCCTGGTGATTACATGGGGCTTCCCTGCATAACATCTCGCCAACACCAGATCCTTAATGTAGTCACATCAGCCAGTCCTTTTCACTGTATGACGTGACATATCCACAGGGGATTGGGATGAGGGCGTTTGATGGGGTGGATTATTCTGCCAACTACAGGCCCTCACCAAATGCTCCACCGTGTGTCTACGGCATCCTCTGTGCTGTCTGGCTCCTACGACAGCAACCATGTTACAACATTTTCAGCTATTTGCTAAAAATTCACTCATTTGCCTGAGAAATCCCAGCCCTTGCCATCTGTGTGGTCCACTTGCTTGCCCTTGGATCTATTTCTGGGCTGTTCTATGCTCTCTTCCTTAACATAGTGGGACTGGCCCCCAAACCAGGCCTGCAGCCCCTATCTGCTGGTTTTGGGTTGCGTTGGGGAAGTCAGGGGAAAGGAGAAGCTGGGACTTTCCTCTGCTTCCCTCTGTGCTGGGTGGAGCTCCTGGCCCCAGCTGCGTGTTCTCTGTGGTTTCCCCTCCTGCTGGTGGTTCCATTCCTCCCCTTGTCCTCTCCATTTGTTCCTCCAGTCTCCTTGTGCTGCTAATCTCTGAGTTGCCTCCCTTTCTACTGTGTGTGCTTTCAATTCTTCTAAACACCTTTTCATTTAATTCTCCCAGTTATATTTCCCTATTAAATTATCTGATGGGGATTTTGTTTTCCTGGCTAGACCCCGACATACCCGCCATTTCAGCAGCAGTGGAGAGGTAGAGATAAAAATGGCTTGGCCTTCTTCTCTCAGAGGTTAACAGTGTGGCTGAGGACACATCAGAGCAGTGTTGTGCGAAACACAATGAGATAAGGGTGACAGGTGCCCATCAGCAGGATGCCGTGGGGGCTGCAGACAGGTTCTCCAGAGAGATGTTAAGCCTAACATCTGGTTTGGAAGGACAGAAAGAATTTCAAGGCAAAAAGGTGGGGAAAGGACATCTCAGGAGGAGAGAAGAATTCGGTAGACACGGAGGCAGGACCCTGCAGGGAGCTCTTGGGAATGAAGAGTACCAGGTGTGGCTGCGGGGCCAGGTTCACACACCTGGGAGGGGTGGGAGAGAGTATCCTAGGGCCTCTGGAACAAACTGATGTACACCAGCTAGCTTAAAACAACAGAAATCCACTCTTTTGCAGTTGTAGAAGCTGGGAGTCTCTAGAAGTCATTGAAGCCCCATATTCATGAGCCGTAGGGCCATGCTCTCCCTGAAAAATCTTCTAGTTTCTGGGGGTGACCAGTTATCTTTGGTGTTCCTGGCTTGTGGAAGCATCACCCAAATCCCCGCCTCTGTTGTCCATGGTCTGTTTCCTGTGTGTGTCTTAGTGTCCAAATTTCCCTCTTGTAAGAACACCAGTTGTTGGATTTAGGACTCCTTGGATTTAGGACACCTCTGTCCAACAGAAAAACTCCCTCCCTATGTCTTCACCTAGCCAATGCTTACTTGTCTCATGCTAAAAAAGCAGTAAGCAGAGAAAGAGAGTGAAGAGCTGAGTATTGCAATTATCTTTCTATGATTATCTATTCACCCACCCTCCAATTCTCTCCCCTTAGGACAGACTCCACCCAAATCGAGTCTGACCTCATTTTGATTACATCTGCAAAGACCCTGTTTCCAGTTAGATGAGAAGTGATGTTTGCAGGTACCGGGATTAGGACTTGGACATATGTTTGTTGGGGTCATAATTCTGCCGATAATAGGCTGGTTTATGAAGAGCCCCAAATGCCATGCTCAGACATGTGTTTGGTGCTAGGCTGTTATGTTAGCTGGGGAATGACATGAGGAGTATCTCCTCTACTGTTACACTGTCATGAGTATTTAAACCAACCCCAATCTCCTTTATTAACAAAAACAAAAAACAAAACAGCAGCTTTCCCAACCCCATGAGTCCCTCTGACTCTCTTCCTTTTAGAAACCAACTTGTCTACCCTTGCTGTCCCCACTCTATACCTTGCATCTATTCCACCACTCACTGAAATCTACATTCTGTTCCCATTACTCTCATCTGCTCCTTCTGCTATCAGCCACCATCTTTCCTTCTACCTGCAGAAGATGCTTCACTCTGCCAAATAGTGTCACTTAGCTGCCACACCCCTATCTGCAACTCAACTTCTCCGAAACCCAGTTATTCACTTCTCCATTTTTGAGTCCTCTGTGAGAGCAATGAATAGCCTTACTACTGCCCTAGCTCCCAAACCAGAGCTCTAAAGTCAACCTCAACACCTTATTCTCACTCCTGCAATATCCCTAACTCTGCATAATTACACTATCTTTCACTAAAATTGCTGCAACCATCTCCTAAATGATTCCCAGGCTGTCGGTCTAGGTGCTATAAAATGCTTATAGCAGCCACAGAGCTCTTTCATGAATGGGAATCTAGTCATATGGCTCTCCTGCTTGAAACCTCTCCTTGCCTCCAATTGCCTCCAGCACAGACTGGCTTCTCATGCTGCTGACCTGGCCTTGCAGGGCTGGATCCAGCTTGTTTCTATTCCTATCATGCAACATATATATTGCCTTACATGCACTATCTCAAGTACTATACTACACACATTTCTGACCCCTAACTATGCTGCTTCTTGTTCCGCAAAGCTTTCATCCAACAGAAAAACTCCCTCCCTACCTCTTCACCTAGCCAATGCTTATTTGTCTTATGCTAAGGAAGCATGAAGCATGAAGTATGAAACAGAGAAAGCAAGTGAAAAGCTGAATATTGAAATTATCTTTCTATAATTATCTACCCCCCTATCCTCCAATTCTCTCCACTTAGGACAGAATCCAGGTGTCCCCTCTCTTGACACCTCAGAATGCAGGAATGCAGGGCCAGCAGATAGCCCCCCACACTGATCACTAGGAGAGGCCAGGCAATTCCCTAAATGAGGGGAACATGTCAAATACTCATCAGTTCCCAAATGGACAGGGTAGAATTGGCAGTTAAAAAAGCTCTTTGATTTCCAAGCCAAGAAGATATATTTTACATAAATGACAGGAAATTTGTGCTCCTTTACATCAAAGCCCTGTGCAGTGCAGCATGGACTTGACCATCTGTGGGGGGATTGACTAACAGAAGCCACTTCTAAAAGCAAATCCCAGTGAAATTTGCCAATTTGTATTTTGGGAGATATCAAAAATGTCAATGCTGAAAAGGGCCTTAGCTATCACCTAGGTTCAACTACTTTGCCCTCTATAGGTAAGAGCATGTGGATTCAGAGAGATCAGATGACTCACTTAAGGTGATTTAACTCAGTGAGGGATGAGCAGACGCAGGCAGTGAGTGTCCCAAGCCCCATGCCAGTGTTCCTTTTATAGATACTTTCTATCATTTCTGATGATACTTTCCATTCCCATTATAGTGAAGAGAAAAGGTCAAAGGAGATTTAGAGTCCAATCTTGCTGAACTGCTTACCAGCTTTGTGATCCCAGGGAAGCCACTTGTTTAAGCCCAGACTTTCCATCTCTACCATGAAGATATGGTTTGGCTGTGTCCCCACCCAAATGTCATATTGAAGTGTAGTTCCCATAATTCCCATGTGTTGTGGAAGGGATCCAATAGGAGGTAATTGCATCATGGGACCGGGTCTTTCCCATGCTGTTCTCATGATAGTAAATAAGTCTCACAAGATCCGATGGTTTTATAAAAGGGTTCCCTGCACACGTGCTCTTGGCTGCCACTGTGTAAGACCTGACTTTGCTCCTCCTTGCCTTCCACCATGATTGTGAGGCCTCCCCAGCCATTACACCTCTTTCCTTTACAAATTACCCGGTCTTGGGTATGTCTTTATTAGTAGCTTGAGAACAGGCTAATACAGTAAACTGGTGCTAGGAGTGGAGTGCTTCTGTAAAGATATGCAAAAATGTGGAAGCAACTTTGGGACTGAGTAACAGGCAGATATTGGAACAGTTTGGAGGACTCAGAAGAAGGCAGGAAAACGTGGAAAATTTGGAACTTCCTAGAGACTTGGAGGGCTCAGAAGGTAGAAAGATGTGGGAAAGTTTGGAACTTCCTAGAGACTTGCTGAATAGCTTTGACCAAAATGCTGATAGTGATATGGACAATAAAGTCTAGTTTGAGGTGGTCTCAGATGGAGAGGAGGAACTTGTTGGAAACTGGAGTAAAGGTCATGCTTGCTATGCAAACCAACTGGTGGCATTTGCCCCTGCCCTAGAGATCTGTAGAACTTTGAACTTGAGAGAGATGATTTAGGGTATCTGCGGAAGAACTTTCTAAGTGTCAAAGAATTCAATAGGAAGCAGAGATAAAGGTTTGGAAAATTTTCAGCCTGATGATGTGATAGAAAAGCAAACCCCATTTTCTGGGGAGAAATTCAAACCAGTCATAGAAATTTGCATAAGTAAGAAGAAGTCAAATGTTAGTCACCAAGATAAGGAAGAAAATGTCCCCAGGACATGTCAGAAACCTTCATGGCAGCCCCTTCCATCACAGTCCTGGAGGCCTAGGAGGGAAAAATGGTTTCCTGGCAGGGCCCAGGTGCCCCTGCTATGTGCAGTCTAGGGTCTTGGTGCCCCGTATACAAGCTGCTCCAGCCATGGCTAAAAGGGGCCAAGGTACAGCTTAGGCTGTGGTTTTGGAGGGTGAAAGCTCCAACCCTCAGTAGCTTCCATGTTGTGCTGAGCCTGCAGGTACACAGAAGCCAAGAATTGAGGTTTGGGAACCTCCACCTAGATTTCAGGGAATGTATGGGAATGCCTGGTTTCCCGGGCAAAAGTTTGCTGCAGGGGTGGAGCCCTTATGGGAACCTCTGCTAGGGCAATGCAGAAGGGAAATGTGGGATCAGAGCCCCCACACAGAGTCCCTACAAGGGCATTGCCTAATGGAGCTGTGAGAAGATGGCCACCGTCCTCCAGACCCCAGAATGGTAGATCTGACCATGGACAGCTTGTACCATATACCTAGAAAAGCCGCAGACACTCAATGCTAGCCCATGAAACAGCCATCTGGGGGGCTGTACCCTGCAAAGCCACAGGGATGGAGCTGCCCAAGACCTTGGGAGCCCACCTCTTGCATCAGCATGACCTGGATGTGAGACATGGAGTCAAAGGAGATCATTTTGGAACTTTAAGATTTGACTGCCCTGCTGGATTTTGGACTTTCATGGGGCCTGTAGCCCTTTTGTTTTGGACAATTTCTCCCATTTGGAATGGGTATATTTATTAAATGTCTGTATCCCCATTGTATCTAAGAAGTAACTAACTTGCTTTTGATTTTACAGGCTCATAGGCAGAAGGAACTTGCCTTGTCTCAGATGAGACTTTGGACTATGGACTTTCAAGTTAATGTTGGAATTAGTTAAGACTTTGGGAGACTGTTGGGAAGGCATAATTGGTTTTGAAATGTGAAAACATGAGATTTGGGATGGGCCAGGGGAAGAATGACATGGTTTGACTGTCTCCCTACCCAAATCTCATCTTGAATTGTAGCTCCCATAATTCCTATGTGTCATGGGAGGGACCCAGTGGGAGGGAATTGGATCATGGGACCAGGTCTTTCCCATGCTGTTCTCATAATAGTAGATAAGTCTCATGAGATATGATGGTTTTATAAAGGAGAGTTCCCCTGCACACATGCTCTTGCCTGCCACCATGTAAGACATGACATTGCTCCTCCTTGCCTTCCACCATGATTGTGAGGCCTCCCGAGTCATGTGGAACTGTGAGTCCATTAAACCTCTTTCCTTTATAAATTACCCAGTCTTGGGTATGTCTTTATTAGTAGCGTGAGAAGACTAATACACATGGGGTGTCATCCATCCTGTTTTTGTCTTTGTGTTATAGCAGAATTTAATATTCTCAGATAATACAGCAAATGCACATTATGCTTTTTCTAAATAGTTCTTTAGTTAGCAGAAAATTTGCAATGCAAATTAAGAAGCAGTTAGAAAAACAGTGAAACTCTGCTTAAGAATCTGGTGGGATGCTGCTAAAGCAGCACTTATTGATACATTTATAGCCTTAAATGGTTTTATTTAATTTGAACAAATAAAATTATATTTAATATTTAGTCTTACTAAATAATAGACTTATATAATAAGTACTTAAATATTTAAAGAAGACAAGTAAATTAGTTAAGCGTTCAATTCAAAAACCTAGGTTAAAAAAAACAGTAGAAAGGAGACGACGACTTGGATTAAGAATAGTTAACAGAAAGGCTGAGGTGGTTTTAATTACTGGGAAGCTCAACAGCATCAGTGGGGTACTGACTTAAGTAAGAAAATAAATGCAGTCTGAGGCTTAATATAAAAATATAAGTAAAACGCTTTATGCCAAAGATGGCGATGGCTACAGAATATTCTGCATTACTCAGTTCAGCTGCAGGGCTTTAAAAGATTGGAATGAGAAGAATGGTGAATCGATTATTCAGGAATTACTATGGAAACTGAATGTCTAACCTAGGAGAAAGAAGCCTATGGAAGGATCTACAAAAGGATGGGTGAGACTAAGTTTATTTGATAATTTAAAAATAAATATAATGTACTTGTTTGGAAGTTATAAAAAGTCAGATTTCAAGTCGTTACAAGTAAAAGACATCCATCTAACAACTGGGAGTGTTCAAATGGAGCAGGGTGCCCTGTGGAGTTGCATCCTCTTGCTTCTTTCCGGAAAGAGTTCAAGACGGTGGGATTATCTGTGAGTAACGGAGAGAAACTAAATGAGAGATTCCTTCCCTTGTAGGAGACTCTGGATCCTAAGAGTCTATTGATCCAGAATAATAATATGATACTGTGTAGTCAATTCTAGTATTTAGGAGCTGCTTTCTACCAACAAAACTCTATTATGTATAAATTTTAGACAAATGTGATTTCGTAATCATGTTCCTGGGGCAGTAAGAGCCACTCCAGATTACTTTCTTCCTAGCACTCATTATGATTAGCAGCTATCTTATTTATTATTTGTTTTTCTGCTGCTTATATTATTATATACTATTTTCTTATCTGCATATTGCCCTTGTTCTCCTTCCTGAGAACAGAGACCACTTTTTCTGAGATCTCTGCATACTCGGTACCTAGTAATGGACTGGCACATAGTTGATGCTTGGTACATATTTGTTTAAAGAATGAGTCTAGAGTTCCCAACTTTCTAAATCGTCAATATGTCTGGTTCAAGAGATACATAAACTCTTGAAATTTGCATCTAAATTGGGTCTGTTGGGGGAGAAAGTCTATAGTTTCTATCAGATGTTTAAATGGCCCCTAGATCCAAGTAGGGCTGAGACCATGAGTTCAGTAAGGGCAGGAAGAAACAAACAGGAGTTTATATTTTTTCTGCTAGAACATTGTGGAAAATTTAGATCTAGTGCAAAGTTCAACATTGAAGCTGAGCTTCAATGTACTTGCTCTGTTGGAAAAATCTTCATGTGACCTTTCTAGAAGTTGACAATTTGTATAGGATGTAAATCTGATGATTCAGCTTTAATCACAACGCTTGACTCAACAAATTCCGTCTCCTACCCTATTAGATAATAGATTTATTCTAGATTGTTTTTTTCGGTTTTGAGGAATATTTGTATTTCTTAATACCATGAAAAAAATTTCAGAGATGCCTAAAACACCTTTCTCTCTCTTTTTTAAAGCACCCACTGGTTTTAGCACAGTGCAGACTCCTGGGGTGGAATTACTGCTCAGAGAAGCACTCACAAAAACCCAAAAATATACATGCTTGTGCACACACACACACACTGGTGCACACACACAGAGACTCACTGTATACCAAAGCGGGAAAGAGAGTGAGTTTGGACAGTTTAGATGGATAATCTACATCATTTAACTGGATCATTTTTATTCCTGTATGAGTAATTTATAATTATCTCATTATGGTAGAGACTGTGGCAAGCTCCATTCTGTTAGGAGTTAAATATACACTTAAAATTAATCCCACTGGCAGCTATGATTGGAATATAAAAATAAAAGTTGATAAGAATTCATAAAATAGTCTGGGCCTTGGCCTCTTTCTGTCTTTAGATGAGTTACTCTTGCTTCTGCAGGTCTCTCATTCTCTGTCTTCCTTCGTATCCATTATTTGCATTATCATAAAAATCACAGAATATTACAATCAAACCCCAGATTGCGATGGCAGCCCTGAAACTCCAGCTTCTTTATTCTCATCACCTATCTCCTTCTTACAGGGCTAGTGGGCTCTTTGACACATGACAATAAAATTGGTCAGGCATGTATCACCATTCTTCCAGCCCTGTCCGGCCCTGAAATGCAAGTAGAAGAAGTCCCACTTGAGAATCTTCTGCGTGACCCCACGTGCAGGAAAGAAAGGGTCGGCCCTACCTGTGAACGCAGGTGAGGGAAACCCTTTTATTATCCAACGTGATGCTCATTCAAGAAGGGGTAAGAAGGTTCTAAATGAGAAAATATAGCCTCAAAATATTCTTTCCATTTTGTCCTTTGACCTGGAGCTAGAAAATAAGTCAGAGAGACTTTTTTTTTCTTTATTTAGGGGGCAGAGATGAAATGGAGGGAATACACCTAGTTACTACTTCTGACTTCCAGAGATTCTTTTCAACTGGAGAGAAGAAGGAAATCTGTCTAAACCAAGAACTAATACTTGGTTTTGTAGGGTAATTGCATGTTCATAGACCTTGTCCCTGGAGCATGTGTTAATCTCTTTATACGTGGAGCATCTGGGATTTCCAGTAATTAAAAGAAAGCTTGGAGCCAGATATTTCCTTAAGGAGCCCGGAGAGATTTAGGCTCCAGGTTCTGTGTAACCCCTGGCACTCAATGACATTTCCAGTACATTGGTTTAAATTGGGCATTGTAGATGTATTTGGTGGTGAGTATTAGCAACTCGAAAGCAATAGGGATACCTAAATGCAGGCAGGACAGAGGTTCGTTTGTGGGTGTCAGGCACTCACACCCCAGTTGAAAGTGTGTTTCTTGCAGTTATTTGTGCCAGCAGCCAGTGGCTGTGGAATTTGCATGTGTCCTGCACCGTCACTTGCTTTGGGCCTGGTCACTTCCTCCACAGCTGTCCTTTCCCCTGCCTCTGCCTGGGTTCTTCTCTACGAGATCCACGTTGCATTCCCTGGCTTCACGTGGGGATGCCACCCAACCCGTGCGTGAAGCTGCTCCTCCTTGATTTTGTGATCAAACAGGCTGTATTTCTTGTTGCCTTCCTTTTTCTCCACTTGGCCCAGCTTTTGTATTTTCCTATCACCTCTGTGAATGAAATTCGTGGAGTCATGATTTCCCAGGGGAAACAACATTCCTCCCCCATGCCCTAGCACCACATTTGAAAGGGATTTTTTTTTCCCCCAGCTACAATCCATAGAATTTCTGTATTTGGACTTGGCTTTTATAGCCCGTCTCTCTGCAGCCGTTCAAAGCTTCCTGGTATAAAGGGGCAACAAGTGCTGGCCACCTGAGTGCTCACTGAGCTCAGGACCACTTGTATAAAGGGCATCAATACCGACCAGCAAAACAGCCCATTGTGTGTGCAGGGCTGCCCTGAGATGATTCCACCCTTGAGTGATGAGCAGGGCTCAGCTGCTCCCAACTTGAGGTAGCACCCAAATTCATGATCATCCCGAGGGCTGCTCTTTGGATTCCACACCACGCTGTGCCATGTAATTGCAGAGTTCAGGTAGATGCAAACACCCTCAGAAGCCATTGCTGCAGTCCATGTTAATTACTCTTCTTCTCCTAGGAATTCAGCAGAGCCAGGCTCCAGGGGTAAGAACTCTCACCCTGCCAACTCCAGGCTCTGTCAGAATCACCATTTGAGAGCATTGGGTAAGGATCACAACAGCCCTTCCTCAGGTCTTCCCCGGGGCATTTCCCGTCTTCTCAGTGAACACAAATGAATTCCCTTCTTCATACCTAAATAAGGTAGCTGATGGACCTGGCACTAAAAAGGTGGACTAAGGCAAAAAGGGCAAGAGCGAGAATGGGAAACATTCTTTGGAGCCCCCAAACAGGAAACACATTTACTTTTTGCATTTCTGCAGACATTCAAAACAATTCCTGAACATTAAGAATCGTGCACCCATTTGGAATAATTGAAACTGAAATGTGAAAGGAATTACATTTCACTAATCCATTTACAATGGTATGAATTGCTTCTCATAGCCAACTGCCAGATGGGCTGCTTTATTTAATAACTTGAATGCTAAAGTTCCCCCAGGCAAGGAGACAGTTCTACCACCAACTGTGGAATTTTCTTTCCCTTTCTCCTTTTTCTTGAGGTGGCCTGGCTTTGGTCCAAAACTTCCTGAGTTGTCAGCCAACAGGAGTACCTGCTCGCCTCTTCCCGTTCCAGCCGCCCAGGCTGTGCCTCGAGGGGACAAAAGGGGAAATAAAGAACATGTCCTGTTTTGTTCCCACCCCATGACGGCTCAATTTCTCATAATTTATAGAAATAAAATATGCATGACAGCTACACTCGAAGCGCGGGAACAGGAACTCTTAGGACTTTGTGTCAAATAGAATCATAAACAAAAACAAAAACAAAAACCTTTTGAATCAAGGGCACTTGGGGAAATGATGTCAGGAAGGCCATCTTGGTTGTGCAGCACAGCAAGGCTCAGGGAATTGCTTTTCCCGGGAATCAAAGCACTCGGAGGGCCCTCTGGGATGGTCCTGTTGTCTTCTTCTCAGAGACTCTAAGCTCCTCTTTAATCAGGTTTGATACAGAGTCCAATTATTTGTCTATTTGAAGGTTTGAGATTGCAGGGATGTCAGGAGGAAAAAAAGGGTTAGGGCAGAGATTCTCCACGTGTGGGCTGTGGAATCTCTGAGACCCTTTCTGTGGACCATGAGGTCAAAAGCACTTACATCATATAATCAAAAAGATTTTCTTAATGTAATACTACGGTGCTATTTGCCCTTTTTTTTTTTTCCACTGTGTAGACATTTGCACTGATAATGCAAAAGTGATGTTAAGTGTATCAGTCAGAGTCCTCCAGAGAGAAACAATAGGATGGAGAGAGAGAAGAGTGGGATAATACATATATACAAGATAGATAGATAGATAGATAGATAGATAGATAGATAGATAATTTTAAGGAATCAGCTATGCACTTGTGGGAATTAACGAATCTGAAATCTGCAGGGTATGCTGTCAGGTTAGAGACTTAGGGAAAAGTTGATGTTTTAGTCTGGATCCCGAAGGCGGTCTGCAGACTGAATTTTCTCTTCCTTCAGAGAGTTTAGTTTTTTCTTTTAAGACCTTCAACTGATTGGATAAGACCCACCCACACTGTGAAGAGTAATCTGCTTTACTCAAAATCTATGGATTTAAATGTTAATCTCATCTTTTTTTTTTTTTTTGAGATGGAGTTTCCTTCTTGTTGTCCAGGCTGGAGTTCAATGGCACGACCTCGGCTCACTGCAACCTCTGCCTCCTGGGTTCAAGTGATTCTCCTGCCTCAGCCTTTGGAGTAGCCATGATTACAGGCACCCACCATCATGCCTAGCTAATTTTTTGTATTTTTAGTACAACATGGGTTTCACCATGTTGGCCAGGCTGGTCTCAAACTCCTGACCTCAGGTGATTCACTCACCTTGACCTCCCAAAGTGCTGGGATTACAGGCATGAGCCACCACCTCCAGCCTAATCTCATTTTAAAAGTACCCATGCAGAAACATCTAGATCAGTATTTGATCAAACAATTGAGCACCACTGTGTACTCAAGTTGACATAGAATTAACCATCACAGTAAGTAAAACTGCTGGTTCTTTAGGATAAATAAAGGCCATAGATTCAAACTTAATAGGAGTCATTGAATTCTTCCTGATGAAATAATCTGAAATAATTAATTTTATTAAACCTCAAATCCTGAGTTTGTCTTTTTTAAGTTTAAAAATCAATTTTAATCTCATCACCTTTCACTGTTACCATATTTGTATAATTCTTTTCATATTTGCAAGCATAGCATACATGCATTTTGATATCCTTTTTCATTTAATTTTTAATTAATTATTTTTGTTGGTATATAAATGTGCATATTTTGGAGGTGTATGTGATATTTTGATATCGGTATAAAACGTGTGATGATTAAATCAGGGAAATAGGGATATCAATCACCTCCAACATATATTGTTTTTGTGTTAGAACCATTACAAATCTTCTTTTCTAGGTATTTTGAAGTACACAATAAATTATTATTAGCTATAGTCATCCTACTCTGCTATTACTATTGAACTTTAGAGCTTATTCCTTCTATCTAACTGTATTTTTGTACCCCTCAGCCAACTTCTCTTCATCCCTTCTCCCCACCCGCTCCTTTCCAAGCTTCTGGTAACAATAATTTCCCACTGGGAAGATTTCCCTTCACCACTATCCTTCAGGGGTGTCCCAGCAAGGGGCTGGGGTGCTGCAGCTGTCCACTTCTGGGTGGTGCCCACACATGGTGCAGAATCGTCTGTAAACCAAGCCCGAGTCTTCCCTTCCTCTGTCACCTGATCATAGGGAACTTCCCATGAGGCCACAGCGCAGGCTGGAAGAGAGAAGGCAGTGTAGCAGGAGTGGGGACCATGGCCATTGGGGTCACTTCTTCATGTAACTTACTCATGTTTTCAGGGCCTGCTTGGGCCCAGTCACGTATAGACCACTCCTGTCTGATGATGGACTACTCCTGTGCATGCCCAACTTTATGGCGTGGTGGGTTATGTGCATGCCCAACTTTATGACGCAGTCCATGATGGGGACCTCAGGTCACATGGTAACCTGGTAGCCCATGGCAAAGTGTTTAGTTTCTATCAAGGCCCAGTTGCAGGCCAAGAGCCTGTCTCAAAAGGAGAGTGGTTGTTTGTGGAGGATGGCAGAGCCTTCCTCCAAAATCCTAGAGGTCTCCACTGCGATTCACCTATAGGAACTGCTTAAAGCTCCACACTGCATTCCTCTCTGCCACTGACACCTCCAGCACCATCGGATCTGCTGGGTCATATTGTCCAGGTGGCAGGGCAGTTTGAACAGCAGCCTGGGCCTGTTGCAGAGCCTTCTTCTTTTCTGCCCCCCACTCAAAACTAACAGCTTTTTGGATCACTTGATAAATGAACTGGAGTAACACCCAAATGTGTTCCCTCCAAAATCCAAATGGTCCCGCTAGGTGTCGTCCTTCTCTTTTGGTTGTAGGAGGGGCCAGCTGCAGCAACTTATCCTTCACGCTAGAAGGGATGTTTCAACAGGCCCCATACCACTGGACCCCTGAAAATTTCACTAAGGTAGAAGGCCCATGAATCTTAAATGGGTTTCACTCTCACCCTCTGACATGCAAATGTCTTACCAATAATTCCAGAGTGATTGCTACTTCTTGCTCACTAGGTCCAATCAGCATAATGTCATCAATGTAACACACCAGTATGACATCTTGTGGAAGGAAAGGTGATCAAGTTCCCTGCAAACAAACTTGTGACTAGAGAGGTGGATAGGACTAGCGAGATGATAGGCCCCTGAGGTAGGACAGTGAGGTAGGACAGCCCTGCCAGCTGAAAGAAAACTGCCTCCTGTGAGCCTTATGGACAGGATGGCAACAAAGGCATTTGCCAGATCAATAGCTGCATACCAGGTACCAGGAGATGTGTTAATTTTCTCAAGCAATGAAACTACATTTGGTACATCTGCTGCAATTGGAGTCACCACCTGGTTAAGCTTATGAAAATCCACTGTCATTCTCCAAAATATGTGTTCTGCACAGGCCAAGCAGAAGGGTTGAATGGGGATTTGACGGAAATGACCACCTCTGCATCTTTCAAGTCCTTAATGGTGGTGCTAATCTCTGTAACACCTTCAGGGGTGCAATATTGTTTTTGATTTACTATTTTCCTATGTAGAGGCAGCTCTAACAGCTTCCATTTGGCCTTTCCTGCCATAGCAACCCTGATCTCACAGGTCAGGTAACCAATGAGGGGATTCTGCCATCTGCTAAGTGTGCGTCTATTCTAATTATGCATATCCAGCACTGGGGAAATGACCACACGTGGGTCTGGAAACCTCCTGGGCCTACTGTAATTCAGAACTGAGCCAACACTCCATTAATGACTTGATCTCAATAAACCCTACCCTAATTGAATGGCCCCAGTGATGTTTTAGGTTCAGAGGCAGTGTCTAGCAGTTCCTTGAAAAATCTGATTATTTCCGTTCCCACAATGCACAGTCACTCTGGCTAAATGCCAGGGGTCCCTTTGGGAAAGCATCAGAGAAAGTTTAGCAGTATACATTTACAGTAGTGTACCAGTGTCCTTCCTCAGGGAGACCTGGTCTCCCTTTCATGCAAGGGGCTGTATCTGTAAACTGGCTCATGTCCAGAAATTGGTTGAGGGCTCATGATTCGGTTTTTATGATTTGAGTTAGACTTTTGTTCACCTGACCTTATACAGACCAAGTAAGAATGTAGTAGACTTCCCATTTATTTCATTTCTAGGGACACCATGATTAACTCCAATGTCATAGGCCAACATGAGTCAGACTTCTGATTGCTGAATTGCCTCTGCTGTCCATTATAGTAACTGCACCCACCTTGTCTTTGGGGATTGATGCTGCCACTTGACTCCTGCCACACCAGGATCCAATTATCCCCATTGCATTTCAGTTTTCCAATTGAGTAATCACGGTTCCCACTGTAGGATCTGGCATATAAGGAACAGCAATCACAGAGATCTCCAGGGATGCTGGGGCTTCCATAAGAACCTGTTTCTCAAGGAGTTGGTGAAACATCTGTTTTCTGGATCCACCAGTGTGGGTGAGTGGCTTTTAAGTGATAAATTCACTCTAGCATTCCAGTCTGCCTAAGCCTTTGAGTCCCTGCCTCTATATTAGCCCAAGGGAGATCAGGTGTCTGCAACTCACTCACAGCACACCATCTTTTGGTCCATGTTTCAGCCAACCAAACAAACAATTATTGCCTGTTTAAACTCCCTGAGCTGCAACATTAAACACAGAATCCCTGCTTAGTGAGCCCCTATTAACACAATTTTCCTGATCTAACTTTATGTTCCTTCCATCATTTTCTAACATTCTTAATATGCATTCCCACAGATTTTCCAGATTTCTGCTTGTATAAATTAGAAAACTCAAGTCATGTTTTTGACTGTACCACACCTCCTCATGTGTCACCCTGTGTATCTGACCATTAGGGTCCAGCTGGAACTTCAGCATAGTTACAGGTCTGGAAGCAGAGGGATGGTGGGGCTGGGTCCTGAGGAGAATCAGCATTGTCTTGCCTGGCAACTGCCTGAGGGGAGGCCATTACCATTTCCTCGGGCAATGCAGGGTTATGCCTCTCAAACAGGTGGAGAGGGCTACATCACCCAGGATGCCACTGCCATTGAGGGTGAAGAGGCCGCTTTTCTGGGAAAACAAGATTCATCAGAATTTAGGACATCAGTGTCCCGAGCTTTATCAGGGTCTTCCCGCATGGCCCCATTCCAGCTCACAGGGTCCCATTCTTTCTCAATCAATGCCATGATTTTAATAGGAGACCCCTGGCAAGACTGGGAGTTCCCTTTTCATTGTAAGTCAGCCAATCTCAGGATGAGGGCTTGTGTTCGCTTTTCAGCGATGTTAACCCTGTGGCTACAGAAGAGGAGGTTCTCCTTCAGGGCACATTTAGAAGCTTTTGGGCTATTGATGTGCATCTGGAGCAGGGAGTTGGAATCCCTGAGCTCATCCTTCTTTCATCACTTTGTCCAGTGATGTTAGGAGCAACCAACTGTTGTTATTATATTGTGTGGTTTCCCACAAATGCTCAAAAGTGTCATCTACAGAGTCAATGAGTTCTTTGCTTCATAAGGTGGTGAATCAGGAATATTAAAATTATTTATTTTGTGTATCTCTATTAACAGTTCATGCCATGGACTATCAGTGCTGTCTGTACTACTAGTACAATCTTTCGTATTTTTAGGTCTAATCAGATTAGAGAGCAAAGTTGAGAAACTCCAGAACCAATTAAGAAAATTCATTCTTGGCCGGGCGCGGTGGCTCAAGCCTGTAATCCCAGCACTTTGGGAGGCCGAGGCGGGCGGATCACGAGGTCAGGAGATCGAGACCATCCTGGCTAACATGGTGAAACCCCATCTCTACTAAAAATACAAAAAAACTAGCCGGGCATGGTGGCGGGCGCCTGTAGTCCCAGCTACTCGGAGGCTGAGGCAGGAGAATGGCCTGAACCTGGGAGGCGGAGCTTGCAGTGAGCCGAGATCGCGCCACTGCACTCCAGCCTGGGTGACACAGCGCGAGACTCCGTCTCAAAAAAAAAAAAAAAAAAAAAGGAAAATTCATTCTTAAAATTCTGTCTCTTTAGAATCACTTTTGGTGGCAAAATCTGTATTAGAGATTGAATTACTGATTGAATCTCACTGATTGAATCAGTGAGATGTATGGAAGGGGATTTATTAGGGGGAATTGGCTCATATGATCACAGATGCAAAGTCTCATGATAGACCCACTGCAGGCTGGAGAAGCAGAGAAGCCATTCATGTGGTTCAGTCCCAATCCAAACCCTCAGAACTGGGAATCCCCTAGGGTAGCCCTCGATCAGGCCTAAATGCCCCAGGAGGCTGTGGTGCAAGTCTCGGAGGCCAAAAGCTGAAGAACCTGGTGTCCGATGTTCAAAGGCAGGAGGAGAAAATGCATCCTGCTCCATAAGGGAGAGAGAAAGCAGAGACAGCGCTCAATCCCGCTTCTTCTGCCCATTTTGTTTCAGTCAGGCCCTCACCCAATTGGATGCTGCAAACTCACATGGAGGGTGGATCTCCCTCCTCAATCCACTGACTCACACACCAGTCTCCTCTGGAAACATCTCACAGACACACCCAGAAACAACGCTACACCAGCCATCTAAGCATCCCTCAACTCAGCCAAGTGGTCACCTAAAATTAATCATCTCACAGCTCCACTGCAGCTGACTCTACCCTTTTGGCCAGGCCAACTGGAATCAATGTGTGCCATGCTGGGCACCTCCTCACCATGCTTCCTGTCCAATGTCCCTTTCCTGGCCTCACGTTCTTTCCTCATCTTTTATCTTTTTGCAGACCACTCAATCTCCAGTTCCTGAGCGACGTGCCCTTCAGACCCATCTGGCCTCCAACTCTTCTTATTCAGTTTGGACACACACAAACCCATCTCAGATTCTTCCTCTGTTTCTTCTATCAGGGACATTCTTCTGACACTTGCATGGCCCAGCATCTGCCTTCTTTCATTCTCTGCCCACGTATCATCATCCTTGGGACACCTCTCTGAGAACCACCCTCTGGAAAGGGACACGCTGGCCGTTTTCCATCCTCTTACCTTGCTTTATTTTCCTTCTTAGTTGATATGGTTTGGCTGTGTCCCCACCCAAATCTCATCTTGAATTGCAGTTCCCATAATCCCAACACGTCGTGGAAGGGAGATGGAGATTATTGAATCAGGGGACCATTTCCACCATGCTCTTCTTGTGATAGTGAGTGAGTTCTCACAAGATCCGATGGTTTTGTAAGGGGCTTCCCTTTTCACTTGGTGCTCACACATCTTCCTGCCACTATGTGAAGAAGGACGTGTTTGCTTTCCCTCCTGCCATAATTGTTTCCTGAGGCTTCCCTAGCCATGCTGAACTGTGAGCCAATTAAACCTCTTTCCTTTATCAATTACCCAGTCTTGGGTATGTCCTTATTAGCAGCATGAGAATGGACTAATATCATCATTTGCCATGATATTTCACATTTCCTTTTTACTTGTTTATTGCTTTTCTCCTCCTGTTTCTTTCACTACCATGGACATGTGCCTGTTTCATTCACTATCATGGCCCTTTATTTAAAACAGGACCCGGCACATAGCAGGCACTCAGTGCATATTTATTGAAGAAATGAATTCACTCCCAAAGTCTCCTTTTCCCTTTGGATGTACAAATAAGAGTTCTTAAAACTTGCGTTTTTTTACAAAAGAAGGAAAAATCATTTCATTCCGGAAAACAAAATACTTTCTTTCCTCCCCTTCCTTCTTCAATTCCTTCCACCCAGCCACACCCCACGACTCAGTACCTCTTAGAGACAGTGTCCCTTGGTGGCATAACACACATGGGGTCAGCATTTAACTTCTTGATTTGGGAGTGGCATGGACACAGGCTCATTTGCCCCAGTCAGATAAAATTCTGTCCCCACATCAGGAACTCCAAGTCATTGCCCAAAGTGGGAGTGGGAATGAGATGAGAAAGGAAGAATTTTGTAATTCATCCGGGCTTCAACTCTAAGCATTTATTTAAAAAATACTTTATTTTTTTACTATGGCAGCATATATATGGTAGAGAATTTGAAAACTAGAGAAACTTAGTTTTGTGGATTGATGAATTTTGATATGCCCATGTAGAATGCTTATCCAGTGCTAGACACTCTTCACAACAACTCTGCCAGGTAGGTACTATTATTATCTTCTTTTATAGATGAGGAAACTGAGACACAAAGGTTAAGTATTTTGCCTGAGGTCACACAGCTTTCAGGGGAAGAAGGGGTGGGGTTTAAACCTGAATCTGCCTCCAGAGTCTGTGCTCTTAAACACTATGTGAAAATAAAATAAAAATAAGATGTGTGATTTAGAGATAACCGTGGCTATTTTTCTCTTCTTTGTGAGATTTTGTTTTCCTTTTTCTTTCTCTGTCTCTCTCTCTCTCTTTCTGTGTGTGTGTGTGTGTGTGTGCATGTGTGTATGTGTGTGTGTGTGTGTGTCTTTAGGCAAATTCTGGGCCATATTATAGATTGCTGCTTTGTTTTTAAGTAACGTACTTCATAAAATATTACATACCTTACATTTTCTCATGTCATTAAGTGTTTTTAAGACATGGTATTAGGCCGGGCATAGTGGCTCACGTCTGTAATCCCAACACTTTGGGAGGCCGAGGCAGGCGTCAGGAGATCGAGAACATCCTGGCTGACATGGTGAAACCCTGTCTCTACTAAAAATACAAAAACAAAATTAGCAGGTCATGGTGGCGCGCACCTGTAGCCCCAGCTCCTCAGGAGGCTGAGGTGGGAGAATAGTGTAAACCCAGGAGATGAAGCTTACAGTGAGCCGAGATCACGCCACTGCACTCCAGCTTGGGCGACAGCAAGACTCCATCTCAAAAAAAGACAAAAAAAATTTGATTTTAGTGGCTTCACGGCATCTCATCCTATGGATGTCTCACCGTGAATGTGACCTGCTCTGATTGTTGAACACTGAGGTTGTTCTGTGTTTTCACCATGAGGAATCCTTTCCATCTGCTGGCCGCTTCCGTGAAGCCTTATGGTGACAGCTCAGCTGTGGCCACACTAACCTCGCTGCTGTGGTTCCCCGGGATTGGGTTAGGAGAGTGAGGCTTTGGCTGACATCACTAATGGCTTTCTTGTATTTATATATTCGTGATGTTTTTACATCTGAATCCAAGCATGGGTTTCCATCATCATCCAGTGACACTGCAGTCAAGAACAACCTCATTTGCTTAATATGCAGTGAACACACAGGTGTGACTCACCCACCCCATGCCGGGAGTGAATCGCCTGATGGTCCCCACCAAGCAGCGGATTTATGAGGCTGTGGAATAACCTTTGCAGGAAACAGAGAGCTTCTATTCTACCACTGCCCCGTTCCCAGACTTTCCATCTCAGCATGCCAGTATCACTGATCTGCGAGCATCTTTGAGAGACACACGCTGCTGAAGCACATTTTCCAAGTAACAGAAGCCATTACCTTGGAAAACGTTACACATTTTTGATGGAAATGATGCTAACATTCAGCTCCCCTGGAGCAGGGGTGTTCACAGCATCCCCAGGGCTCTGACCTATGATCAGACCCTGAACAAATGCTTGTTAATGTCCAGAATAAATAAAGGTGGTGAGACAAGCAACCGGCGTCTGATTCTGCAAAGTGAACCTGCCTGTTCCTTTTCTCCAGGATGCAGGATGATCCTCCCCAGCTCTCATCCTTCCCTGCATGTTCCCCAGTGGCACTCCTGCAGCAGGCCACTCCTGCAGCAGGGACCTTTGCTGGGGTCTTAAGATTGCACCTGCTCTTAGTGGTTTCTCTCTCCCCGCACCCACTGCTGCTGTGGTGCAGCCTCTAATCTGATGTTGGCCCATAATGACCAATGAGCATTTGTGAATAGTACAGTTAGCAAAGAGATGTTTACCCATGCCGTGTGAAACAACGAACAACCAAGTTTGTTAGCACATGGGTATATTTTCTACGTCTGAGGGATGTTTCAGTCCACTAATGACAAGCCTGTGGCCTGTAGAGCTACTGTGTGGGGGCCAGAAAACTACAGGTGCCTGTGGATGGGCTCAGGACTTGGTTTGATGCCATTTTCATCACTGTTTTTCAGATACACAGAGACATTTGCTGCAATTTTTAAGGTAACAGGGACTTGAATGATTTTATTAACATTTCTAAAGAAAGAGCATTTATTAGCCCTGGAGAAGGGCAGCAGCCAAAAAGGAAGAGCATTTGGCCTGAGTCCAAACATTGCTTGGGGACAGGGCTGGCTTCTGGAAGCTCAGTTATAAATAGAGAAAAAGGGGTCCCTTTATTTTAGGTGAGGAGGGGATCCTACCTGCTGGGCACTCTGTACACAAAATTTCTGACACTGTGCATGTGGCTTGGGGTCCTCCAGGAAGCTGTACCTAGCAGAATTCGATGTGCAGGAGCCTTCCTGGGGGGCTGTCCATAGTGCAGGTGGGCAGGGAAGGCTTCAGGGCATCATGGGGTCTGACACATGCAAGGAAAGGAGGAGGAGGTAGGGTTGGGTAGAAAGAGCCTCACTCTGAAGTACAGTCCCCAGAGAGTCTTGAGCAGGCTCACAGGGACCCCAAGACTGCCTTAGAGGTGGCCTGCGTTGGCAGAAATGGCCTGGCTCTTGTACTGTATCAGAGCTGCTTGGGGAGACAGTGGCGTCAGCGTAAACACTGCAGCAGATCTGGAAGGTGTGGCAGATGGGTGCTGTCCACAAACTACACTCCTGGCTGCAGCCTTTTCTGAAAGGGTGGGCTGAGATGCCCATACCCACAGTTGCCCCGTGGTGCAGGTCCACCCATATAGGTGGAGGGGCCCTGGGGAAGGTGGACTGTCATGGGTGGTCCCCTTCTCCCTTCTCAGCTCATCCCGAACTGTCCTCATTCCCCTGGACCTGGCTGTGCACAGGAATTCCTCTCCCAGGAATGCTGGTCCAGATCAGAAAAGGGCCACCATGGTGTGAAGGAGGAAACAGCTGATGGAGAAGTAGAGTCATCAAGAGGGTACCAGGCAGGAAAACACATGGCCCTGACTTCATTTTCCAATACCACAGTTACCAAGAAAGAAGACACAAACTATAGCTGCAACACTGAGGGATCGAGGGAAGGTGAGACCTTTGACATGGAAGCTAGAGCTGAGTTGGCCAAAGAAACCTGGGGAGAAGGACCACGAAGCCCCAGGTGGGTAGCACCACGTAAGTGGAAATCCACCACCACATGTGCCACTACACACAGCTCATAGATTCCTTTTGTTTTCTTTTTCAGTGGACACTGAGTAAATTTATATTTTCTTGTACAGAGGAGCAATTGTTCTGAAGCTGGCAGTGGCTGGGCTGCTAGGAATGGCCACAAGTTTAGGCAGTGCCTGCTCCTCAGTCATTTGTAAATTTTTATTTTCTCGTACAGAAGAGCAATTGTTCTGAAGCTGGCCATGGCTGGCCTGCTAGGCATGGCCACTAGTTTAATGCAGTGGCTGCTCTTCAGCCGTTGGCCAGCTCAGGCCTGAGCTGAGCAGGATGGTTGTCACGATGGTGGCAGCTTTTAGCTCAGAAGATGCAGATACGTGCTGAGAGCCACTGTGGCCGCTCTTTCTTTCCGGAAAAGGTGTGGGAGCTCCAGGCAGGTGAACCTGCCACACTTGTGTTCTGAGGGCCTTTCCTCTTCTCTTGGCTCATTCTTATCTCCTGAGTAAGCGAGACTCTCTGCTTCCTCATCTGCTCCGGGTCTGTGGTTGTTACTGTGAGGCTCAACCTGGCATTGACCTTCCTATGTGCCATCTGACCCTTGTCCTCCCACCTTTACATCTGACTCTGCCCTGGTTCATGAAACACCCTGGCCCACCCTCACCTGTGGACGTCTCTGCTTAGCACTTTGCTCAGTCAAGAGGTTTATCCGTCATTTGCTGTAGATAATTAATATGTATTTATGTATACCCTGGGATAAATATATATATTTGTATTTTAACATAAATTTTATATATATCTATATATCAGGATTAAAACATATATATGTGTATGACCTAAAATGTGTGTTTCTTTAGCTCAAAATGTTTACTTTTTACATTCAAAACACATTTCCACTTTAAAACATGTTTACCATTGTCTAGAAATGTTTTGAACATACCAGTTTTCCTGATGGGCCACTGAACACTTTCTATGATGGCTATGTGGTTTGATTTTGGAATGGTCCTACAACTGAAATGTGCCTTGGCAAATTTCATCACCTAATTATGGCATACGATCTTTCTCATGTGGTAGAAGTAAAGCTGTTTATCACAGTGACTTTTGATATCATACACATTTCTCAAAGTCACATTACGGGGGTTTCATCATGAGAAGGGCCACAGGTGAAACGCCTCTACACTAAGGCTCTGTCATGGATAACAGATGTGACGTGTACACATTTAAGAAGATTTTCATCCTCAAGTTGCTGACAGTCTGATTCAAGAGAAAAGACACAAAAATTTCTTACCAAGTATAGACACTAAATAGGTGCTAAGTGAGGGACAGTGACATTAAATTCCATGGAGAAAAGACAGAGAGGTCTACGGCAATGTCACATTTAGCTTGTGGCTGTCTGCATGCAATAAAAATGCACTAATAATATTTAATTACTGTGATGGTGTCTGCCAGGAGCACTGGGGTTGAGTGTGCCCCACTGAAGGGGGAAATGGGAAAGTGATGGGGAGCCAGGCAGGTGCTCTGGGCAGGGACCAGCATGGAACCATGGATTGGTTCCAGGAGACTTGAGGACTAGGCTCAGACCTACTTGATTAGAATGAATGGTTCATTAAAGTGGGGGTGGTGAGAAACGAAACTGGAAATTAAGTGAGACACCTCGAAATTGTGAATTCCAAGATGAACCCTAAGTATCTTCTCCCATGCAGCGTGCGGATTCGAGCACAGATGGCCAGCCCACCTGCAGCCCGTGGTTCCTCAGCATCTCAGCCATCACTTTATTTCAAAAGATGTAATCCAGTGTGCCTACTGATTCATTGATTCGGGGTTACAACGATGGAGGCGTCAGCCCAAACAGGGGGGTTGTGCATAAGGAGAAATAGTGCATGCGTTAGGTGTGGAAACCCTGAGCCCAGGACACTGAGGATTCCCCACACTTAGCATGGTGGGAAGTGAGCTCCCACTTTATAAGAATCCTCAAAGGGTGGAGTTTACTGTTATTGCTGAAAAACTCATGCTGTTTTCCTCCAAGCTAGTGAAACTATTTCATTTGTAAGAAAGATAAGCAGGTTGCGTTCCCTGTGATACCTTGCTTCATGACAATTTAATGAAGAAATAAGAATAATGGATACTCAGATGTGGCACTTGCCACTTTGAGCCCCACTGGGGAGAAAGAGAGAGCCCCGCTTACTCACAGAGCTGGTTATGTGCAGTTGAGCCCTGGTGGGGGTGTCTCTGCCTCTGCTGAGCCTGGAGGCTGACCTTAATGAACACATCCTGAGGCCCCTTACTTTCTGGCCTCTCATAGCTTCCCCAATGAGAGGCAGGGGAGGGAGATTTGAGGGGGAAAGGGAGAGAGGAATTATGTCCAGGGGCAGAGATGGCTTCCCACTTTAGTCCCTGGGTACTGTGCATCCTTTCTTGTACCTGTGTTTGAAGACATGGATCTTCCATTGAACTCTTTGTGGGTGCTCTCTCATTCTTGCCAGGTCTTTGATGGCACCACAGTACCTCATTCTGTGTGTGATGTAGGCAGCATCTTCCAAGAAGTATATGAGAAGAGGATGAAGGCATTTCTCTTTTTAATCTTGGTGATGGAAGGGACACTTCCAAGGAGGAGAGCTAATCCTATCTATGTACCATGGACCAGGTACTAAGCAGTAAGCACTTAGCCATTACACGTATTGCCTTATTTCCTTCCCATCCCATGGGGTACTGAGGCCATTTTACAGAGGAGGAGACTGAGGCACAAAGATTAGATAACCATGCAGCTAATGCATGCTAGAACCTGAGATTAAACCCAAGGTCTTTGACTTTATAGTTCACATCCAACCGTATGTATGTTTTCTTCTTGATAAGTATTTCATTTCCTGATTTTTCTTTGATTACCTCAGTAAAATTTTTCAGAATTTTCTATAGATCAATAGCTAAAATTGATATTATTTTCAAATATTGAGGTATGATAAAATATTTTTTCCCATTTTAGGTTATTAAAACATACAAAACGTTGTGTCATTGATCTAATTTGGACTTTTTCAATTCTATTCTTAATATTTGTTTAATAGTCCAAATGTCTTGACTTCATTTTTCACTGTAGTGGAACTAGTATATGCTGGACTTAGTTCAATTACATTGCTGATGAATAGTGAGGTTACATTTCTCATAGAGACACTCGGTTAAAAGTAGTTATGAGGAGCAAACTAAATAGAATGAAAATATAATATTAAATAAAATACATTCATAATATGCCATATATGTGATTAAACTTACAAGCAGACTTTACCTGTATGCTTTCTTAGTGTAATTTGTTAAAATTTTTATTTATAGATAAATTAGTTAAACATAACTGTTTTTAATACAGGGCTCTTATTTGAAATTGTTATTTATGTTGAAATGATGGTTTGAAGTTCCCTTTTCATGAGTTACCATTGCTGAATTTCAAATGGTGTGTATACTAAAATCCACATAAGCATAAAATGGAATCTCTGACATAGTTTCTAAATGCATTCCTGGCTCCAAACTCATCATGAGTGAACCAAAACTTATCACCAAAAATTTGTTACAAGAGGTAAGACACACAAGACACTTTGACTTTTAGCCCCTCCTCTAAAAATTAATTCAGATATTATAAGCCTGTCTCTCTCAGCTGTAACAATCTTTTCTCTTTCATGTTTTTTTTTCATTGTGGTAAAATATACATAACCAAAAATTTACTGTTTTCAGTCTTTGTAGTGAACGGTTCAGTGGCATTAAGGACATTCACGTTTTTGTTCAAATGTCTCCAAAACTATTTCATTTTCCCAGATGGAAGCTCTGTACTCATTATATCAAGGTTTTTGAAGCTTGACTCAGCACTCAGTATATTGTCTACCTGTTACAGCTAGCTAGTGTCACGTGAACAACTGATAACCCTATGGCCACCATCCAATTGCTGATAAAATATGAATGCCAGAAGTCAAGATTATAATCCTTCTACATGCCAATACAGAATCCATTGATCTCTATAACAACTCATTAGTCAGCACTTTGGAAGCAATTGTCCAACTGGCTTACAGTTCTTCTAATTATTCCAAGTTTTCCTCATCAGTCTCCACTGCATTCACAGAATGTAGGAAAGTCTTTGTCCAAGGACTCCCTGAACTCAAGCCAGCTTTCTCCTGGGGTCTTAATCTTTGAGATGAGCTCTAACAGATCAGTACTCTTGCCAGAAAAAGAAAAATGATGCTTTATCAGGACATCCTCTTAGTGACCCCATGCTCGCTATTAATTGCTGTGTTTTGCTCATGAACATATCTGCAAGGCCAACAGGTGTCCAGCATGTTCAGTTGTTTTCATCAGGAGGATTAGCCAGGGTGCCTCCTTGTTCTCACTACAAAGTGAGAGCGACAGCAGTGCAAGCAGGAGGTACCTCTTAGGTGGCTGCTCACTGCCTGGCCTGGCCATGCCATACCCTGGTCCCAGGTGGCACACATGCCCTCCACTTTGGCAACCTATCACCTCCTCCACATCTTGGCACTGCCTGGTACTCCTTGGGCTGCCTACCAGACAATTAAGTGACTCTGAGCCCTCCCAGTTGTCACATCTCCTGCAGTTCTTTTACAATAGCATCCCTTCTGAATTTTCTAGTAAGCTCAAATCCATCTTTTCTAAACCAGCTTTGTGTGTCTGATTTGTCCTGAATTCCTTCTCCTTACTATTATGGTCTTCAAGAGACCACATTCACTTTGTCCCAAGATTTCTGGAAATTTACTTTAGGAAATGTTTATTCAACACCACCTAGCACTTGCCAGACGTTGTTCTCTTTTAACCCTCATGACAATCCTTTCAGCTAAGTACTGTTTATTGCCTCCAGTTTCAGAGAAAGATGGGTATGAAAAGGTTAAGCAGCTTCCCAAGCCCTGCAGCCATGTGAGGCTATCTGGCCCCAGAGTCCAGGCTGCTAGCCCTGTATTCTCTGTGTGCTGTGTCTCCAGAACAAACCAGCTCTTTCTTGGCAGTTATATTAAATATCTCCTTGTTTCTTCTTGGGATAAAATTTTTAGCATTACTGGTAAGCCAATAATGCATTAGATGTTCTCACTAAGATGAATGAGACTTCCCTTAGACCTCCTAGGCTGGAAACCCCCACCATTCTGGCCCCAGAAAGATGCAGATGGTGTTTTCCTAAGGCCCGTTATAGGGGAGCCCCTTCTTTTCCCCTTACACACAAGCTCTTCACTGCATAATCACACTCTGTGGACTTTCACGTAGTCCAGTGTCCTCTGAACACAGAGTGCCACAACTTCGTCTCTTCAATTAAACATTTAATTATGAAAGGAATAAAGCAAGGTAAGTGTTGCAAGTCCCAAGGAAAAAGTGTTCTTATCTTTGGTCTAAAATTGTAAGTGTTCTTTAGAGAAGGCCTAGCCCATCTTCTTTCTTTCTGCCTTGCTCTTCTCATCTCTGAAATGGAGTATTATCAGTAGCTAGCTCATAAAATTGTTGTACAAGTAATCAATAAATAGCAACTAATTCACAAAACTATATCAGCAGCTGAGGCATAGTAATTGCTTTCTACCCTCTCCCTTGAAATTATTCAAAAGACAATTTTAGCTAAATACATCAGGTACATTCTCTAAATAATTTATTTTTCTCCTCAAATAAAATTATATAGCTGCTTAATTCAAACAGGCACTTAAATCCATTTCCCCTTTAGAAGTAATTCCAGATTAAAAAAAGGAATGAAGTCCGTATTTACTGTATAAATAAAACAATCCAGAGAGATTTTTAGTGAGCTCAAAGAAGTTAGCGAAGTTTAAAAACGTCTCTTAAGTCTTACAGCTTTGGCTCTGAGAAAGCATACATTAAAACTCAAAGCTTCAGGTAACCACAAAGACACTTCTTAATAATAAGGTATTTCCTGTATTTGTACCATGAACAATTTAAAGTTTTTTATTACTCATGTTTGTGCTCCCAGAAGTTACTGTTAAAATTATTGTAGCCCTTCTGGTTTCCTTTTTGTAAGATTTGTAATAATGGATCTTTCTTCAGTGACATTTACCTGACTTTGGCCATCCCCCCATCATAGAATTCCTGGAATAGAATAAATTATTCTCCAACAGAGCTTTATGAATTATAAAGTTTACTAATTCCACTGTCTCACTGAATCCTCCCAGCAGTCCTGGGACGTACTATAACCATGCTCACTTCGCAAATTCAGAAACTAAGACTGTAGAGTCACAGTCGTCTTTTGGGAGTGAGATGTAGGGGTTTATATAGTAAAGCTTTTTAGGAGGTTGAGGTCGTACTAGAAAAGGAAGGGCTCTGGTTACACTTTGGATAAATCATATTGTCTTATCAGACTTTTTTTTTTCCCCTTATGTTACTGGCAGTTTCAATCAATGATCTGTAGATGATGTATGATTCTAAGCTCTTGGAATGGAAAATATCCATATGTACCATGTGGCAAAACCTCTTTGCTGCCTCTGGGTTGACATGTTTAATTTGGTTTGTCTCAGAAATT
Source organism: Theropithecus gelada (assembly GCF_003255815.1). Classification (NCBI taxonomy): domain Eukaryota; kingdom Metazoa; phylum Chordata; class Mammalia; order Primates; family Cercopithecidae; genus Theropithecus; species Theropithecus gelada. Next base: position 22,086,235 of record NC_037670.1, read on the forward strand.
TAGACTTGAGGCTTTCAGAAGCGAAGTCGCGTAATTGTGTGGTTTGACTCCCAAAACAGCCAACATGTTTCCTTAAGGCCTGGTTACAAATGCCTGGGATGCTGTGAGTTTCTTTACTGGACAGAGAGTTCCTTGAGAAGCAAGAGCATGCCCGTCATTTCTTTCTTCCTTGGTCCTTGCCACATGGCCGGTGATTATTAAACATGCTTCCAATGGAGTCCCTACCATATGGACATCATTAGGTTAAGGTCTATGGGGGATACACACCATGTTTTGTGCAGAGCTGGCTCTAAGGACCGCCAAGCTTGGCCAAGGAAACACGGTGTGGCTTCCTCAGCATCAGGGCTGTCACTGTGCCAGGTTGGACCACAAGGGCTCTGGGTCTGAGAGAGGAGCCATGGTCAGGCTGGAGAGAATTGGAAAGGCACTGGGAGGAGCTGGCACAGGGCTGGGCCTGGAAGATGGCCAGGGATTAGATGGGAGTGACGAGGCTGTCACTATGGAAGATGGAGCCTATGGTCCAGGTGTGTCTGGGCCATGACCACTAGGACTGATTCCTCATGAGGAGGGGTTTTTTTTGGGAGTAGAGAACAGGGTCTCAGTCTGTCACCCAGGCTGGAGTGGAGTGGCACAAACATGGCTCACTGAAGCCTTGACATCTGGGGCTCAAGTGTTCCCACCTCAGCCTCCAGAGTAGCTGGGACAATAGGCACACATCAACATGTGATATGGTTTGACTGTGTCTCCACCCAAATCTGATCTTGAGTTGTAATCTCTGTAATCCCCACGTGTTGTGGGGGGGGCTCTGTGGGAGGTAATTGAATCATGGGGGTGGTTCCCCCATGCTGTTTTCATGATAGTGAGTGCGTCTCATGAGATCTGATGGTTGTATAAGCGTCTGCCATTTCCCCCTTCACTTGGCACTCATTCTGTCTCCTGTTACCCTGTGAAGTGGTGCCTTCAGCCATGATTGTAAGTTTCCTGAGGCTTCCCCAGCTATGCAGAAATCTGAGTGAATCAAATCTCTTTTTTAAATGAATTACCTAGTCTCGGGTATTTCTTCATAGCAGTGTGAGAACAAACCAGTACATCATGCCCAGCTAATTTTTAAACTTTTTGTAGAGACAGGATCTCACTGTGTTTCCCAGGCTGGTCTCAAACTCCTGAGCTCAAACAATGCTCCACCTTGGCCTCCCAAAGTGCTAGGATCACAGTTGTGAGCCACTGTACCCAGTGTGGGGAGAGTTTCTAACAAAAGTTGAGTTGTGGGAAGGTTGGACATATCAGCTCTGACCCCCCGAGGTGATGACTCTCTTCCCAGATCCCCTGTCTCTGAATGCTGCCTTTAGTAACTGGACTGCTGACAGGCGTGAGATGCCTGCCAGCAGTGGCACTGAGCTAGCCCTGGGTGCTGCCAGCCACTCATCAGTGAAAAGCAAAGGCTGTTTTCCTTTCAGGTAGAAGAGAAAAAGGGAAAACATAAAGACCAAGCTGGGAGACCAAACACCGTCAAGGTGGCATTTTGCCAACATGCCACAAAAGCAAGCGCAGACGCCAAAGCACGAGCAGTTGGCTGGAGTGGAGACAACACCAGGAAACGGAAGGAAAATGGTGAGAAATGAGGCAGAAGCCATGTGGATGGAGAAATATCAAGATGACATGCACATTCTAACACCAAGCCTGTAGCCATAAGTATGGATGGGTCAGAAGTATTTTTTCTCACCCCATCCCTCACTGTGTTGTCTTTTGTTTATATCAAACATTTTCTATTTTAATCACTATATACATCACACAATACTGTGTGATTCAGATAAAACAGGCAAATTTTCAAAACTCATATTTGAGGTATTCCTAATAACCACCCAGAAGTCATGATTTTTTGTACAATGTGTGAGTTAGGGAGTTGTTGACTTTGCCTTCTTGTTTTTCAGATTTGGTTAATAGTGAATGGTCTGTTGCTACCGATCTTGGCAATGCTCACGTGGTTTGGAAGGTTCTCCCCTGGACCCACTGGCAGTAGGAGATAAACAAGCCATGTCCCAGTAGGGCGACGTGCAGGCTCAGTTCCAGCTTGGCACCTTTCCTCTGCTATCTTCACAAGCACTCCCTGGAAATACTACCTCCAATCTCATGATGAACTGCACTGTGGAAAAACATCTATTTGAGTAAAACCAAAAGCTTCCTAGTCATCATTCATAGACAGTCCAGTGCAATGGACTGCACATTTTGTGGGGCAACCATGGAGTTACAATGATTCCCAAATGCTAGTGGACTGATCAGTAATATCAGAGGCAAATACTTGGCAGGTGAAGTTGCTGGAACTCTTGGAGTTTTGGCCAACACAATGTGGATGTTTTTGAATTGTTGTACTTTTTGTCAGCTCATAGCTTCAGTGGTTTACCACTATCCCTATCATTCTGTCTTATCTCAAACCCTCCCAACCCTTCTGTTTCTCACCTGGTTTGAACTGGCTAGGCCTCACAATTGTAGATTCTCATGAAAGCCGGAAGTCTTCCTCAGTTGCTGTATTACACATTCATTTTGAATACTTATCTGTTTATGTAACTGTCTCTTCTCCAATATCAAGAAATAACCATAAAGGCAGTAACCACATTTCTCTAGTTGTCTGTTGCCTTCCCAGGAACTAGCAGAGACTGCATGCATACTTGTTGAAATAATTGTTAGTTAGCTGGTAGGCACTGCAATGTCCCTGAAAGAATGCAGGAGGGATCTGTTACTTCACCAAGATTAACATGTAAATTAGAAAACAAATCATTTTAGTGTCTTCACTCCTGTGTGTGTGTTGCGGGGGGCAGGCGGGGGGGGGGGGATGGTGGGAGCCTGTTTCTGGTCCAGCCCTCAAATTTGAAAGTCTGAAATTTAAATCTTTTATGTCTGCTCAAGGCTTGGTTTTCTCTCCCAGAATGAGATGTACCAAGTAGCCTCCTTCATCGCCTGCATTTTGAATGCAGTTTGGCTGCACAGTGGAATGGAAATCCCTGTGCCAAGATACACCTCTTAAAAGAAAATAATATCTTCCTCTGTGTGTATGCGTGCATCTACATGTATATTGTGGGGACCAGAATATACCACCCCAAAATATAAATGACTGCTGAGCTGAAGGCAATTAAGAAGAAGTAGGTACAGGAAAGCGCTCTCCTCTCCCTTTATTTGCCTAAAAGTAGGACACAGGTTTATAAGGACAAAAGGAATCCTGCTCTGCCTTCTTCTCCTATGGGAGAACAAAGATTAACCACGGAAGACCACCTTGGACACTGATGACCCTGGAGATGATACCAGAAGCATCTCCATGGGCAAGCTTCCCTAACTCGCCTTTATTTGCCATTATGTGTCTTCCTGCAAGCTACTGCCCTAGAGAATCCAAGTCCTTTTCCTTGTCTTGTTACTTCCTTAACAACATACTGTTCTTTGTTAAAAATGCTATACAAGCCAGAATTCAAAGCCACCCCTTTGAGAACTACTCATTCCCTTAGCGTCTTTCACGTATCTATGAAATATACACGTTAATAAACTTCCATTTGTTTTTCTCTCATTAATCTGTCTTTTGTTACAAAAGTCCATTCCAACTCCGAACTTACAAGCGTTAATTATCTTTCTTCCCCTGGCGTTCATATGTGTGTGCATTCATATGAATACAAGTGAAACACTATTTTTCCTCATATGAAACACTATTTTTTCAACATTTTGCATTTTATGTTAACTATCTTAAGCATTCAAATAGGATCCCAAAGAGTAAGTTCATTTTTTATAATGTCACATAAAACCAGAGAGATGAAGAGAGGGGCAAAGTAGAACTGCTCTCAAAAACCTGCCATGCCTCTTTACCTGAATGTTTTAATTTGGGATAAATATGAGACACTTCGTACACATGTTTTAAATGACCAAGGAAGCAATTGTTTTTGACAGTGATAATTCTAGAAAAGGAATGAAAGCTTCAGTCGCTATGAGCCCATTTCATCCTCAGGGTTCAGTAGAACCAAGACTGTCATGATTTGACCCTTTTTAACACAGAAAGATCATTTGAAGGATAATAAGACTGCAGGAAAATAAAAAGTTTTATTTTTATTCTGGTTTTGGAGATGAAGTGGGGTAAGCAGCCATAACAATCAATAGAAATCATTAGAAAGATTAGGCATAAATGACATATGCTTATAGGGTTTAAAAATACAGCTGTGATAGGTCTTTGGGACTAAGAGTTTTGGGGGTTGCTACGGTTGGCATGTGTCCCCCAAAATTCATGTGTTGGAAATGTAATCTGTAATGCAACAGTGTCAGAAGGTGCGCCTTTGGGGAGGAATTACGTCATGGTGACTCCATTCTCATAAATAGATTAATGTCATTGTCAAAGGGCTTGATGGAGAACTTTGGCTTCTTTTTGCCCTTCCATCCCTTCCACTATGTGAGGAGGCAGCATTCCATTCTCTGGAGGATGCAGCATTCCAGGCACCATCTTGGGAGCAAAGACTAGACTCTCCACCAGACACCAAACCTGGCAGCACCATCATCCTGGGTTTCCCAGCTCCATAACTGTGAGAAATACATCTCTATTGTTTATATATTACCCACTCTCAGGCATTTTGTGATGGCAGCACAAACAGACTTAGACAAAGACGTGTACTAGCCAAGCTTGACTGAAAAGAGCCATTTCTTCATCTGCAAGCAAAAGAATCCAAGTGCCATAAGTGGCTTTATGTTTTATTGTTTGCTCTCCCGTATATTCTAGGCCTTTGTGTGTTTGTCCTGTGAGAGGTGCAAACAAAAATATATTCACCACAATACTCAAAATGCATCCATCACAACCCCCTGCAGAGCTGAAGTTAACACAGCCTTTTTTGCAAGGGATGCAGATTGCAAACACCCTGGAGTCATCTCTTGACTACAAAGCTGATACAGCTGAACCACTTAGCACGGAGGAGTTGATATTTACAGCAGCTCTCATAGCGTGATGCTACTTTGCCTATGATATAGTTTAGAATTCCCTGATTTGTTTTTGTTCATATAAGGTCACTTCAAATTAAATCTAAAAAGTGGTTTGACAACATGCAGATTTTTCTCCTTGCCCTCCATGTGTGTGCCCCATTTCTGTACTGAATAGTGAGATATCTTTTAGGCTGGCCCTTTGCATTTGGTAAATGAACTTCTCTGGAGCAGCTGAAGTGAGAGATCAACAAGGTACATTTCTGTTAATTCTTCTGCGGATGTTGTCTGTTGATATCATTTATATTCCTGCCATATTTCTAAACATGCTCCCCTTGGGTGGATTCTCACAGTATCTTCTTGTTCTTGAGCGGCAGTGTGTTAGGCTGTTCTTGCTTTGCTATAAAAGAGTATCTGAGACTGGTTAATTTATAAATATAAGAAGTTTAATTGGTTCATGTTTCTGAAGGCTGTATAGGAAGTATGGCATCAGCATCTGCTCTGCTTCTGGTGAGGCCTCAGGGAGCTTGCAGTCATGGTGGAAGGCCAAGGGGAAGCCAGCATATCACATGGTGAGAGTGGGAGCAAGAGAGGAGTAGGTGCCACAGATTTTTAAACAACCAGATCATGCTCACTATCAAGGACAGCACCAAGGGGTTGGCATTAAACCATTCATCAGAAATCTGCCTTCATGATCCCATCATCTTTCACCAGGCCCCACCTCCAACAATGGGGATTCAATTCAACATGAGATTCAGAGGGAACAACATCTAAACTACATCAGTCCACTCCTGGCCTCTCAAATCTCATATTCTTCTTCCACTGAGAAATATAATCGTATACATAATCATCCCCAGCCAATGGTTTCCCAAAAGTCTGAATTCATTTAGCATCACTCACAGGTCCAAAGCCCCAAGTCCAACGTCCCATCTGGAGATGAGTGCCTACCACTTATGAGCCTGGAAAATCAGAACAAATTATTTACTTTTAAGATACAATGGGTGTACAGGTATTGGGTAAACATTCCCATTCCAAAAGGGATAAATCAGCCAAAAAGACAAGGGCTACATGCAGCCCCCACACAAGTGCAAAACCAAGCAGGGCAGTCATTAAATCTTCAAGTTCCAAAGCAGTCTCCTTCGACTCCATGTCCTGCATCCAGGGCTCACAGGTGCAAGGGTTGGGCTCCCAAGGCCATGGCAGCTCTGCTTCTGAGGCTTTGCATGGTTCAGTCCCCACAGCTGCTCTCATACGTTGTGAACCTACAGACTTAACACTATATGGAAGCCACTGAGGATGATGGCTTTCACCCTCTGGAGTGGAGGCCTAAGCTGTAAGTTGGCCCCTCCAGCTGAAGCTGGAGTGACTGGAATGCGGGAAGCAAAGTCCTATGACTGTGCATGGGTGTGTGGCCCTGGGCCTGGCCTCCCAAAACATTATTTGCTCCTAGACCCCATGGCCTGTGATGGGAGGGGATGCCTCAGAGATCTCTGAACTGCCTTTGAGACCTTTTCCCACCTTGCTTTGGCTATCAGCACTTGGCTCCCTTTTAGTTATGCAAATCTCTCTAATAAGTGGTTGTTCTGTAGCTCACTTATATTCTTCCTCTGAAATTGGGCTTTTCTTTTCTACCATATGGCCAGGCTGCAAATTTTCCAAATGTTTCTGATATGCTTCCCCTTTAAATATAACGTTCAAGTTTAAGTCATTTCTTTCCTCCTATATCTAAGAGTAGGTTGTTAGAAGCAGCCAAGCCACATCTCGAATACTTTGTAGCTTATAATTTTTCTTTTTTTCTACCAGTTACCCTAAGTCATTCCTCTTAAGTTCAAATTTCCACAGATCTCTAGGGCATGAATACAATGCAACCAATCTCTTTGCTAAAGCATAACATGGGTGACTTTTGCTCTAGTTCCTAATACATTCTTCATTTTCATCTGAGACCTCAGCAGGCTGAACTTCACTGTTCATATCACTATCAGCATTTTGGTCACAATCATCTAACAAGTCTCTAAGAAGTTCTAAACTTTCCCTCATCTTCCTATCTTCTGCTGAGCCCTCCAAAATCTTCTAACCTCTGCCTGTATCCAGTTCCAAAGTCACTTCTACATTTTCATGTATCTTTACAGTAATATCTCACTCCTGATAACAATTTTCTGTGTTATGTAGTTCTTGCATTGCTATAAAGGAATACCTAAGACTAAGTAATTTATAAAGAAAAGAGGTTTAGCTGACTCATGGTTTTGCAGGTTGTACAGGAAGCATAATACTGGCCATCTACTCAGCTTCTTGTGAGTCTTCAGGGAGCTTGTAATCATGGAGGAAGATACAAAAGAAGCCAGCATATCACATGGTGAAAGCAAGAGCAAGAGAGAGTGGGAGGAGGTGCCACACACTATTAAACAGCCAGATCTCATGAGAACTCACTATCACAAGAATAGCATCAAGAGGATGATACTAAAGCATGCATGAGAAATTCACCCCCGTGATCCAATCACCTCGAACCAGGCCCCATGTCCAGTGCTGGGGATTACAATTCAACATGTGATTTAGAGAGGGCACACATCCAAACTATATGAATCAGTGTGTACAACAGCCTCTTTCAGGTCTGTAATGGTTTGGTTGTGTCCCTCCCCAAACCTCATCTTAAATTGTAACTCCCACAATTCCCATGTGTTGTGGGAGGAACCCGGTAGGAGATAATTAAAACATGGGTGTAGGTCTTTCCCATGATGTTCTCGTGATAGTGAATAAGTCTCATGAGATCTGATGGTTTCAAAAATGGGGGTTTCCCCGTACAAGCTCTCTCTTTGCCTGCTGCCATCCATGTAAGATGTGACTTGCTCTTCCTTGCCTTCCACCATGATTGTGATGCCTCCTTAGCCATGTGGAACTGCAAGTCCATTAAACCTCTTTCTTTTGTAAATTGCCCACTCTTGGATATGTCTTAATCAGCGGCATGGAAATGGACTAATACAAGGTCTGTAGGGGAAGTGCTGAGCTCTCTTGCCATTTCCATCTTTCTGTAATTTTGAAGCTTTGGTCAACTGATATGCATAGATGAATTCATAGTATTGGGAATAATACTGAATGATCATAGTAGCTGACATTTATTGAATGCTTACAATGTTGTTGGAACTGTTCTGAGCACTTTTTATGTACAAACTTACTTTATTTTCTCAGCCACTCTATGAAGCCAGGTATCAGTTAGGGCTTAGTGGGGGTTGCTTAGGATGATGGGAGGTCACATACGCTTGGAGCTCCAAAGTGCACAATTCTCAGAAGGTTGCTTGGAAACTGCTGCAAATTTCCACATCTGTCTGGTGCTGATGCTCAAACAGCTACCTTTCACTGATCTCCAGGCCAACTCCAGAGAGCCCATGACAACCTCTCTTTGGCAGAATTTCCCTGGAACTTACTGGTACAGAAAGATGGGGTATGAGTCCCCAGGCCTTACCCTGTGGATTGGGGGAGCATTTTGAAGGCAGATACCCCACTGAATGTCCACACACAGCATCTGAGACATAGAGAAACTGCTCTTATTTCAATTATACAGAAAGAAAATTATGGCATAGAGACATCAACTAACCATTGACGTGTCCAAGATCTTACAATTACTGAGTGGTGGATTTTAAATACAAACCCAGGCAAACCGTTTTGTAGTTCATGGTTCTAACCACTTTGATCATGCTCATGCTACCTTCCTGCTAGGTGTGGCATGGGCAGGTGCTGTGGTAAGTGTGCTTAGGCTGGGCCACCTCCTTTAATCCTTGAGACAGTCCAGGAGGTAGACAGCAGATGGTAGATACTGTCATTATCCCATTGTGTGCAGATAAGAAAGGATGCTCAGAGGTGTGGAACCTGTGGCAGCTTCTGTAACAGCAAAAGGGGGAGCTGACCACATTGTTCTTCCCTCTGAGCTACTCCACAGAAGGTGGCCAGGCCAGGGATATCAAGAAAGGGTGTCCATTAGTAAAGCGACACCTGAAAGTGAGCCACAGCCTATGCCCATCATGGAAATCTCTTGGCTGGTGGCAGTGGTGGAGTGTGTGAGGTAGGCTCCCGAGACATCCGTAAAAGAGCCCTGGGAGAAAAGGAGCTGGCATTTGAGCATCTTCCTTGGTGAAGGAGCAGACAGCACCTGCCAAGTCAAGATAAACTTTTGCATCTTCAGGTTCATGCTTCCTTCCTATTCAATACTGAAGACTACAGTAAGGAAGCAGCAAGGAAGCGGATCAAGGAAGGATGAAATGACACCCAGACATTATCCTTGCAGATTTTCCAGCCTAAATCACAGCTGAACTGCAGGAAAATCCAAAAGATATTAACATTTTGGAATTAGACTAGACCGGCATTTTTATATTCAAAATTGAGACTTTACAAATACCTGAAACTGACTAGAAAAGCTAGCTTCCCTGAGACATCACCCAACACTGCAGAATAGAAAATTGAAAAGTAGGTTTGAAGACTGTGGTGGGTTAAAAGGAAAACGATTTCCTGATTACTACCTCCCAAGTTCAGCCCCCTCCATAAGCTGGTTACAAAGACATCATCATCCTTGATTTTCTCAAAGTAGTCTGAGGTGAGGCCACTATATCTATTTTACAAATGAGCACACTAAAGCTTAGAGAGTTAACTGATTTTCCTGATTTGAGGTGATAAATCTCAAAAATAATCAGACACACTCACTTCACTGGATTAACACGGTTACGTTGGATGAAGACTGCCTGACTTTGTATGTGTTTTATGATTTCACCTTAGAGAGTTTGTTCCTGTCTAGATGTTGAACACTTGGCTATGGTACTGTAATAAGTTCTGATGGAGAGATTATATCAACACTTAATGAGAAACTGGTGTGTAGTTAATGAATCATTAATATTCAAGTGAAGCATCCACTGATTGTGATATTTGGTAAAGAATCCAAGTCTACAGCACTGTTAATGTTTGAACCTGACATTGATTTGTACAGATTAGCATTAAAGGTAGTATTTTATTACTTGGCAGGAGAGAGGACAGACTGACTAGGAGATCAATAATCCCTTGTGGATTAATGATCAGTTGGGGAAATGAGAAATTGTGAAAAAGATAGAAGTCAAAGAACTATTGTTTCAGACTGAATTCGACCCAGGATAGTGGCCCAACTCAGAATCCTCTGCAGCTGGCATTCTGGTGCTCGGAGTTGAAGAAGGGAGATTGTAACAAACACTGTTCTTGCAATTACTAGGAGCCACAACACTGTGTGAGCTTTCTCACAGCTGAAGGTTTACTAACTCTAGCACCATCTTGGATCTGGTAAAGCCACCCCCAGCAGTCAGGACAATTTGGTTCTGGTCCAGTTGTAGTGTTTGCCCCTAACTTTGAAATATTTATGCCTGCAATGCCTTATTTTTCTTTCACTATATTCAGGATTAAGCCTATTTGCGTATCTATTTGCCCTTACAATCATACCTTGTGTTATTATTCTTGTCATCATCGCCACTGTCGCCACCATCCTCACTATATTGTAGGTCCTTTTTCCTCCACAAATATTTGTGTACTTTCTTGTAATCAAATTAAAACAATGCTAGAAGTCACATATTTTTGTCTCATGGAAAATGTCTACAATCCCTAAGCCCAGTAGCCATGCCAAAGTTCTGAAAAGCCTTCAAATTAAATGTATAAGAAAGCATAATAGAGTATAATATAAGGTAGCAGGAATTGAAGCTCTATAAAAATGATGTGTTGAAAAATTTAGTGAAATAGTACAGTAGAAAACTGAATGCTAACCTTAAGATACCATACAATGTCTTTTTAAAACTCTACCTTATATACTTGAATTATGCCTACTAAAAAGATATAAAATAAAAGCTCATGTATTTGAAGGGAACTACGTAGAGTGAAATTATTAAAAATTCCCACTGCATCAAATAAAAATGTACTAATGATTAATTATTTCATACTTCAGGCCTTAAAAAAAGTTTTAAGATAATGTCAAAAGAGCATCTTCCAGGACTCTAACGTACAACAGCAAGGTGTGCTCATAACACACTAGTGTCACAGCAGCCAGGTATGAGTCTTTTTTTTTTTTTTGTAAAATATTTCTTTTATTTTTTCTTAATAATTTTCAACTAACACCTCCATAACTGAAATAAAATTCTTTTTAAATTTTCATCAAAAAGGTTTTCTTCTTTGTGTAAGAATCCCAGCAATTTTACAGCAACTCAGTTATAAGCTCAGAAATCAAAAATTACCTAAAAATTTTTATTGGACGTTTAATTCTTACATCGGGCAACCAACTTCATTGATTTTGTTGTTACTGGTGAAAGAAAACTGTTTATTAACTTCACTGTGTATTTTCTGACAATGTCTCTTTTTTAACTTTTATTTTGTGTTGAAGGGTACAAGGGCGGATTTGCTACACAGGTAAACTTGTGTCATGGTGCTCATTCGTACAGACCACTCCATCACCCAACTGTTAAGCCTAGTATCCAATAGCTGCTTTCCCTGTCCCTCCCCCTCCTCCCACCCTCCAACCTCTGAAAGGCCCTGGTTATGTTGCTCCCCTCTACGTATCCACATGTTCTCATCATTTAGCTTCCACTTATAAGGGAGAACATGTGGTATTTGGTTTTCTGTTCCTGTGTTTGTTTGCCTGGACCTGGATTCTTCAGAGCTCTGGGGAGTTAAGACTGTGGAAGGTGGTGCCCACGGATGACTGCCTGATTCAATTGTCTTTACATTTGACATAAAATTCCAAGCAGAAATAGCAGCTTAGAAGTCATTTTCAAAGGTAAAACATAAAGATTTGTTAGAAACTCCAGCGTACATGTGATAACTTTCAGCACAATAAAGACATTGCTGTAAAAAATACAAGGGATGGAATTGAGTAGAACAGTGTGAATTCCACACTTCGTTGATTGTTGTGGCTTATGGGTTTTAGCGCACTGTGCTACTGAATGAAATAGAAGCTGTTTTCAATTCTTTACGTATTCCCTCTTCTCCTTCCTTCCAGAGACAGGCCTCTTAAACACAGAGTGAGCTGGTGACCTGAATGAATGGGGTCATGAAGAAGGTGCACTACAATGATTCCAGAGCAATAACTGGGATAATAAAAAGCTGAAACCTACTGTTTTCAAGATACAGTTAAGATCTGTTTTCAAGATACAGTTAAGATCGTAATTACTTGGCAATGGATGAGTTATAAGATGGTTTTCAGAATCAACTTAGGTAGAAACAGGGTGCAACTCCTTGGTATTGCTATTATATAAATCAGATGTCTAAAATATTTTGTTGCATTATTTAAAATACAATGGAATAATCTCAATGACATGTCCAAATATGAATACTATGAAGTAAATATTTTTGGGTGTGAAAATCATGAATAATGAATCCATCACCTCAAATAATTTAGATAGGATGTTAATCTGTGTTATAGTACACCAACCTCTTCAGCCCTGATTTTATAAAGTGTGCATGTGTTTTGAACACAACAAGGCTACCATTCAAGATTCTTCTGGCTATAACTCACTGTTAGCTTATTTATTTATTTTTTTGAGACAGAGTCTTGCTCTCTCTCCCAGGTTGGAGTGCAGTGGTGTGATCCTTGACTCACTGCAACCTCCGCCTCCTGGGTTTAAGCGATTCTCCTGCCTCAGCTTCTGGAGTAGCTGGGATTACAGGCACACATCACCATGCCTGGCTAATTTTTGTATTTTTAGTTGACATGGGGTTTTAGCATGTTGGCCGGGCTGGTCTCGAACTCCTGACCTCAGGTGATCTGCCCACCTCGGCCTCTGAAACTGCTGGGATTACAGGCACCGCACCTGGCCCACTGTTAGCATTTTTTTTTTTTTTTTAAATCTTTCTACTATGAGAATTGATGTTTAAAACAATAATCATGGAGCTGAACAAGGAGGGTGAGGCTGGTCATGTCTGACTTTGAGATCCTAAGCCTAACACTCTGGGCGTTTATCCCTGAATGGTGTTTTCCTCTGCTGCTGCTGTTGCTGCTGCTGTTGCTGCTATTTTATTTTTACTTTTCGTTTCCCTCAGAATTTAAAGTCTTTTTTCCTTTCCAAGTAGAGACCTGCTTTTATATCAATCAGTGCACGTGCTTAAGGAGGTGTAATGTGCAACCCTTTCCAGGGATGATGGCAATCTACCAGCAGTGAACTTCAAGCTGCAGAACTGAAATGTTCATTAAGAAATTCCAGGCACCACGGAACTGCTGGAAGAGTTGTTGGAGGGACATAGGAATATGGTCTTGAATCCGGGACATGTGGTTTGAATCAAACAGTCAGTACTATACTATTGTCTCTATTCTGTAGATGAGGAAACTAACACACTAAGAAGCTAAGGAATGTGGTGGTCAAAGTGTACCACATAGCTAATGAGTGGTAGAGTGAGATTCAAGCCCAGCTCTCCTTACCCCACACCTGGGCTCCTGGCATCCTGGTGTGCAGTGCTGGCGACATCAGAGAACAAGATGGCACACACACGTTTCCTGGCAAACGCAGTGCTGCACAGGGCTGGAGAGAGAAATGGATGGAAAATTAGGAGCAGTGGGCTCCGGCCAGGCTTTGAACTAACTGTGCCCCAATTTTCAGCAAACCAAGGACCTCCCTGGGCCCCCAGTGACCATGCTGAGCCAGAGACTCCCCAAAATCTCTCTCAGGTATGAATTATATGACTTTCAAAAAACTGTAATGTGTGAAGTACTTTACAAATTGAATAGAACTAAATAAGGTCTTCAAAAGAAGTGGAAGAAGTGACATAGATGTATTTAAAAGAAATGAAAAACAAACAAACAAACAAAAAAAACGAAAAAAACCCAAACACAGGAAAGAGCCTGACTTCAAAAATACTGATTTTCATCAATAATAAAACAAAAAACTATATGGTTACTGTGTTCACCCATACAAAATAATTTGACTGGACTAATAAGAAAAAGTTAATTCCATGGGGCTTTTCGGAGGGGTAGACAGTGGGAGGAGAGAGAAGAACAAAAAAAACTAGTTGATATTAGGCTTAATACCTGAGTGATAAAAGGCTCTGTACAACAAACTCCCATGACACAAGTTTACCTGTTTAACAAACCTGAACTGTACCTCTAAACTTAAAATAAATGTTAAAAAGAAAAGAAAATAAAAAGTTAAATTCAGTAACATTGTCATAAACTCTGTTTGGTTAAATTTTTTATTCTGTAACTTGACGGTACTAGTATTGAAGATGCAACATGGGTAAAGGCGGAGTGGCAGACAGGGGCCCAGGCAGTCACTGGACAAACCTGAACCTGCACAGGTGCTGGTTACTGCATCCAGGGAGGCCCCCAGCACGCATAAGCCCAAGGCATGGGCATGACAAGCCATCCTTTTCCAAAGTAGGCAGATCCTTCCAAGAACACATTGGGATATGCAGTCCAAGAGGGCAAGGAAAGCCTCAGAGTCTGGCCCAAATGCCTAAAATCCCAAGAGGATCCCAGAGGAAAGAACTTGTGGAACGAGACACTGGAGGAGAACAGAGGGATAAGATGTGACTTTAACAACATCCTTCAGGTTATCGAGAGAACAATGATGCCTGTTCTAGAATTTCATTGAATGAATGCAAACTGTAATAACAATAAGCTAGGAAGATTTAAAGGACAATTTTTTTCTATAAGGAAAAGTTTTTAAGCAGTGAATTGATCGCAAAAAAAAAAATCACACAATTGACATCAGGCTCCTAAAGAAATACATTATGAACATTTTTTTTAAACCCATGAAGTTTAGCTAAAAACTACTAGAAAGTAGCAAAGAAAATTAAGAAAGAGTTGATGGAAAGTGACCCTTTGAAGATCTTATTTCTTTTTCTACCCTTTCCCTGCAAGATCGGTGGTTAGGCTGAATTAGGTTGGCAATTCCTTTTCCTCAGATATTTGGACATTGCTCCTGGCTTAGGAGAGTCTCATCTCTTGGTTTATTATTTTTAGAAGTAACACAGGTATTATGAATAGTTTAAAATAAAACAGGGATCCCCCCATGATATGCTAGCAATAAAAAGTGATTCTATAAAATTTGGGTATAACATAATTGGTGGTCAGCTCTGATTCTCTGCCCAGGGGAGAGGAAAGACTTGGAGAGAAAGTTGAGATGAGGAGGAAAATGTCAGGAGACCCCATTTCAAAAAGTGGGAAGACAAAGAGTGAGTCCTCCTGTTGCCAGTTTTCTCCCAGTTCACTTTCCTCAGATCCAATCCCACCAAACATATTGTGCCCAGTCACCAGGGGAATCCAGGAATTGCTGACACTTTTCTGGGCATCCCAGGCAGCCACATGTCCCAAGCCATCCCTACCCAAAGGAAAGCCTGTGCAACACTGGCCAGCAGGGGGTGCCCGCCCCCTGGACAGGCAAGCTCGCCCTCTTCATTCCTTAGCCTTTCAGGAGTAACCCCTGGTTGTCCCAGAGCTTCGTGCATGGCAGTGGCACTGCTGCTGGTGGTGTGATGGTTGCTTTTACGTTTCTGCTCATTGAAGGGTGTCATAAAATGAACATTAACCCTCTAAGAAAGATTTCAGTGATTTGCCCTATTTTTATGCTGCAAGTGGATAACTATGCCACCTTTCAAAATCAATTCTCTGGCAAGGCCACAGCCCTGCTGTAACTTTCCATACATGGCCTTTATATATTCTCAATAGTCCTCTCCCTCTATTCCTCTATTACACCTGTCCACGCTCTACTCCAAAAATTTCAGAAGACTCAGTTACCTACCAGGTTCCTCTTCGCGGTGGTTCAAGAGCGACAGATTCCTGGGACTGTGCTAAACAGAAGACTCAAATGTGTGCAGTTGGCAAAGCTTGGGGTAGAGTCAGGTAAGGAGCCATGGGGTGACGTCTTCACTCCACACTGGTCTTAAATCAGAGCTGACACCTACCCGGTTGCCACCTTAACCTACATTTTGGCTTTGTTTGCTTGGTTTTGCTTATTAATTTATTACTATTATAATTATTATTAGAGACAGAGTCTTGTTCTGTTGTCCAGGCTGGAGTGCAGTGGTGCAATCACAGCTCACTGCAACCTCCACTTCCCAGGCTCAAGAGATTCTCTCATCTCAGCCTCCCAAGTAGCTGAGATTACAGTCATGTGCCACCACATATATTATTTATTTATTTATTTATTTATTTATTTATTTATTTTTGTAGAGACAGGGTCTCCCTGTGTTGCCCAGGCTGGTCTTGAACTCCTGAGCTCAAGTGATCCTCCCTCCTTGGTCTCCCAAAGTGCTGGGATTGCAGGAGTGAGCCACTGTGCCTGGCCTGGTTTTGCTTTTGAAGTTGGCTTCAGCAGTGAGTCTTTCCTGGTCAGGAGGCACAGAAAGTAAAATGAACTCTTTCTCATCATTTTCCCCTAACGTTAGTCTTTTATGCAACACAGGATGTGCACAGGTTTGAGCTCCTCTGTGTCTTAAGGCAATGTAAGGAAGCACACCCAAATGAACCAGTTATTTCAAGTTCTGGCAGAACACTACCCTTTGCACTGCCGGTTAACCTGGGCTGTCATTTGCACTGCTGGGCTGGCCTGGTCACCTATGTGGACAGTCTTCCCAATGCTCTCTCTCCTAATTTGCAGGTACAAACCTGCTGAGTGACTCAACCTGTTTCCTGTGTGAGCCTAGGGCAAATAAGAGAAGCAGCTGTTTGTCCTCACCTGGAAACTTGTTCCTGTCTTCACTGAGACTTTTGGAATTGGATAATAAAAATTGTTTTGTAACCCGTATGTTTCTATCACCCTTGTTGTTTTCCTGCTGACCATCAGCCAAGGTGGGTCTCCAGCACTGCTTGAGTACCTGCTGTATACCCTGTGGATATCAATTCGCTCCATCCACACATGGACCTTAAGAGGTTGATATGGTTTGGATCTGTGTCCCTATGCAAATCTCATATTCAACTATAATTCTCAATGTTGGAGGTCGGGCCTGGTGGGAGGGGATTAGATCATGGGGGCAGTTTCTAATGGTTTAATAGCACCCCTTTGGGTGCTGTTCTCATAATAGTGAGTGAGTTCTCATGAGATCTAATTGTTTAAAAGTGTTTAGTACCTCCCTTCTTACCCTCTCTTGTTTCTGCTTGGGGTCATGTGAAGTGTCAGCTCTGGCTTTGCCTTCTGCCATGATTGCAAGTTTCCTGAGGCCTCCCCAGAAGCTGATGCCACCATACTTCCTTTACAGCCTGTGGAACTGTGGCCAATTAAACCTCTTTTCCTTACAAATTACCCTTATAAATTATAAATGGATAGAAGATTTCTTTGCGAGGTGAAGTATTCTAAAGTTTCAAGTATGTCTTTATAGCAGTGCAAGAATGAGCTAATACAGAGGCCGAGGCCATTCTCCCCAAGGTACAGCTGCTCTTATTTGTAGGTAATGTGCCCAGGGTCACCCACCAGTGGGATCTGAACACCGTCATCTAAGAGGGTGGCTTAGAAATCAATCTTCAAAAATAAGTCCCGAACTTCACACATTGGCGGTAGGGAGGCAAAAGTGTGTAACCACCTTGGAAAACAGTTTGCCAGTTTCTCAAAAAGCTAAAAATAGAGCTAACACATGACTCAGCAATTCCACTCCTAGGTACATACCCAAGAGAAATGAAATGTCCACAAAAACCTGCACTTGAATATTCATTGTGACACTCTTCACAATAGCAAAAAAGTGGAAACAATTCAAATGCCCATAAACTGAAAAATGGATAAAGAAAATGTAGGATATCAATACAATGGAATATTATTCAGCCATAAAAGTATGAAGTACAAACACATGCCACAACATGGCGAGCCTTGAAAACATGTTAAGTCAAAGAGGCCAATCATAAAAAACTACACATTGTGTGATTCCATTTGTATAAAATGTCCAGAACAGGCAAATCTGTGAAGACAGAGTAGAACAGTGCTTGCCTGGGGCGTCAGGGTTGGATGGGGTAATGGGAACAAACTGTTAATGGATAGAAGATTTCTTTGCGAGGTGAAGTATTCTAAAATTAGACTTAGTGATGGTCTTCGGCTTTTACAGTTTATTTATTTATTTATTCATTTATCTGTTTGTTTGTTTTTGAGATGGACTCTCACTCTGCCACCCATGATGCAATGCAGTGGCAGAGTCTCGGCTCACTGCAAACTCTGCTTCCTGGGTTCATGCGATTCTCCTGCCTCAGACTCCTGAGTAGCTGCGGTTACAGGCGCCTGCTACCACGCCCAGCTAATTTTTTTGTATTTTTAGTGGAGATGGGGTTTCACTATGTTGGCTAGGCTGGTCTCGAACTCCTGACCTCAGGTTACCTGCCCACCTCGGCCTCCTAAAGTGCTGTGGTTGCAGGCTTGAGCCACCATACCCGGCTGGCTTGTACAGTTTAAATAGGTCAGCTGTAGGGGATATGAGTTCTCTCTCAGCAATGCTACTATTTTTTTAAAACATTAGCTTTGTAGGTCATAATTACTTGGGTATATTGGATATAAGTTAGAGGCAGAGAGAAAAAACTTGGTCCTCACAGTCGAAGTTTGGTGGTTAAGGAGGGAGCAGGAAGAGTTTACCCACTTGAGTGCTCAGAGCTATTATTATTTTTGTGGAATTATTGACACATAGGAATAGAGCTTTGAAAAATTTTAACCATTCTCTTCTGATGGAAAATAGTAATCGGTATCTGCACAAGCAAATACAGATGATAGAGGATCAACCCACATCAGTTCTTTTTTCATTTGATTCACTGAGGAAACAAATAATTGCTCCCAGAGCAACGTGGAATGAACAACTGTTTCATTACTGGAAAAACTTTAACCCCCCCTCAGAGTTTAAATAGGAATACATAAAAAGCATAGTTTCTTCTTCCAAAACAAAGAATTAATAACAATAATCTGACACTTTATAGGCTTTTACATATTCTTAATAACAAGCACTCTTTTTTAACTTTAGCAATATCTGTGTGAGAAGAATAGCAATGTTATTCACATTTATTTATATATATATTTTTTGAGATGGAGTTTCACTCTTGTTGCCCAGGCTGGAGTGCAATGGCGTGATCTTGGCTCACTGCGACTTTTGCCTCCCGGGTTGAAGCAATTCTCCTGCCTCAGCCTCCGAGGTAGCTAGGATTACAGGCATGAGCCACCACATCTGGCTAATTTTGTATTTTTAGTAGAGATGAGGTTTCTCCACGTTGGTCTGGCTGGTCTCAAACTCCCGATCTCAGGTGATTTGCCCACCTCAGCCTGGGATTACAGGGATTACAGTAAATCCAAAGTGCTGGGATTACAGGCATGAGACAGCGCTCCCTACCTATTCACATTTTATAGGTAGTTAGTATCAAGCATTAGAGTGGTTAAGGATTTTGTGCTTAATCATACAATTCACTAAAATCCAAGTCTCAAGACACTTTCTCATACTGACTGCTCCATTTTAACCCAAAAATAGTAACTTCCTTCCCCTACCGTCATGCCCAGTGAGAGACACATACATACAGAGATTATAAAATTAAAATTCTCTAATTATAGTTTTCAACTTCTATATGTAGTCATGCCTCCAGAACAGAAAGATTTTACGGAAACGTAAACATTTCCTCCTGGATACAATTACTTCCCGTGGAACTCCCTTGTCCTGCTCCAGTTAAGAACCTGGAGAGCAAACAGGCCTGGAAGCACATGTCACCTTTTTGAGGAGGCAAACCCTATCCTACCCTACCCTACCCTACCCTACCCTACCCTTCCCTTCCTTGCCCTTCCCTTCCCTCCCCTCCCCTCCCCTTCCCTCCTGTCCCCTCCCCTCCCGTCCCCTCCCTTTCCTTTCCTTCCTTTCTTCCTCTCTTTCTCTTTCTCTCTCTCTCTCTCTTTCCTTCTTTCCCTCTTTTTCTTTTTTTTGAGATGGAGTCTCGTTCTGTCACCAGGCTGGAGTGCAGTGGCGTGATCTTGGCTCACTACAACCTCTGTCTCTCAGGTTCAAGTGATTCTCCTGCCTCAGCCTCCCTAGTAGCTGGGACTACAGGCACCCGCCCCCATGCCCACTTAATTTTTGTATTATTACTAGATACAGGTTTTCACCATGTTGGCCGGGATGGTCTCAATCTCTCGACCTCATGATCCACCTGCCTCAGCCTCCCGAAGTGCTGGGATTACAGGTGTGAGCCACCACGCCCAGTGGCAAACCCTCTTGAAAGACTAAGGATGATGCTTTTCTTTCGGAGGCCCATTGTGTGGCCTCTTTTATTTCTTTACCTGGTGCTTTAACTGACTAAGTAGGGGGCTGGAGGGCTGGAAAAGGGAAAGAACAAAGCCAGACTATTCCACCCATTACTTATTCAACTCTGGAGATGAGGCCACAAGAAGAGAAGAGAGGAGATGACAACCACATCCAGAGAGGGGTGCCACACGGAGAGATGGAGGCTTGGATTGAAGTTGATTCACGAGCCCTGCATTCGACCTTTAGCTCCATTGTGACATAGCAAAGTCATCTTGACTGGACGCTCTGAAGTTTTGATTATTTCACCTATAATCCAAGAACTGGGTTGCTGAGAATTTTATGTGAAACAGCATCCATGAAGGTGGTTTGTTACCTCTAAAGTTGAGTATTTATGGCCATGCCTAATGGACATTTTAGTGAATTGAGTCAGACTGGGCAGTTTCCTTGATTTTTTAATAAAGTGCACCAGCCTGGTGCTAATCAAGATGATGAAGTGAGTTAAAATAGAGAACGTTAAGACTGACAGAACAGACTCCTTGTGGCAATAAGACACCAAATTACAAACAAGACTTAAGGCCATGTGACGAGTTAGGTTATACACCTCTGCACTTAAAGAGTCCACTATGTTCTGCTACAAGGTTTTTCTTTTTCTCCAGGTAAATGAGCACTGGCCTGGCGATAAGCAATATTGAAACAATTGCAGCTCACCGATGGACAGATACTAACTGACCTCCTCACCTCACCCTATCCCACAAAGCATACTACAGCTTTGATTGGAAAACAGACTAATGTTAGTAACTTTCTCCTGATAAGGGACCAGCAACCACAGACTGGTGGTCTGCCAGGTCCACAGAGGCTGCACATTGAGGACCTTCCTGTCCTCTGCTTCATCTTTTTATGTACAGAGACTAACTTTAATGCATTTAAATATTACGTCTCCACCCCAAAGTGAACCTGGGATGCATATTACACGCAGGTTTGCTTACCATGCATGTACATACACCCCTCATAAATATTCACAGCCCCTCCTATAGCTTCTTAAATATATATACTTAGCCAACCCATTCAGCATAAATTCCTGTCTCACCCATCCTCCTTCGCAGTAGCTGCTTTCAGTCTCTGCCGAAAGCTATGCTTCCCAGTCTTTCAGGGTGGCCAGAGGCTGCAACCCTTCATAAGAGATTAAGCTCTCTTCTCCAAGTGTATGAACCTTGGGGTTCTTTTGTATACAAGTGTGAGAAATTTGTCTTTGATGTCCTCTCAGTCCCTGAATTAATGTCCTCTCAGCATGTAGTGCCTTTCCCAAACCTCACACATCCGATCTTCCTCCTTCTGGCTCTTGGAGGAAAGAAGGCAAGGAGCCAAGCATTTGCTGAGTCAATTGAGTTTCAGGCACTCTATCAGGAATGTTTATATGTGGTAACTCTGCTAAGGTGTTCATTACAGAGGCTACATCAGGTAGTCTGATAAGGGATTAAGATGGAACCCTGCCCAGAAGTTATGTTTTAATAGTGAGAAGTTAAAAGTAATCAAATTTTTAAATTCACCCCAGCATTTCTTCATTTGCTCAACAATCATTTATTAAATGTCTACCAATTGGTCATCCTGCCAGCTCCTGTGGGTTAAGAAGGTGGACTCACTGCCAGCCTCACAAGGAGCTAACTTATTGTCAAAGCCCCCAGGGAGAGGGTGGGCAGCCAGAGCAGGCCTGGCAGCAGCAGCATTACGGCTACATTAGTCACTAAACATGCAACTTTGGGCTAGTTTTGCAACTTTTCCAAATTTTAGGTTCCTTGTTAGCAAAACATAGAAAATAATCCTCTCTGGCTCATAGGATGATCTGTGAATGATTATAAAGAGGTCCACATGGGAGGAGCAAGTAGTTCTCAGTGAAGACCCGATACTGAGCTCCATTCAAGCGTATGCTCGAGCCCTCAATAGCCCCCCGTAATGTGAGGTGCGTAAACAGCCTGTGGGGAATATTGCGGGAAACCCGAAAGAGGGTGCTACATCACAGCCTGGGTTACAGGAGATGATATATAAAACTGGCTCCAGATGGGTAAGGGGTGGGCTCTCCCCTGGCAGAGAGAAAGGAGCAAATTTCTGGCATGACATATTTGGTGTGTTTTGGAGCTGTGGGTATCTGGTGGCGTGTTCGGAATCGGTGGGTTCTAGGTCTCACTGACTTCAAGAACGAAGCCACGGACCCTCGCGGTGAGTGTTACAGTTCTTAAACATGGTACATCCAGAGTTTGTTCCTTCTGATGTTCAGACGTGTTTGGACTTTCTTCCTTCTGGCTGGTTCGCAGTCTCGCTAGCTTCAAGAGTGAAGCTGCACACCTTCGCAGTGAGCATTACAGCTCTTAAAGCAGCATGTCTGGAGTTGCTCATCCCTCTGGGTGGGTTCGTGGCCTATGCTGGCCTCAGGAGTGAAACTGCAGACTTTCCCGGAGACTGTTACAGCTCATAAGCGCAACGCAGACTCAAACCACGAACAGCAACAAGATTTAATTACAAAGCAAAATAACAGGCCTCCAGACAGACTCCACAGGGTTGCCATTGCTGGCTCCGGCAACCTGCTTTTATTCCCTTATCTGACCCCACCCACATCTTGCTGATTGGTCCATTTTGACAGAGTGCTGATTGGTGCTACACACAAAAGTTCTCCAAGTCCCCACTAGATTAGCTAGACACAGAGCACTGATTGGTGCGTTTACAAACCGTGAGCTAGACACAGAGTGCTGATTGGTGCATTTACAATCCTTTAGTTAGACATAAAAGTTCTCCCAGTCCCCACCCAACTCAGGAGGCCAGCTGGCTTCCAGTGGTTTCTTGGCCGGGCCGCGGGTGGAGCTGCCCGCCAGTCCCGCACTGTGCGCCCGGCCGCCCGCCCTCCTCAGCCCTTGGGCGGTGATGGGACCCGGCGCCGCGGAGCAGGGGGCGGTGCCTGTCGGGGAGGCTCGGGCCGCGCGGGAGCCGACGGGGGAGGGGCTCGGGCAAGGCGGGCTGCAGGTCCCGAGCCCTGTTCCGCGGGGAGGCAGCTGAGGCCAGCTGAGAATTGGAGCGTGGCGCGGGCGGGCCGGCAGTGCTGGGGGACCCGGCGCACCCTCAGTAGCTGTTGGCCTGGGTGCTAAGCCCCCTCACTGCCCGGAGCTGGCGGCGCAGGCCGGCCACTCCGAGTGCGGGGCCGGTCGAGCCCGCGCCCACCTGGAACTCGCCCTGGCCCGCGAACGCCGCGTGCAGCCCGCGTTGCCGCCCTCGCCTCTCTCTCCACACCTCCCTACAAGCAGGGGGAGCCTACTCTGGCCTAGGCCAGCCCAGGGAGAGGCCGCCGCAGTGCCGCGGCGGGCTGAAGGGCTCCTCAAGTTCGACCAGAGTGGACGCCGAGGGCGAGGAGGCGCCGAGAGAGCGAGTGAGGGCTGCTAGAACCACGTTGTCACCTCTCAGTGGTTCTGGGACTTAGGGTGCCTGTGCATTGGGTGGCGTGGGGGAAGATGAGTTTTCAGGGTGGGATGTGTTTTATTTCCTTTTTTTTTTTAGAGATGGAGTCTTGCTCTATCACCCAGGCTAGAGTGCAGTGCTATGATCATGGTTCACTGCAGCCTCTCACTCTTGGGCTCAAGCAATCCTCCTGCCTAAGCCTCCTGAGTAACTGGGATTACAAGTTCATGCCACCACACGCCGCTAAGTTTTAAAAAATATTTCTTTGTAGAGACAGAGTCTCACTATATTGCCGAAGCAGGTCGTGAACTCCTGGGCTCAAGCAATCCTGGCACCTTGTAATGGCGAAGTGTTGGAATTATAGGTGCAAGCCACTGTACCAGGCCTTGGATGTGGCTTTGAAGGGCCCTCTGTGGCATGGGATAGAGGTTGATGTTTATCAGTGAGAACCTAGTTTAAAGCAGAGTTCCCAGAATGTATTCCCATTCCCCTAATTCTATTACTTTTTACCTTAAAAATGCTTAGTATCTGATCTCTGTAAACACATTGCCTTAGGAATATACACTTGTTGCAATGAGTGAAATGATAAAATGTATAAAATGCTAATAGTCTCTCTCCTCCCGAAGTGCCTTCCAGTCCCATTCCCTGACCTAACCAAAGGTAATACCTTGGTTGTGTCTTTCTCCACACACTTTGGAAAATCCTGGCTTAAAGGGAAAACCCTATCACAGTAAGGTGACTGGCAGCAGAGGTGACATTCTCAGTCAAAGGCTTTTTCTGAAGATTCCCCAAGTCACATCACTCCTTAACTGACTTCAAGTCAGGTTTTGTGTCTGCCACAAAGAGATAGGTTCTTGATAAATGAAATACTGTAAATGTTTTGTATGTTGCTATAGAAAAAAGCTTATAAATACATCTCCAGCTATCATACTGATAAAAAGATCTGATGTTATATGACCTGAAGGAAGGAAAGAAATGTAGGCCACCCATGGTTAAAGTAGCCCTGAAAAAAATAGTGCAATGCATTTCTTAACCCACAAGAGACACACAAGATTTTATTTTATATAATTTTTAAAATCAGCCATTCAGAGATCTGGCACAATAAGCATAAATATCCCTTATGTGTGGACTTGCTAGTTCTGGATGAATTGTTTTGCATTCTGAGGGAAGATGAACTCTTATCAGTCTGGCTGTGCTAAGCACTGGGTCAGGCTCAGCTGGGTCTGAAAACTGCTTCCCAGACAAAGGCAGATGAGACACAGGTGGAGGCAGTAACCGGGCCTGGAAGCCAGGAATTCAGGTTTCCACTTCAAAATGCATATCCAGTAAGCTTAAAATATTGTTTGGATATCAAATTTGTGTAACACAATTTACTTTTAAGATTGTTTTGATTCTTACTATTCTATTTGATACATTATAAAATAGGCACACTGACCGTATTTATGGTAAGCTCATTTTTGTAGGCTAAAGATTCAGCTTCTAAAGTTAAACTCTGTTGCTTGCAAGAGTATCTCTAGTGTCATAGAAAACCAAAAGCAAAAGGCCACCCAATAGAGCATCGTTATAACATGTCCTTTGGTGCAGATGTGGGTCTTCAAGGCCAAGGTCGGCAGAACATGACGTGATGAGTCTGAACAGTGGAACTAATTCTTCTCTTTGACCCTAGAGGGTTCCTGTTAGGTAAGGAATTGGTGTGCTTGCCCTGTCTCTACCAACTTCCCAGCTGGAAACAGATGGCAGGAGCAGTGAGCAACTGTGAACCGAGGTGTGGGCACCAAGTAAGAGAGGATGACATGACTCAGGAATGGCCCCAGCACAAAGCTTCTGCACTCCTTAGAGTGAAAGGGCAAGCAAGGGGAGTGAAGGGTGTTATAGGACCTTACTCGTGGTCAGAAGAACCATAGAAGCAGGTTGCAGACAGGGCTTGTGGAGCAAGCCTCTCTCTTTCTGTGCTTTGGGTTCCTGTCCAGGTCTCTGTTGGCCAAACCCAATGGAATCAGTGTCTTAATTCATTTGATCTGTGGTAATAAAAGTACCATAAATCAGTGGCTTATACATAACAGAAATGTTTTTCTCATAGTTCTGGAGGCTGGAAGTCCAAGATCAGGGTGCCAGGACGTTCGGGTTCTGGTGAGGGCCCTCTTTCAGGGCAATCTGGTGAGGGCAGATTGCAGACTGCTGATTTCTCATTGCATCTTCACAAGGTGGAAAGAGGGTGAAATAATTCCTTGGAGTCTCTTGGACAGGGACAGTAAGACTGCTCTGAAGATTCCACCCTCATGACCTAATTACCTTCCAAAGACCTCCTGATAGCATCACATTAGGCCCCAGCACAAAGCTGCTCCACTCCTAAGAGTGAAAGGGTGATGGGAGTGAAGGGAGTTATAGGACCCTCATCATGGTCAGAAGAACTGTAGAAGCGGGTCGTAGACAGGGCCTGTGGTCATTAGGAATACAGCCACCCACAAAACCCCAGTAGGAGAGGGAGGGAGGAAGGCTATGTAATTAGACTACTCTCTTTCTGCTCTCTGGGTTCCTATCCATGTTTCTGTTGGTCAAACCCAGTGGAATCAGTGTCTTAGTTCATTTGACTTGTGATGATAAAAGTACCATAGATTCGTGGCTTATACATAACAGAAATGTATTTCTCATAGGTCTGGAGGCTGAAAGTCCAAGATCAGGGTGCCAGGATGTTCGGGTTCTGGTGAGGGCCCTCTTTCAGATTGCAGACTGCTGATTTCTCACTGCATCTTCACAAGGTGGAAAGAGGGTGAAAAAATTCCTTGGAGTCCTTAGACAAGGACAGTCATACCATTCATCAGGGTTCCACCCTCAAGACCTAATTACCTTCCAAAACCACCTAATAGCATCACATTAGGCCCCAACACAAAGCTTCTCCACTCCTAAGAGTGAAAGGGCAAGGGGAGCAAAGGGTATTATAGGACCCTCATTATGGTCAGAAGAATTGTGGGAGGGGGTTGCAGACAGGGCTTGTGGTCATTAGGAATACAGCCTAATGAGAGGACCCAAGCATTTAAACCTTTGCAATGAGAGAGCCAAGGTGATGCAGTCCACAGAAATCAGCTGCTTAGGGCACAGAGAGAGCAGAGAAAGGTGGAGGGGTATAGAGACCAGCCAGTACTCATAATACCTGGGATACAGTAGTCAAAACTCCATCCTTATTATAGTGTTAATGTTATAAACAAAAATTAGTTGAATCTGCATTTTTATTGTATTTCTATACCTGTAAAGAGTTCATGAGCTATTGCTGTGAAACAGGATCTCACATGAAGAATAGCATGGCTTTAAGGTGACAAAGACATTTAGTAAGCAGTCTCCATGCTCACTCAGAAATGTTGGTAAATACAGTCTGTAACTTTCTGTCTCTTGCTCATGTGTTTCTAAAACAGCTATATGGAGACGTATTTCATATACCATATAATTTACCCATTTAACGAGTGCAATTCAATGGTTTTCAGTGTATTTACAGAGTTATACAACCATGGTCAAATCTGACTGTAGATCCTTATTGTCACCACAAAATGGAACCTGATAGAGTTTGGTTGGTTGGTCTGTCCAAATCTCATACTGAAATGTAATCCCCAGTGTTGGAAGTGAGGCCTGGTGGGAGGTGTTTGGGTCAGGAGGGGGAAATCTGATTGTCTGAAAATGTGTGGCCCTCCCCCCTCACTCTCTTGCTCTGTCTCTTGTTCCTGCTCTAGCCATGTGACATGCCAGCTCCCTTTTCACCTTCCACCATGGTTGTCAGCTTCCTGAGACTCTTGGCAGAAGCTGAGCAGATGTTGGTACCCTGTTTGTACAGCCTGCAGAACCGTAAGCCAATTAAACTTCTTTCTTTATTAATTGCCTAGTCTCAGCTATTTATAGAAACACAAGTATGGCCTAACATAGAACTCTTTACCTACTCCAATTCGCCTTTTCCCATTCTTCTGTTCTCTTTCTACTCCACCTGCTCTAGCCCTAGACAACCAGTAATCTATTTTCTATTTCTATAAATTTGCCTAGTCTGGACATTTCATAGACTTGGAATTATGCCACATGGGGTCCTTTGTGACTGGCTTCTCTTTCTTTCTTTCTTTCTTTCTTTCTTTCTTTCTTTCTTTCTTTCTTTCTTTCTTTCTTTCTTTCTTTCCTTCTTTCCTTCTTTCCTTCTTTCCTTCTTTCCTTCTTTCCTTCTTTCTTTTCTTTTCTTTTCTTTTCTTTCTTTCTTTCTTTCTTTCTTTCTTTCTTTCTTTCTTTCTTTCTTTCTTTCTTTCTTTCTCTCTCTCTCTCTCTCTCTCTCTCTCTCTCTCTCTTTCTCTCTCTCTTTCTTTCTCTCTTTCTTTCTTTCCTTCCGTCCGTCTTTTTTTTGACACGGAGTCTTGCTCTGTTGCCCAGGCTGGAGTGCAGTGGCACGATCTCCACTCACTGCAAGCTCCGTCCCCTGGGTTCACGCCATTCTCCTGCCTCAGCCGCCCGTGTAGCTGGGACTACAGGTGCCCACCACCGCGCCTGGCTAATTTTTTGTATTTTTAGTAGAGATGGGGTTTCACAGTGTTAGCCAGGATGGTCTCAATCTCCTGACCTCGTGATCCGCCCGTCTCGGCCTCCCAAAGTGACTGGCTTCTTTCACTTAACTTAGTGCTTTTAAGTTCATCCACACTATAGTAATTACTTCATTCTTTTCTATTGCTCAATAATATTTCATTATATGGATATACCACATTTTATTTACCTATTCATCAGTTAATGGACATTTGAGTTGTTTCAATTTTTAGCTATTATTAATAATGCTGCTAAAATATTCATGTAGAGGTATTTTGTGGATATATGTTCTCATTTCCCTTGAATTGATACCTGGGAGTTGAATTGCTGGGTCACGTGGTATCTCTATGTTTAACTTTTTAAGGAACTGCCAAGCTGGTTTGCAAAGTAGCTGTGCATATCTCATTTCCAGCAGCAATGAATGAGGGTTTTCATTTCTTTACAACCTTGCAAAGATTTGTTACTGTCTCTCCTTTTGATCCTTAGTGAAGTGGTATCTCATTGTGGTTTTGATTTGTATTTCCTTGATAACTAATGATATTGAGTGTCTTTCCATGTGTTGTGGTCATTTGCCCATGTTCCTTGGGGGAAAAAGCCTAATCACATCCTTTGCCCATTTTTAATTAGCTTATTTATTTTTAATCACTGAGTTGTAAGAGTTCTTTTTATAGTTTGAATACAAATCCCTTATCAGATTTATGACTTGGAAATATTTTCTTCAGTTTGGTGGGTTGTGTTTCCATTTTCTGAATACATGTTTTATGTTTCTTTTGTTAAATATATTTCTAAATATATTTCTAAACATTTTATTTTTTAATGCTATTATAAATGGAATTGATTTCTAGATTTGATTTTTAGGTTGTTAATTGAAATGGTATAGAAATATAGCTGAAATTTGTAAATTGATCTTGTATCCTGCAATCTTGCTCAAATTATTAGTTTTAATAGTTTTTAGTGGGTTCCTCAGTGTTTTCTATATACAAGATCATTTCATTTGCCAATAAATAGTTCTACTTCTTCCTTTTCAATCTGAATGTCTTATTTCTTTTCTTGCCCAATTACCTGGATAACTTTTTTTTTTTAACAATATTGACTAGAAGTGATAAGAGCAGACATCCTTACTGTGTTCTTGATCTTGAGGGGAAAATATTCAGTCTTTCACTATTAAATATGTTAGCTGTGGGGTTTTGTAGATTTCCTTTATCACATTGAGAAAATTCCTTTCTATTCCTCATTTGCTGAGTAGTCTTATTGTAAAAGGGCATTGGCTTTGTCAAATGTTTTGTCTGCATCTATTGAAATGATCTCAAAAATTGTATTCTTTATTGTATTAATATGTGTTATAAGCATTGATTTTTCAGATGTTAAACAACCTTGCATTCCTAGGATAAATGCTATTTGGTCATGATGTACAGTTCTTTTGTGTATTGCTGAATTGGGTTTCTAGTATTTAGATGAGAATTTTTAAATCTACTTTTATAAGGCATATTATGAAATTCATCCACTACAGATTCTGTCTGTAGTTTTCTTGTGATATCTTTGTCTAGTTTTGGTATTGGGTTAATACTGGCCTGTGGAATGACTTGGGAAACAATCCTTCCTCTTCTAATTTTTGGAAGAGTTTATGAAGAATTGGCCTTACTGGTTTTTCAACTGTTTGGTAGAATTAACCAATACGGCCATCAGTATCAGTGCCTGGGCAATTTTTATAGGTAGTTTCTTTTTTTTCTGCTTGGAAAATTCTAATTAGTGTGATTACTATGGAAGTGGAAGTAATTATTTTTTATTTATTTTATTTTTTATTTTGTTTTAAGTTCTGGGATACATGCGCTGAAGGTGCAGGTTTGTCACATAGATATACATGTGCCATGGTGGTTTGTTGTACCTGTCAACCCGTCATTTAGGTTTTAAGCTCCACATGCATTAGGTATTTGTCCTAATGCTCTCGCTTCCCTTTCTCCTTTTCCCTTTCCCTGCAGACAGTGCCCAGTGTGTGATGTTCCCCTCCTGTGTCCATGGGTTCTCAATGTTCAGCTCCCACTTATGAGTGAGAACATGCAGTGTTTGGTCTTCTGTTCCCGTGTTAGTTTGCTGAGAATGATGGTTTCCAGCTTCATCCATGTCCCTTCAAAGGACATGAACTTATTCTTTTTTATGGCTACATAGTATTCCATGGTATGTATGTGCCACATTTTCTTTAGTCTATGATTGATGGGCATTTGGGCTGGTTCTAAGTCTTTGCTATTGTAGATAGTGCTGCAGTAAGCATACGTGTGCACACTTCTTTATAGCAGCATGATTTATAATCCTTTGGGTATATACCCAGTAGTGGGATTGCTGAGTCAAATGGTATTTCTAGTTTTAGATCCTTGAGGAATTACTACACTGTATGTGGGTAGTTTCTTGATAAATAATCCAATCTTCTTACTGACTATATGTCTAGTCAGATTTTCTACTTCTTTTTTAGTTGGTTCCAGAAATTTGTGATTTTCTAGCAATTTGTCCATTTCATCTAAATTATGTAATTTATTTCCATATAATTGCTCATAGTACTTCCTTATAATCTAATTTAGTAGATCAACAATAATATTTCCTGATTCTTTCCTAACTTCAGTAATTTGAATCTTTCTTTTTCTTAGTCAAGCTAAATAAAGGTTTCTTAATTTTGTTGATATTTTCAAAGAAACAACTTTTAATTTTGTTGATTTTCCATTGCTTTTCTGTCCTTAATTTCATCTCTAATGTTTATTATTTTATTTTATCTACTTGCTTTAGGTTTAATTTGCTTTTTGTGTTTCTTCCCTAGTGTCTTCACATAGTAGGTTACTAATTTTAGACCTTTCTTATTTTTTAATAAAGGCAATTGTAGTTAAAAAATTCCCTCTCACTGCTTCATCTGCATCACATACATTTTGGTGTTATGTCTTCATTTACATTCATCTCAAAATATTTTCTAATATTCCTTTGGTTTCTTCTTTGACATATTACTTATTTAGGAGCATGTTGTTTAATTTCCAAATTTTACAACTTTCGCACATTTTATATTGTTACTGATTTCTATTTTATTTCACTATGGTGGGTGAACACAGTTAGTATGAGTTCAATTCTTTTAAATTTGTTTGGGCTTTTTTTGATAGTCTATGTAGAGAATGTTCCATGTGTGCTTGAGAAGATTGTGCATTTTGCTCTTACTGGTTGAAGTGCTCTATAGATCAGAGATCCCAAAGCCTGGGCCATAGATTGATACCAGTCCATGGCGTATTAGGAGCCAGCAGGAGGTTAGCAGCGGGCAAGCTAGCGAAGCTTTATCTGTGTTTACAGCTCATCCCCATCACTCACATTACTGCCTGAGCTCCGTTTCCTGTCAGATCAGCAGCAGCATTATGTTCTCACAGGAGCACAAACCGTATTGTGAACTATGTATGTGAGGGATCGAGGTTGTGTGCTCCTTATGAGAACCTAATGCCTGATGTTCTGTCACTGTCTCCAGTCACCCTCAAATGAGACCATCTAGTTGCAGGAAAACAAGCGCAGAACTCCCACTGATTCTACATTATGATGAGTTGTATAATTATCTTATTATATAGTACAATGTAATAATAACAGAAATAGAGTGTACAATAACTGTAATGCACTTGAATCATCCTGAAACCAGCCCCTGCCCACTCTCCACTCCCGACTGTGGAAAAATTGTCTTCCCTTAGAGTGGTCCCTGGTGCCAGAAAGGTTGAGGATTGCTGCTACAGATGTCTGTTAGGTCTGGTTGTTTATGGCATTATTCAAGTCTTTATCTTTGTTGACTCTTTGCCTAATTTTTGTATTTATTATTGAAAGTGAGATATGAAACTATTATTTTTGCATTGTCAGGTTTGCTTTACCTATTTTGGGGACTCTGTTGTTTGTTGTATATACATTTATAATTGCTATATATTCTTGACAAATTTGTTTTTGTCTTTATAAAATTTCCCTCTTTATAATTATTTTTGTTTTAAAGTTCATGTCATCTGATATTTATATAGCTACTCCAAGTCTTTTATTCCTATATACAATTTTGTATTCTCTTACTTTAAACCTATGTATATCTTTGAATTTAAAGGGTGTCTTTTGTAGATATCATATAGTTGGATCCTGTTTTTACTTTGTCCAATCTGACAATCTTTGCCTTTGGTCAGGTAGCTTAATTCATCCACATTTAATATTGTTATTGATATGTTTGGATTTGTCTATTATTTTACTTTTTGGTTTTTTAAAAAATATGTCACATGTATTTTCTGTTTCTCTATTTCTCATTTACTACTTTATTTTGCATTAAGTGAATATTTTCTAATGCAGCATTTTGATTTATTTAGTCAATTTTTTACTATATATTTTCCAGTTTTCTTTTTAGTGGTTTCTCTGGGATTTACAATATACATATAATGTATCAGATTCTACTTTAGATTTAGGCTAACTTAATTCAAGTGAATTATAGAAACATTATTCTTATATAACTCCATTCCTTCATTCTTTTTTTAATGTAATTATAATGTTTGTTATATGTTATAATAATATTTCCTATTTTACATTTCTGTTTCTCTTTATTTCTTCTTGTAGATTTTAGTTATCAACTTGTGTCGTTTTCTTTCTCTGACATAATTTTGCTTCTACCTGCCTCCTTTGTGCTATTATTGTCAAATATATTACAATTTTGTAAGTTATGGGCCCAATAATATAATTCCATACATATTATCTTATGCACTTGTCTTTTAAATCAATTGAGAGAAGAAAGAAGAAGAAATATTCAATTATACTATCTTTTACAATTAACTATATAATTGATTGGGACCTTTTTTGTTTCATAAATTTGAATTACTCTGCTGTCACTTGCATTCAGTTTGAAGATATTTCTTTAGTATTGCTAATAAGGCAGGTCTGTGTGCCATAAATTCTCTGCCTTTTTTGCTTTCACATTAGAAAAATTGTCTTGCTGAATATAAAACTCTTGGTTCTCTCTTTCTCTTTTAGCATTTTTAATGTCATCCACTGCTTTAGCCTCCATTAATTCCAATGAAAAGTCAGCTGTTGAAATTATTGCAGTTTTCTTGTATGAGTCAAGTTGTTTTAGTCTTGCTGTTTGTAAGATTTTTCTTTGTCTTTGGCACTCAACGTTTTGTCTGTAATGTGTCTGGGTTTGGATCTCTTACATTTACCTGACTTAGAATTTACTGAGATATTTGGATTTGTAGATTAAAGATTTTTATTATATTTGGTCAGTTTTTAGCCATTATTTCTTTAAAATTTTTTCATACTCTTTTCTCTCTTTGCTTCTTTGATATGCTCATCGCACTTCACTGCTTGAAGTGATGGTTCCCGACGTTTGCTGAGACTCTGGGAATTTTTCTTTATTCTTTTTTTCTGTTCCTCCAATTGCATAATCTCTATCTACTTATCTTCAAGTTTGCTAATTCTTTCTTCTACTAGCTCGTATTGACTTTTGAGCCCCTCTAGTAAATTTTTCATTTTGGTTAGTGTAATTTTCAACTCTAGAAATTTCATTTGGTTTGTTTTAATAATTTATATCTCTTTGTTGATATTCTCTATGTGATATGAGACATTGTAAACATATAGACCTTTACTTTTTTAAACATAGTTTCTTTAGCTCTTTGGAAATCTTTCTAAGAGAATCTTTGATGTTTTCATCTAAGTCCAAAATTTGAGTCTCTTAAAGGTGCTTTCTGTTGCCTGGTTTGTATTTTTTTTTTCCTCTGTATGTGTCATTCTTTCCTATTTTTGTTTTTGAATAATCTCTTTCTCTCTCTCTCTCTCTTCCCCCCCCTCCATCTCTGTTTCTCTCTCTGTCTCTCTCACTAAAACATGGACATTTTAGATAATGTATTGTAGCAACTTTGGATACTAACCTCCCTCCCCCGAGGCTTGCTGGTGTTATTTGTTTTTTTATCTGTTTAATGACTAGTGACTTGACTGGACCAGTTTAGTGAAGTCTGTTTCCTCTCCAGTGTGTCAACTTTGATATTGCTTCTCACAGAGTACAGACTTGGACATGCATGACAACAGTTTTAGCCAGGCTTTCTGTGACCAATCTCTTTGTGTGATTTCCCCATTAAGCTTTGGGCTGTTTTCACTGTGTTGAGATCACACTCAACTATTAGCCTCCACCTATTGCTAGCTGATTGCACTATTGTTTTTTGCACTGCCCTGGGGCATACATTGCTCCACCTTCTAATCCAATTAAAATCAGGCCCCTTTGCAGAGGTAGTTTTTGAGACTTTCTCTGACTCCAGATGACTCATCTTAACTGATTCTCCCCATGGTTCTTTCTGTTAAACTTCTAGCTTGTCTCCTATTTCGCTTATTGATATCATGAAGCTATAAGCCTTCTCTTAATTGTTTACCACCACAATCTCCATTGTTTTTGACAATGGCCTTTGGCTTGGACTTTCCTATGCCCTGTTCCAAATAAAGTCAGTCCTGTTAGGGACAGCTACAGAGTTCTCTCTTTTCATAGCCTGTCTCTCCCTTGGGAAGAGATTTCAATTCTCATTTAACTTCTCTTTTAGATACGGGGGGTACATGTGCAGGTTTCTTACACGGGTATGTTGTCCATACATAGTGAACATAGCATCTAATAGGAAGTTTTTCAACCCATGTGCACTCCCTCCCTCCCTCTTCAAGTAGCCTGCAGTGGCTGTTGTTCCTATGTTAATGTCCACGTGTGCTCAATGTTTAGCTCCCACACATAAGTGAGAACATGTGGTATTTGGTTTCTGTTTCTGTATTATTTCACTTAGGATTATGTCCTTCATCTCCATCCATGCTGCTACAAAGGACATGATTTCATTCTTGTTTATGGCTGCATGGTATTCATGGTATATATATATACCACATTTGCTTTATCCAGTTCACCATTGATGGGCACCTAGGTTGATTCCATGTCTTTGTTATTGTGAGTAGGGTGGTGATAAACTTATGAATGCACGTGTCTTTTTGTTATAACTGTCTGTTTCCCTTTGGGTATATACCCAGTAATGGGATTGCTGGGCCGAATGGTAGCTCTGTTTTAAGTTCTTTGAGAAATCTCCAAACTGCTTTCCACAGTGGCTGAACTAATTTACACTCCCACCAACACTATATAGGCATTCTCTTTTCTCTGCATTTTTGTCAGCGTCTGTTGTTTTTTTATGTTTTGATGATAGCCATTCTGACTGGTGTGAGATGGTATCTTATTGTGCTTTTGATTTGCATTTCTCTGATGACTGTGCTGTGCATTTTTTCATGTTTGTTGGCCGCTTGTATGTCTTCTCTTAAGAAGTGTCTCCTCACGTCTTTTGCCCACTTTTTAATGGGGTTGTTTGTTTTCTCTTGTCAATTTGTTTAATTTCCTTATAGATGCTGGATATTAGACCTTTGTCAGATGTACAGTTTGCAAAAATTTTCTCCCATTCTATAGGTTGTCTGCTTACTCTGATGATAGTTTCTTTTGCTGTGCAGAAGTTCTTTAGTTTAATTAGGTCCCACTTGTTAATTTTTTTTTGTAATTGCTTTTGAAGACTTAGCCAAAAATTATTTGCTAAGGCCCATGTTAAGAAGGGTATTTCCTAGGTTTTCTTCTAAGATTTTTGTAATTTGAGGTCATACATGTAAATCTTTAATCTGTCTTGAGTTAATTTTTGTATATGGTGAAAGGCAAGAGTATAATTTCATTCTTTGGCTTATGGCTAGCTAGTTATCCCAGCACCATTTATTGAACAAGGAGTTCTTTCCCCATTGCTTGTTTTAGTCAGCCTTGTCAAAGATCAGATAGTTGTAGGTGTGTAGCTTTCAAAATAATAAGAGCCGTCTATGGCAAACCCACCACCAACCTCATACTGAATGAGCACAAGCTGGAATCATTCCTCTTGAGAACTAGAACAGGACAAAGATGCCCACTCTCACCACTTCTAATCAACATAGCAGTGGAAGTCTTAACCAGAACTATCAGGCAAGAGACAAAAATAAAAGGCATCCAAATAGGAAAGGAAGAAGTCAAACTATCTCTCTTCACTAACAATATGATCCCATACCTAGAAAACCCTAAAGACTCCATCAAAAGACAATGAGAACTGATAAAATTTTTTTTTTTTTAAGGGTAGTTGTCTTTTTTTTTTTAATTATTATACTTTGAGTTCTAGGGTACATGTGCATAATGTGCAGGTTTGTTACATATGTATACTTGTGCCATGTTGGTGTGCTGCAGCCATCAACTCATCAGCACCCATCAACTCATCATTTACATCAGGTATAACTCCCAATGCAATCCCTTCCCCCTCCCCCCTCCCCATGATAGGCCCCGGTGTGTGATGTTCCCCTTCCCGAGTCCAAGTGATCTCATTGTTCAGGTCCCACCTATGAGTGAGAACATGCAGTGTTTGGTTTTCTGTTCTTGTGATACTTTGCTAAGAATGATGGTTTCCAGCTGCATCCATGTCCCTACAAAGGACACAAACTCATCCTTTTTTATGGCTGCATAGTATTCCATGGTGTATATGTGCCACATTTTCTTAATCCAGTCTGTCACTGATGGACATTTGGGTTGATTCCAAGTCTTTGCTATTGTGAATAGTGCCGCAATAAACATACGTGTGCATATGTCTTTATAGCAGCATGATTTATAATCCTTTGGGTCTATACCCAGTAATGGGATGGCTGGGTCATATGGTACATCTAGTTCTAGATCCTTGAGGAATCGCCATACTGTTTTCCATAATGGTTGAACTAGTTTACAATCCCACCAACAGTGTAGAAGTGTTCCTGTTTCTCCACATCCTCTCCAGCACCTGTTGTTTCCTGACTTTTTAATGATCGCCATTCTAGCTGGTGTGAGATGGTATCTCATTGTGGTTTTGATTTGCATTTCTCTGATGGCCAGTGATGATGAGCATTTTTTCATGTGTCTGTTGGCTGTATGAATGTCTTCTTTTGAGAAATGTCTGTTCATATCCTTTGCCCACTTTTTGATGGGGTTGTTTGTTTTTTTCTTGTAAATTTGTTTGAGTTCTTTGTAGGTTCAGGATATTAGCCCTTTGTCAGATGAGTAGATTGCAAAAATTTTCTCCCATTCTGTAGGTTGCCTGTTCACTCTGATGGTAGTTTCTTTTGCTGTGCAGAAGCTCTTTAGTTTAATTAGATCCCATTTGTCAATTTTGGCTTTTGTTGCCGTTGCTATTGGTGTTTTAGACATGAAGTCTTTGCCCATGCCTATGTCCTGAATGGTACTACCTAGGTTTTCCTCTAGGATTTTTATGGTATTAGGTCTAACATTTAAGTCTCTAATCCATCTTGAATTAATTTTCGTATAAGGAGTAAGAAAAGGGACCAGTTTCAGCTTTCTACTTATGGCTAGCCAATTTTCCCAGCACCATTTATTAAATAGGGAATCCTTTCCCCATTTCTTGTTTTTCTCAGGTTTGTCAAAGATCAGATGGCTGTAGATGTGTGGTATTATTTCTGAGGACTCGGTTCTGTTCCATTGGTCTATATCTCTGTTTTGGTACCAGTACCATGCTGTTTTGGTTACTGTAGCCTTGTAGTATAGTTTGAAGTCAGGTAGCGTGATGCCTCCAGCTTTGTTCTTTTGACTTAGGATTGTCTTGGAGATGTGGGGTCTTTTTTGGTTCCATATGAACTTTAAAGCAGTTTTTTCCAATTCTGTGAAGAAACTCATTGGTAGCTTGATGGGGATGGCATTGAATCTATAAATAACTTTGGGCAGTATGGCCATTTTCATGATATTGATTCTTCCTATCCATGAGCATGGAATGTTCTTCCATTTGTTTGTGTCCTCTTTTATTTCACTGAGCAGTGGTTTGTAGTTCTCCTTGAAGAGGTCCTTTACATC
The DNA here is from genome assembly GCF_003255815.1 of Theropithecus gelada. Lineage (NCBI taxonomy): Eukaryota > Metazoa > Chordata > Mammalia > Primates > Cercopithecidae > Theropithecus > Theropithecus gelada. Next base: position 22,124,204 of record NC_037670.1, read on the forward strand.
CCTTGTAAGTTGGATTCCTAGGTATTTTATTCTCTTTGAAGCAATTGTGAGTGAAAGTTCATTCATGATTTGGCTCTCTGTTTGTCTGTTACTGGTGTATAAGAATGCTTGTGATTTTTGCACATTAATTTTGTATCCTGAGACTTTGCTGAAGTTGCTTATCAGCTTAAGGAGATTTGGGGCTGAGACAATGGGGTTTTCTAAATATACAATCATGTCATCTGCAAAGAGGGACAATTTGACTTCTTCTTTTCCTAACTGAATACCCTTGATTTCTTTCTCTTGCCTGATTGCCCTAGCCAGAACTTCCAACACTATGTTGAATAGGAGTGGTGAGAGAGGGCATCCCTGTCTTGTGCCAGTTTTCAAAGGGAATTTTTCCAGTTTTTGCCCATTCAGTATGATATTGGCTGTGGGTTTGTCATAAATAGCTCTTTTTATTTTGAGGTACGTTCCATCAATACCGAATTGATTGAGCGTTTTTAGCATGAAGGGCTGTTGAATTTTGTCAAAAGCCTTTTCTGCATCTATTGAGATAATCATGTGGTTCTTGTCTTTGGTTCTGTTTATATGCTGGATTATGTTTATTGATTTGCGAATGTTGAACCAGCCTTGCATCCCAGGGATGAAGCCCACTTGATCATGGTGGATAAGCTTTTTGATGTGTTGCTGAATCCGGTTTGCCAGTATTTTATTGAGGATTTTTGCATCGATGTTCATCAGGGATATTGGTCTAAAATTCTCTTTTTTTGTTGTGTCTCTGTCAGGCTTTGGTATCAGGATGATGTTGGCCTCATAAAATGAGTTAGGGAGGATTCCCTCTTTTTCTATTGATTGGAATAGTTTCAGAAGGAATGGTACCAGCTCCTCCTTGTACCTCTGGTAGAATTCGGCTGTGAATCCATCTGGTCCTGGACTTTTTTTGATTGGTAGGCTATTAATTATTGCCTCAATTTCAGAGCCTGCTATTGGTCTATTCAGGGATTCAACTTCTTCCTGGTTTAGTCTTGGAAGAGTGTAAGTGTCCAGGAAATTATCCATTTCTTCTAGATTTTCCAGTTTATTTGCATAGAGGTGTTTATAGTATTCTCTGATGGTAGTTTGTATTTCTGTGGGGTTGGTGGTGATATCCCCTTTATCATTTTTTATTGCGTCAATTTGATTCTTCTCTCTTTTCTTCTTTATTAGTCTTGCTAGCGGTCTGTCAATTTTGTTGATCTTTTCAAAAAACCAACTCCTGGATTCATTGATTTTTTGGAGGGTTTTTTGTGTTTCTATCTCCTTCAGTTCTGCTCTGATCTTAGTTATTTCTTGCCTTCTGCTAGCTTTCGGATGTGTTTGCTCTTGCTTCTCTAGTTCTTTTAATTGCGATGTTAGAGTGTCAATTTTAGATCTTTCCTGCTTTCTCTTGTGTGCATTTAGTGCTATAAATTTCCCTCTACACACCGCTTTAAATGTGTCCCAGAGATTCTGGTATGTTGTATCTTTGTTCTCATTGGTTTCAAAGAACATCTTTATTTCGGCCTTCATTTCGTTATGTACCCAGTAGTCATTCAGGAGCAGGTTGTTCAGTTTCCATGTAGTGGAGCGGTTTTGATTGAGTTTCTTAGTCCTGAGTTCTAGTTTGATTGCACTGTGGTCTGAGAGACAGTTTGTTATAATTTCTGTTCTTGTACATTTGCTGAGGAGTGCTTTACTTCCAATTATGTGGTCAATTTTGGAGTAAGTGCGATGTGGTGCTGAGGAGAATGTATATTCTGTTGATTTGGGGTGGAGAGTTCTATAGATGTCTATTAGGTCTGCTTGCTGCAGGGATGAGTTCAATTCCTGGATATCCTTGTTAACTTTCTGTCTCGTTGTTCTGTCTAATGTTGACAGTGGAGTGTTGAAGTCTCCCATTATTATTGTATGGGAGTCTAAGTCTCTTTGTAAGTCTCTAAGGACTTGCTTTATGAATCTGGGTGCTCCTGTATTGGGTGCATATATATTTAGGATAGTTAGCTCTTCCTGTTGAATTGATCCCTTTACCATTATGTAATGGCCTTCTTTGTCTCTTTTGATCTTTGATGGTTTAAAGTCTGTTTTATCAGAGACTAGTATTGCAACCCCTGCTTTTTTTTTGTTCTCCATTTGCTTGGTAAATCTTCCTCCATCCCTTTATTTTGAGCCTATGTATGTCTCTGCATGTGAGATGGGTCTCCTGAATACAGCAGACTGATGGGTCTTGACTCTTTATCCAGTTTGCCAGTCTGTGTCTTTTAATTGGAGCATTTAGTCCATTTACATTTAAGGTTAATATTGTTATGTGTGAACTTGATCCTGCCATTATGATATTAACTGGTTATTTTGCTCATTAGTTGATGCAGTTTCTTCCTAGCCTTGATGGTCTTTACATTTTGGCATGTTTTTGCAATGGCTGGTACTGGTTGTTCCTTTCCATGTTTAGTGCTTCCTTCAGGGTCTGTTGTAAGGCAGGCCTAGTGGTGACACAATCTCTAAGCATTTGCTTATCTGTAAAGGATTTTATTTCTCCTTCACTTATGAAACTTAGTTTGGCTGGATATGAAATTCTGGGTTTAAAATTCTTTTCTTTAAGAATGTTGAATATTGGCCCCCACTCTCTTCTGGCTTGGAGAGTTTCTGCCGAGAGATCTGCTGTTAGTCTGATGGGCTTCCCTTTGTGGGTAACCCGACCTTTCTCTCTGGCTGCCCTTAAGATTTTTTCCTTCATTTCAACTTTGGTGAATCTGGCAATTATGTGTCTTGGAGTTGCTCTTCTCGAGGAGTATCTTTGTGGCATTCTCTGTATTTCCTGGATTTGAATGTTGGCCTGCCCTACTAGGTTGGGGAAGTTCTCCTGGATGATATCCTGAAGAGTGTTTTCCAAGTTGGTTCCATTTTCCCCCTCACTTTCAGGCACCCCAATCAGACGTAGATTTGGTCTTTTTACATAATCCCATACTTCTTGCAGGCTTTGTTCATTTCTTTTTCTTCTTTTTTCTTTTGGTTTCTCTTCTCGCTTCATTTCATTCATTTGATCCTCAATCGCTGATACTCTTTCTTCCAGTTGATCGAGTCGGTTACTGAAGCTTGTGCATTTGTCACGTATTTCTCGTGTCATGGTTTTCATCTCTTGCATTTCGTTTATGACCTTCTCTGCATTAATTACTCTAGCCATCAATTCTTCCACTTTTTTTTCAAGATTTTTAGTTTCTTTGCGCTGGGTACATAATTCCTCCTTTAGCTCTGAGAAGTTTGATGGACTGAAGCCTTCTTCTCTCATCTCGTCAAAGTCATTCTCCGTCCAGCTTTGATCCGTTGCTGGCGATGAGCTGCGCTCCTTTGCCGGGGGAGATGTGCTCTTATTTTTTGAATTTCCAGCTTTTCTGCCCTGCTTTTTCCCCATCTTTGTGGTTTTATCTGCCGCTGGTCTTTGATGATGATGGTGACGTACTGATGGGGTTTTGGTGTAGGTGTTCTTCCTGTTTGATAGTTTTCCTTCTAACAGTCAGGACCCTCAGCTGTAGGTCTGTTGGAGATTGCTTGAGGTCCACTCCAGACTCTGTTTGCCTGGGTATCAGCAGCAGAGGCTCAGTTGAAAATGCAGAAATCACCGGTCTTCTGTGTTACTCGCGCTGGGAGTTGGAGACTGGAGCTGTTCCTATTCGGCCATCTTGCTCCACCCTCCAAGGGTCGATAAAATTTTTTTTACAAGGTTCCAGGATATAAAATCAATGTGCAAATCAGTAGCATTTCTATACAGCAGGCAGAAGAATCTCTTGAACCCAAGAATTGGAGGTTTCAGTGAGCCAAGATTGAGCCACTGTACTCTAGCCTGGGTGACAGAGCAAGACTCCATCTCAAAATAATAATAATAATAATTTCAGTTTTATTAACTTCCCATGATAGCAGATGAATACTGAGTTCTATTTCACTCTACCATATCTTTGACATTTGCTTCCATCATGAATCTCTCAAGATAGTTGTCATATTAATCTAGATCCATACTACATGTTCATATTTTCAGTATCCAGTGTTTCTGAGTAGTCCCAATATTCATAGCTGAGCTACACAGAGTAGTGCTTTCTTCCCCTTCTCATTTTTAAAAATTAAATTTTTCCTAAAGTTAATATTTGTCGGGCTCTCTTATTTGCTTGGTTTCCCGTGTCATTATTACCAATTCCAAACTCTCTGTCATTTATGTAATTATCCTCTTACTGTGTTCAAGGACCCAGACATTTAAAGACATCTCCGGAGAGCTTCTGACCAGATTCTGCCTGAGTTTGTTGCTCTCTGGGCTTTGGATGCAGCTGCATCTTAGGACCCTCACCATCCTCTTGGACAGTCCCTTCATCCCTGTCTTGTTTTAGACTTTCTGTTTTCTGTACCTCAGGTCTTCTTTTTTGGTTTCTCCTTTTGTTTTAGTGGAGCCCATCCTTCAGTAACTCCCTGGTAAAGCACATCAGGGAGGTAAAGTTTTTCAGACCTTGTTTTATGAAAGTGTATTTATTCTACTTACTAATAGGTTGCTTAGGCATTAAATTCTAGGTTGGAAATAATTTTACCTATGGTTTTGAATGACTTGGTCATCTGTTCTCTAACTTCTGTACGATTTTTAAGAAATCCAATGCCATACTGATTCTCAATCCTTTGTATTAAATGTAACTATTTTTTCCACTAAGAGTTTACAGGATGGGTTGCTGCTGTATCCTAAAGTGTCACATACGTGTGCTGAGGTGTAGGTCTACATTCTTCTGTTGTGCTAGGTATTTGATGGGCCCTTTAGGTTTGGAAAATCATGTCCTTTGAATCTGAGAAGGCTCCTTGGATTCTTTGAGGATACTCTTCCCTCCATGTGATCTTGCCTCCTTCTGGAGCTACTTTAAGCCAGATATTAGACTCCATGGGCTAGTCCTCTAATTTAAAAAATTTCTTGTATCTCTAATTTTCTTTCTTTAATTATTTTCTATTGACAAAATTGTTTAATAGTAGCATTTCTTTATGTTAAAGAAAAACAAAGTTCAAATGCCTAACCATAATTATGTTAAACACTTGGTGTGTATGCAAATAAAGACAAAAGGCTGCTGAGCCAATCTGAATTTAAATAGAGGTGTTGTAGGTATAATTAACTGTAACTTATGTTTTGAATAAGTAAGAAAAAAGTCACTGGCTGCAAAGGATTATTAGAGATGTATTTTCCAAAATTCATTTATCTGGACTGCCTCTCCCCACCTCTACCCCCTGCCAACTGAGCAGACTTCCCACTATTAACTCAAAATGACTACTCACTCTCACCCCCCAGCAGTTATAGTACACAACATCACTGCCCCACTGGATCAGGGAAATACTGCATTTGGCCTGTGACTCTGCAATCTTGTTCCAGCTTCAAGAGCCTAACAGACGCCTGTGATCACCTGACACTTCTTAAACAGCGCCAATACTTCTATCTGGTTGGAACCTTAAATGCCACCACCCATCAGAGACAAGGTTCTCACTAGATTCTAAATCTGTTATTTAAATTACTTTTCAATTTAAAAAAGGAGGGACAGAGAAGAAACTTACTGGAATAAGGCCACCTAGGAATGTTCTTAACCTCTCCATTCAGCTTTTGGTGGATATATGAAACTACACATAATAAATACAACTTTTCCTCCAGGTGCACAGCTAAGCAACAGCTTCTGGTACTTGACCTCCAGTGTTCAGAAAGACACACTGCCTAGAGTCAAGCTAGTGTGTAGATCCGGTGGCCTCTGCCAATGAGGGCTTGCCAGTCAGCAGAGGACAGACAAATAGGATCCAGCACACACAAGCAGGATGTGTGTGAGGGGAGTAGCCATACTTCTATTGAAGGATGGCTGTAGTACTCTTCATGGTATAGCCTGGACAGATGATAACTAACTTTCCAGGCACAGATAAGTCAACTGCAGTGGAGCCCAGGCAACATTCAGGGTTCTGGCCATCCCTGATGTGTCCCCCATCAATGACCCAAGGACAATCGAAGCAAGAGGTCTTGAGACTCCTTGACATTCAGAGAATTGGCCTGGGAGCTGAGGCTGGCACTAGTGAGAACAACAGGTTCCCCAAACACCTAGGCCAAGTCTTGCATAAAGGCATGATGAGGAATCGAAATGCCTACAAGAGGAGCAAAGGGGTTCAGGTACTTGTCCCGCTCTTCTAAGCATTCCATCACCAGGTCACTGATCCTGGCAACAGAACTTTCAAGAGCTCCTTGAGTACTCTCCCATGGCAGGACCTTGTGCATTCCTGCATCCTGGCATGGAGTCTGGAGCCCGGCGTACGCTAAGTGTTCAGTACACATTACCCATTCCAGACTCCTTGGTGAGCCTGGACAAGCCCCTCCTGCTCTCTCTTTAAATTTTTGCTTTAATTTCTAGATAATGGTTTCCAGCCTTTCTACTGAATTTTTCAATTCTGCTATCATGTTTTTAATTTCTTTCTTTTTTTTTTTTTGAGACGGAGTCTCGCTCTGTCGCCCAGGCTGGAATGCAGTGGCTGGATCTCAGCTCACTGCAAGCTCCGCCTCCCGGGTTTATGCCATTCTCCTGCCTCAGCCTCCTGAGTAGCTGGGACTACAGGTGCCCGCCACCTTGCCTGGCTAGTTTTTTGTATTTTTTTTTAGTAGAGACGGGGTTTCACCGTGTTAGCCAGGATGGTCTCGATCTCCTGACCTCGTGATCCTCCCGTCTCGGCCTCCCAAAGTGCTGGGATTACAGGCTTGAGCCACCGCGCCCCGGCCCATGTTTTTAATTTCTAAGAACTTTACTTTTGATCTTTGAATGTTCCTTTTAGAAAAATAACATGTATTCTATTATTACAGATGCAGTATTTTTTATCTTCTCTCTCTGAGAATAATGGTTGATTTAATGACATTGTCTTCTTGCCAAAGAGTCTTTTTCCTCTATGTCACTATTTTTTCCTTTTTGTTTGTCTTGGTCACTGTCTTTTAGAATAGATTTTTTTTTTTTTTCCAAATGTCTTGGCTCCTTTGAATATTTAATCTCTGCTTGCACTTAAGAATTGTAAAATGCTGGTTGGAAGCTCATTGACACCCATGTATTCATTGACTCTCTAGAGCAGTGGTTCTCAAAGTGTGGTCCATGGAGCAGCAGTTTCAGCCTTCCCGAGGTGCTTGTTAGACGTGCATGTTCTTGAGCCCCTCCCAGACCTTCTGAATCAGAATCTAGAGTGGGGCCCAGCAATCTGCATTTTAATGCCTCCCTCCCACCATAATTGTTATTCATGCTACAGTTGGAGAAGTACTGAAAAGTTAAGGGTGGTCTGCCTCAGTACCTTTGTGCCTCTTCTTTTGGACTAACCAGGTATCACAGCGTCATCTCTGGCTGCCAGACTCCTAAGAGCCAACTAGAGAAAGAAGGTGGGGAATCTCAACCTTCAGTATATGAACATTTCTTTAACCTCCTGTTTTCAATTTGAATTTCATTTTCAGCTTTGTCTGCTGTCATTCAGTCCAGAGACTGTTTATCCCTCTCTGGAATTAGACCTTGGGTCTTCGGTCAGATGACTGAGGGGCAGTTCCCTTTTGTCCCTCTTGCTGGTTCTGCTACATCTCACCTTCAGTTGTCTTGGTTTCATCATCTCCCATGTTGGCTCCCACATTCCACACAGAGCCCCCAGAGCTCTGCAGGATCAGCCGCTGCCCGTGCCTCCTGACTCTCCTCTTGCTTCCCACACTCCGGCAGACCAAGCTCCCAGCCATTCCTGGTCACTGCAGCAGCCCTCTTTGCTGAGGGCCTCCGCATGTGCTTTTTTCTCTAGCAATGCTTTCTTCTTCCCTCCTCCTTCACCCAGTCTAATTCTTTGCTACCTGTTAATGGCTGAAATGTGTTTCTCTAAAAGATGTTGAAGTTCTAACTCCCAGTACCTGTGAATATGACCTTATCAGAGACGATCAAGTTAAGATGCACTCATTATAGTGGTTTCTAATCCAATAAGCCTGATGTCCTTATAAAAAGGAGAAGCTTGGACACAGACAGGTGCACTGGGAGAACACTGTGTGAACCCCAAGGCAGAGAACGCCATGCAAACAGGCAGCAGAAGCCGAGGCACACCCAAGATTGCCAGCAAATCACTAGACACTGAGGGTAGGCCTGGAAAAGATCCCTTTCTCAGAGCCTCAGAAGGAACCAACCCTGCTGACAACTGGATCTTGCACTTCTGGCCTCCAGAATCATCAGAAAATGTATTTCTGTTTTGAAACTAGCCTAGCATGTGGTGCTTTGTTATGGCAGTCCCAGGAAAGTAAGTCACCACCCTCTCTGGTCCTCCTCATGATGCTGTCTGATCACTCATCCTTGGTTAGCACCTCTTTGCCGTATCTCCCCACACCTTACACTTTTTCATCCAAGTACTTTCCGTAGTACAATTATGTAATTGCAGTTTCTTTAATTATTCAGATGTTTAGCTACTTGTGCAATTATTGGTTTATTTGCCCCCATTAGTCTTCTGGTCAGTCCTCTGTGCACGCAGGGGTTAGGGTCAGGTCTGTCTTATTTACCAACATACCCCAACTGTTTAGCACAAGACTTGGAACATAGTGACTTTGGTTAGCACTGGTCGAAGGATTTAATTTTCTTTGATTTCTTCCCTCTCCCTCTCCTTGAGGGTCGCATTAGTTTTAGATGTATAAAGTAGTCTGTGACCTTGGCCCTCCTACTGGAAAGGAAGCTCCAGGCCTGCCCCCAGCTGTGCTTACTGCAGGCTGGCCACGTACTGTCCTTCCTGGGCTGTTGTCAGGGAATGAGGGAACTCACCTACACTTCCAGCTGTGGCCTCCCCTGGGACATGGGACTCACCTGGGGCTTATAAAATGCAGATGCCTTGTCTTCACGGCAGCTCAAGCTCTCTAGGTGATTCTAATATGAGAATCGCTGAATTTGAGCCCATTTACATCTATCTTGAGTACAGTAGTAATTTATTTGGTCACTTGTATTCCTAGTTCATAGCTGATTAAAAACCAGAAATGAATATGGGGGCTAGGTATCAGAAACTGTCCCAAACACCAAACAATTGAGTTCCGCCAAATCAATGGGAACACTAAGTAGAATGACAGCTGGGCCTCTGACCTACACTGTAATGTTCACAATGATGGGCTTCAGTAAATAAGAAAACTTTAGTTACGCTCCATGTGCGTTCCTTAACAAGGTGGAAAATGATAAATCACTAACACTACCACACTGAGCTTATCTGATGTCCCAGGCACAGCTCTGAGCAGAGATGATGTTTGATTTAAACCTTGCAAGAACCTTATAGGTTATGTTCTGTTGACATTCCCATTTTTCAGATGAGGAAACTGAGGACTAGAGAGAACCAGTGAGTTGTTCAAGGTCACATTACTAGTAATGGGAGGGACAAACTCAGATCTTCATCTGTCCAACTTGAAAGTTGGTAATATAAGTGTTTTTTGAGCAAGTTCCTTTTGTTCCCATAAAAGACAATTATTTTTGTGAAAATTCATTTATGATGGCATTGCCTACCAGTGCCATGTTAATGACACTACCAGTGTCAGTGACCCACCAACACCATGTTAATGGTGTGTTTACTTAAAAATTGCACACAAAAATGATGTGGGTAATGGTTGACAAATGTGAAATTTTCAAAAGTTATTTAATTTTTATTCAGACCACTTTGGTAGATAAAAAGAAAACTAGAAGTGATTCTATTGTGTTTTACTCCTTTGCACCTTCTGAAGAGAAGCAGGTGGTTTACTGAGTTATATTTGCTGGGTTTTCCCATCTGATTAACAGTTAATAGCAGAAATGTGCTCTTTTACCTCATCTTCCCTTTTCTGGCCTGCTTTGAGGCTCTCTTGGTAAAATGTCTGGCCTAAGACAGGATGTTCTTTGTGGGCTGGTCCAGAGCCCATCTTTGCCTCACTTTCCTGCATGGTGGGTTCAGATCAGGTTGCTATTATAAGCTGATTCTCATAAAAGTCTGTGAATAAGAAAAAGGAGAGCTTGTAGCACTGGGAGATTTACATTCCTCTCCTGGTAGCAAGAAGGTCATTCTGAATATCTGTTTGCAGGGAAATATGCAGTTTGTGCTTTCTCTGCAGGTTCTAAGGTCTCTCCTCTAAAATGGATTGTTGCAGTTTCTTCAAGGGAGTCCAAACAGGGAAAAAGAGAACTAGAGTGAAAGGGCGTTTTGTATTCGCACACACTTCCTCCTCTATTGGTTGATTATGAAAACCCCCAACCTAACAGATGGCTTGGTGCAGGGCTCTTTGTTGAAGATACTATTATTAACAGATGAAATGCATGTGTCCGCCACAGAGACGTCTCAGGAGGGCAGCTCTCCAGCCAGATAATGGTCCAATACTCTATTAGCTTGGTGTGAAAAGGAGAGAATTTTAAAACCAGTTATTTTCACTCTGAAGGGCAAGGGTAAGAGGTACTTCTGCATTTGTCTCTTCCTAATTGGAAGAAGACGACTTCTAAATCTAAAAGTTTACTTTGTTGGCATTTGACTAAGACTGTAGTTTTGGTGGCTGGAGATTTAAATTCATATTAGACTCATTAAGAAACACAAGTAAAACTTTCAGAGTAGAAACGAATGGGCAATTCCTAAATAATTCAGTGGTACTTTTTAGCTTATTGAGACAAATACACTGATAACTTTTAGGCATCCACAGTTATCCAAACTCAAGTCTCACTTGGGATTACGCTTGTGGCTTCTCAGTGTTGGAAGGGACCTCAGAAGGCTAAACACGTTTGAATGTGAGGAATCGAAAAAGGTGAGGAATTACCAGCACTTATACAGTAATTAAAAAATCAGATTAGGGTTGGTTTGTACTTATTTTTTATTACTTTATGCTAATAAATAACACCAATAAATAGTGATCAATCTGTGTTGCTGCAGGGGAAAAGTTCCCAGACCTTGTAACACTTAAAATATATGCAAAATAACTTAAAGTCTTGATCATGACACTGTAAAAAGGTTGAAGGAATGACTTTCTAACTTTGCTGCTTGTTAATGAGTGGAGATAGAAGGGGAGATGTGTGTTAATTTTGAGGAAACTTCTGTCTTTTTCTATACTGTATAGCTCTCCTGGGTAATTTTCTTTTGAGTCAACTCTAGTGTGAAGAACGAAGGCTTAGATATCTCATGAAAAATTCACTGGCTCTAGGTTCATAGAGTATCCAGCACTGTCCAATATAACTGTCTGCAATAATGGAAATGTTCCATATGTCAGCACTGTTTAATGTGCCAGCCACTTGCCATGTGGCTACTGAGCACTTGAAATATGGTGAGTGCAGCTGAGGATCTCATTTTTTTTTAACTTCAATTAATTTACCTTTAAATTGAAATAGTCATGTAGCTAGCAGCTGGCATATTTGACAGTTGTAGAACTGTATATAATAACCTCTTAAAGTTCATTGGTATCTTTTTATAATTAAGAAGTAGACTTGTGCATGCTAAAATAAAACAAAATTAGTAAGAACACATCTATTTAATCAAGAAGGCGATTTCATGAAATTATATATTCCTTCTCTGTCCTACTCCAGTCTGTCTTTTGAGATGCAACTATGGATAACAGCTTCTTATAGATCTCTCCAAGAGCTTTGTATGCATGCATAAACATAGAAATGAGTACACATTTCTTTACAGGAGTGGAAACATACAGTATCCACTAATTTTATTTCATTACTTCTTCAGCTTCAAAATATCTGGAGATCTGTTATATGAGCCCTAAAGCTGCCTTGTCATTTTAATAGCTGCATAATATTCCATAATCTAGATGAATGATTATTTAATTGGTCTCTAATGGTGGATGTTTGTTTTTTTCCCCATCCAGTTGCTATGGTATAATCACAGAACTGACCATTCATCCAGTTACATTTTTGCATATGCATGTGTGGTTGGTATTTTCAATGACAGTAAATTGCATGAGAAGAGAAATCTCAAAGACAACACCAGGATGCAAGTCATTCAGGATTTAATAAGTTTTTGTCCTTGAAATGCTCTCAGAAACAAACAAGCGTGAGTATAATTTTCATACAGTGAGCATAATGTTGACTGTAAGCATCGTGTGAGAAACAGTTGCTGTCTATTTTGTCCACTGGTATATCCTATGTGTTTACAATGCTAGCCAGTAGCAGGGGCTCAATAAATCTTTGCTCAATGAATAGGTTGATGTCCTGGTTGTGGATCACATTCTGAGTCTTTCACTTGCTTTGGAAAGGATCTGCCAGAGACTGAAGAGGTTACTTTTGTCTTAAATAACAAAAGCTATTAATATCTCTCACAGTCACATATTATTTAGTTTTCAGTTGCTCCTCACCCATCCTTGGAGTAATATCCATTACTATTCCTAGAGAAATAGTTATGAAAAAGTTAAAATACCTTACAAATACTGAGAGTTGCTTTTCAAGACTTTTCTTAAAATGTGATGAAATCATATAGGCATTGGCAGACAGATGTCATTGGCTATGCTCTGGACTGCAGGTGCTGCTTCTAGTTGCTCTCAGTGGGCCTTCCTCAGCTGAGAGGGCACTGCCCTCAGCCACCCTGGCACATGCCATACCTCTGCAAGGCAAAGGCTAGACACTGTGAGCCAGGCGGTCAAGTGGACTTGAATCTGGCCCCCTCCTTACTCTCCAATCACAGATCTCCATAAATACTCCATGCCTTTTTTTCTGTAAACCGCTCACCGCGCCTCCCATTCCCGAAAAACGTTCACTTCTGCAAGGACTTGCTCTGTGTAAGTTCAGAAAACGAGTTCCGTCTCCCTTGTCACTTCCTTTACTCTCAACTGCTGTTTCCATGGAGTTTTGTTTCTGACTTCTCCCTGCCCCGTGGCCCAGCCTTCTGGAGGAGAATGAGGAAGTGAACCTGATGGGGTACTGTGATGGTTAATTGTATTTGTCAACTTGACTGGGCCATGGGGTGCCCAGATAGCTGCTGAAACATTATTTCTGGATGTGTCTGTGAGAGTGTTTCTGTAAGAGACTCACATTTGCATTGGTGGACTGAGTGAAGTAGATGGCCCTCTCCATTGTGGGTGGGCCTCATCCAATCTGTTGAGAGCCTGAGTAGAACAAAAAGAAGAAGGAAGGTTGAATTTATTCTCTGCCTGATCTCTTGAGCTGGGGCATGTTTTCTTCCCCCAGAGTTCCTGGTTATCAGGCCTTCAGACCCAGACTGGAATGTATACCACTGGCTCTGCAGCTCTCAGGCCTTTGAACTACACCACTGACTTTCCCGGGTCTCATCTGCCTCATGCTTGCAGATGGCAAGGCATGGGACTTCTCAGCCTCCATCACCATGTGAACCAGTACCTTACAGTAAAATACTCTCTCTCTACACACACATATATGTATACACATACACATATATACACACACATATCAAGTTTCACAAATGTAGTCTATATTTATCCAATTTGCTCTGTTTTCTCTTAAGAACCCTGGCTAATATAAACAAGTTACTTTGTTTAGAGATTTTAACAATGAGAAAAGGTCAAAATGGCCTCTCATCCAACACATGTCCACTGTGGTGGAGGCTGCAGAATGAAACATACCTTCAGGGCTGCTTATGAACTCTCAGGAGGATATGGATGACAAGAGGGGGAAGTGACAAGTGATATGGGAAGAATGGGCCTGTGAACACACGACTGTGATGGAAAGTGGGTTCACACCCCTCCCTAAAGGTGCTGCTAGTTTTCAACTAGGCAGGACCAGAAAGGGCAGAAGAAAAGGAGACAAGAGAATTAGTTTCAATGTGTACCTAAGAACCTGTTTGCTGTATTATGCTACACAAATCTTGTCAGGTTTCATAATATATATAATTTTGTTTGTTTATTGCCTTTTAACATAATTTTAGATTTTTTAAAGAAAATAAAAATAATCAAATAACCCAGAAAATTATAATAGAGAAAAAACTGGCATCCCACTACTTAGATAACTACCATTGCTGTTTTATTTTAAGTTATATTTTACGTAAGTGTGGTCATGTTATATGTGTTGATTTTCTAAATTAACCCCGTTTTGTTTGTTTGTTTTTCTCTTTTCTTTCTCCTCCTCTCTTCACCGCAATAAAATCAGGTAACCAATGTTAACATTTGCTGTGCAACATTTTTTCACCCTTACAAGATCTCTCTTTCTCTCTCTCTCCCTCTCTCTCACACACACAGATGTGTGTGTTGTCTGTTTTACAAAAGTGAGATATTTTATATCTTCTTCTGTATCTTGCTTTTTTTTATATCTTCTTCTGTATCTTGCTTTTTTAACTTAATTAAATGTGGTGGAAATGTCTACACATCCCTGATTTTTTAAGACTATATTTAATTCAGCATTCCTCAAGGATAGGTATTTGGATGGCTTCCTCCCTTCTTTCCTTTCTTTTTCTTCTCTCTCTCGCTTTTTTCCCTTGTTTCAGCAAACTGTTCGGCAGCAGATAGCATTCATTGCCAATACAGCTTTAAGTTCTGCTGATGTTTTATCTCAGTGGAACAGATGCCTAAGACTAAGACTGCAAAGTTGAAGGGTAGGTGATTTTTGTTTTGTTTGTAAATAGATATTGCCAGAATCCATTAAAATTAAAGACAGCTACAGAAGTATCAAATTGCCACCAACAATGTCCACAAGTATCCTTTTCCCCTGTGTCCCACCAACATTAGTTTCCTTGTCATTTAGGTCCTTTCCATTTGGTGGATGAGAAGCAATATCCAATTGTTATTTAAATGTACAGTCCCCTGCCTATTAATGTGGTTCAGCTTCTGCTCAGCTTTATTGGCTGTTTTGTTTTCTTTTCCTCTAAACGACCACATTCAAGTCTTATGCCTATTAATTGCTTTTTGTTGTCAATTGTTAAATGTTCAACCTCATATTGACATTAGGCCTCTATCTATCTTGCAGGTGGTGAGTGTGCCCCTTAGTCCACCCATCACTTGTCTTCTGACTTTGTTTTGGTCAGAATTTTGTCATTAAAAGAATATTGCAGTTATTTGTCTTTTATTTTATAGCTTCTGGGCTTCTGTCAATGTTTAAAGATGTATCCTGGCTGGGCACAGTGGCTCACACCTGTAATCCCAGCACGCTGGGAGGCTGAGGTGGGCAGATCATGAGGTCAGGAGATTGAGACCATTTGGGCCAACATGATGAAACCCTGTCTCTACTAAAATACAAAAAAATTAGCCGGGCATGGTGGTACGCGCCTGTAGTCCCAGCTACTCAGGAGGCTGAGACGGGAGAATCGCTTGAATGTGGGAGGCAGAGGTTGCAGTGAGCCAAGATCGTGCCACCGCACTCCAGCCTGGGTGACAGAGTGTGACTCCATCTGAAAAAAAAAAGATGTATCCCTGGCCCCTGGGTTATACATGAACATACTGTCTCCAGAATATTCTTCTATCTGAATTGCTTGGTCTTAAATTTTGCTTATGATTCAAGTATTTTTCTTCTGTATATTTTTAATTAGCATTTTTAATGTGTCTGAAATGAAGAGTCCAATTTCATCTTATCCCCAATTTCTTACACTTCTCTCGAGCCACTAAAATTTAGTTTATGTCAATGAAAAGGAAATGCCTGTATAGTTTTCTTCTTTCTTTCCAACTTCTGCTTTCTACATTGCCTGCTTTCCTGTCTTTTCATCATTCTTGACCTGTCTTTGACACTGTTCCCTTTCTTCTGCTCTTGCGTCAAGGCATAGAACCTCACTAAAAACACAGCAAAGCTGTAGCAGCAGTAATGATAGTAAATACTTACATTTATAGGATCTTTTGCTCTCTGCATGCTGGGCACTATTCTAGGCGCTTGGCAGGTTTTAAGTCATTTGATTGTCACAGCAGCTCTGTGGCATAGGTAGGGTTAACAGACCAGTCTTTGGAGGGCAGAGGTAAAGCCACCTGCACGGGTCACCTCGCTCTGGCTCAGGCTCAGCAGCCCTGACGGGGTCTGACCCCAAGCCGGGTCTTAACCACTGGACTCCAGAACCACATCAGTCCTGCGGGGAACACAAGGCCGGCCTCTCGCCTTTCTCCACGTGGTGTTTTGGGACCTCTGCCCCTCCGTGTTGAGCACCTTCCCAGTGAGGACGGAACTCCTTTAGAGACCCTGGGGCATTTCATCAAGGCTGTCTTCCCTGGTGTCTGAAAAGCTGCCCACGAAGCCACAGAGCTGAGCTGTGACTGGGGCTACAGGGGTCATACGAGGATCCCTGAGCTGCTTCCTCATTCTGCTGCCCTCGGGGCCACGCTGGATCATTCCCCAGACATTGAAAGCCCTGTGCTGAAACCAGGATTTCTCCGCATATCTCATCTGGAGGCCCCTCGCATAACGAGGCCCTCGGGACAGCTGCCTGGCACGCCTGGCGCCTCCAGGAACTCTGTGTGAACGCTGTTCTTTCAAGAGGGGGCCCCTGCACCCCTCCACAGGAGTCCCGGGGCTGGTGGGAACTCAGGTCCCTCAGGCAGATCCAGGCTCGCACCCCCATCTGCAGCTCTCCCCCCAGCCTCTTCCCTCAGCGTCGTCCTTCCCCTAAACCGAATCCCAGTGGGCCGCCATGATCAGTGCTCTGCACACAGGCTTATGTTTGGCTTTGAAGTGTTCTCTGCTTCTAAAACCTATTTGATACAAACCCCGCCTTGACCTTTTCTTATAATTCAAATCCCTAGACTCACTTCCTGTCTTCATTTAAAAAAACACCTTGTTAGAGTGCCTGTGAGCAAGCCACCTGCCCAGTGCAGACTAAAGAAATATTTATTTTGATGAAATGTTTATGCAAGTTGATAAGCTGACTTGACATCTAAGAATTTTTTTTTTAAATTCCCTTCCATCTGGATTTTTTTTTTCTGTCACAACTCTGTGTCTCCCAAGGTGTGAAATGCAGGAGATGTCACTAAGGGTCTCTGTGCCTTGCCTCATGCAACACTTTTTTTTTTTAATCGAGTGTCTCTTAATTCAGCAGATATTCATTGAGCATTTACTATATGCTGAGCATTATTCTAGGTGTGGTGAGTGTAGAAGTGAACAGAAAGACACAATCTCAGCTTTCATCTAAGGATAAACCTGTAGATAATTGCATACATTTATAAATCAATACAGAGAAAATGAAGCTCAGTGGATACACGCTGGTAGGGTAGAGAATGCTATTGGTGTGGGGGTTTGTCAGGGAAAGGCTTTCCGAAGAGGTGTTTGCGTTAGCAGTGATGGCAGTGGGAGGGCGGCCCCTGGGGTGGCTGAGGGAAGAGTGTGTGCCTGTGCTGAGTGTGCCTGAGCAAAATGCAGGAAGCCAGTGCTGAGTGTATGAGCAGGAAGGTGGCAGGGGCAGGGAATCTGGAGCTGGTGCTGGATAACACAGGGCTCATGGCCTTGGTGAGGACGTCGGATTTCACCTTGTAAGATACAGGGAGGCAATGCAGAGTTTGACCAGGGCTTCCAAAGGAGAGTTTGACCAGGGCTTCCTTCCAATCATCGTGTGTGTGTGTGTGTGTGTGTGTGTGTGTGTGCGCGTGCGCGCATTGCAGGATCAAGCTGGCTGCTTTACAGAGACCAGGCTGTGTGTGAGAGAACAGAAGTGGGGAGAAACGTAAAAGCCCATGGGAGAAGATGGGGTTCCTGTTCTTGGTCAGAGGCGGCTCTGTCCACACAAGTATCCACCATGGATCTTTAGGGGTCACCTTGCCATCCTCCCCATCCCTCCCCACATGCCCCATCTCTTCCCTCTTCGACTGATCATTACTGGACCTCTGGGTGTTGTGCTTGGGTTCAGGCCAAGCTCTGCCCCTCACTGACTGGTGATAGAGTGCAAGGTTCTGGATCACTCTGAGCCGAGGATTCTGCATCTGGGGGACAGGGAGGAGAGTAGTAGTGCTCGCCTCTCAGGAAAGAGTTGATTTCGTGAGCACAGGCAGCACGTGGCCTAAAACTGAACATACAGGCGCTGAATGAGTATCAGTGACAGGCTAAAGACCTCATGTATTGAGAATGATGCAACTGTTATTTAACGTACTGTTAAAGTATTTTCAACTCCTGATCATCTCACCTTTTAAATGTCTTTCACTATTATCTGCAGCAAGTGCCTTTGTTCCAGTCCTACTGCGCTGGTCAGGTCTTCCTCATTTCCTAGAAAGTCCTCCCTGCATCTTTCTCACATTCCTCAGGCCATTATCCAGTGTGTCCCCAGAAGGGAATGTTTCCAAGGCATACCCCTCATTGTGTCACTTCCTTACTGACCATACATCAGTGGTTTCCTCTTGCCTTCAGGATAGAGCCCAGCTCCTCCTTGCAAGGGGCCTTCCATGACTGTGCTGTGTCCTTCCAGTCTGTCTCTGTACATTCAGCTCTCTCTGCTGGGTGGGGGTGGGGAGCAACTGTTGCTTCGTGTACAAGGCTGAAGCCAATAGAGTGTTCAGGACTCAGCTCCGGTATCTGCAGGGAAGCCTTTCCTGCTCACTGTCTCTGCCACACCTGTTTCCACCACACACATACACACACACACACGCACACACACATAAAACAATGCACATAAACACACACCACATATGCAAGCACACAGAATACACACACACACTAAAATAAAAACACACACCACAGAAACACATAGACACACAACACACTTTCACAAACACACAAACACAGATACCACACAAACAGCACACACAGAAAGACACACATGTACAGCACACACACAGGCACACATACACCACACCAGCTAGTTGAATTAGATGTGTCAACTCCTGATTAAATAATTTATCTTATCAAATTGTTGTCACTATTATTTGAATTTCCTGCCTAATTGAGATTAGTAGATACTGTGTTTTGGTCTTTATTTTTTTACACACAGTAAGGCATGTAAAGTACATAAGGCTTAGGCATACAGCATGGCAAATTTTCCATGTGTATGCTCCTGTGTGGTGTTCACCCACACGCATATGGAGAACATTTCAAGCAGGCCACAGGCTCCCCGGTGCCCATCCCAGTTCATCCTCATCCATCTTTAACCCCACAGGGACTGTTATAACAGCCTCTAGATAACAGACTTACAACATGTATTTGTTGAAGGACTCAGTCAGTTCACTGGAGGAAGAAATGGGTGGGGTCGCTGCTGACATTCTTGGTCATCTCTGCCCTTTGCAGTTCTGAGACCAGAGGTGTGGCTGTGTCTGGCGTCAATGAATCAAAACACCCTACAGCCAGATTGAGGCTTTGCCAAGTAATGTGTTTCCTCAAAATGTTTCTGTAGGTCCAGTTGTAGGCTGTGATGACATCATGTAGTGGTTATCTGTGTAACCTTCTCAGAGCCAACTCCCATATCTCATTGAATCCTCTCAACAATCTTCTAAAATAGGAAGGGTGGGTATGATTACTCAATTTTCCACGAGAAGAAACTGAGACTCCAGGTAAAGTCCGAGCTCCTTCTCTGCACAGGGGAGCACTGTGATGGCCCCTGATGCACGTGGCTCAAGTGAGTTACAAAGCAAGATGCTGGTGTCCTCACCCAAATCTACGGAAACCCTTCCCTGCCTCTTGCCTTTTGACTTCAGGCATCTTGGTCCTGTTGGGGTTTAAGTGCGTTCCCTTCTCTCCAAAACATACGGTGCAATCCTA
Source organism: Theropithecus gelada (assembly GCF_003255815.1). Classification (NCBI taxonomy): domain Eukaryota; kingdom Metazoa; phylum Chordata; class Mammalia; order Primates; family Cercopithecidae; genus Theropithecus; species Theropithecus gelada. The sequence continues at coordinate 22,143,787 of NC_037670.1, forward strand.
ACCCACAGTACCTCAGAGTGGGACCCTATTTGAAAGTAGGGACATCAAAGGTTGCAAAGGTAATAAGTTGAAATGAGATCATACTGGAGTAGGGTGAGTCTCTAACATAACCACCATTCTTGTAAGAAGAGGAGAAGAGAGGCCCAGACACTTACAGAGAGAAAGAAGGCCATGTGAAGACAGAGGCTGAGATCAGAAAGGTGCAGCTGCAAGTCAAAGAGTGCCAAGGATGGCAGCAACCACTAGAGGCTGGATGAGAAAAGGGGAAGCTCTTCCCTGCAGGTTGCAGAATGCGGAGGGTCCTACCAACACCTTGATTTTGGACTTTTAGCATTCCAAATTCTAAGACAATAGATTCCTGTTGTTTTAAGTTACCCAGTTTGGGGACCTTTGTTTCAGCAGCCCTAGGCAACTAATACAGGTCCCCCATGGGAAACTCCTTATTGCCTTGATCAGAATGAACCCCACAGGTCCAATAGGAGTGAGGCTTCACGGTGGAGACCTTCCTGCCTAAAATGCCCTCCTCGCTCATCCCTGACAACATTCAACCCCCAACCCTTCCTTTAGCACAAGGCTCAAAGGCCATAGCTTCGTATATGCTCTTCCTGGTTCTCCAACAGAAAACAGAGGAGTAACAGATGCTATACGTGGATGATGTAACTTGGATGATGTAACTCCTCAAATGTGCATTGTTTCTTATTTAGCATCAGTCAAGTGGGCACCAAGGTGGCCTCTTTGACTTCACCTTTCTTCCACTAGGATGGCTGACCAAGAGCTGTAGGAAGACAGAACCGGGGAAGGGACAAGTCTGGATGGAATTGTTTCAGGTCAAAAGTGGTCTTCCAGAGGCTACACTGATTAGCAATACAAAAGGAGGAATCGCTGTAAACCTAAGCTATTTTATAAAGTTGTCTTTTCCAGATGGCTCTACTCTCAGGGCAGAATGCCCCCGTCCTTGACTCAGTTTTGCATATTGACATCTTAACTGCATTTGAAAGCTCAACTTTCTTGCCATTTCCTCTGAGACTTCTGTATGAAGTACAGTACTCACTTTCCCTCTTAAATTTCCACGGTGTTTTATGTGTACACGTGTGCGTATCTGAGGACAGTTTCCACCTTCTACCTTCATTAGAGATCTCCATTCCAGCCCACAAATACTTACCCAGCATGTACTTGGGCCAGGCCATGAGGATACCGCCCTGAATAGGAAAGAGTGTCTGGTCTCATGGAACTCACAGTTTAGTGAGAAATAAGTGTGTTTCTTACTGAAGTCTATTGTGTAAATACATATGAAAAGACTCTGGTGCATGTGTTAGGCGCATTCAAGATCCTTCACCCATTCAGTCTGTGGCAGATGCATTAATAGACAACCACATAGGGTTGCACTCACATGGGGTCCCATCTGGTTCCAAGCAAAGAAGGGCCTGCACTTGAGGTTGAATTCTCTGTAGTCACCATCTTGAAATGTTTAATGATATCATCTCTGTTTTACCTTTTCTAAATCCAGTGGGACAGTGGAGTATGACGGGGGCTTGTAGCCTTGGCTCCTGTACCATCCTGCCACCTGCCACCTCTCCTTTGGGAGAGGTTCTCAGCTGTCCACTTCCCAACCTCATGTTCCCCCAACTCTTGAGCAGCCTCTGCCCCTGCAATTGTTGCTGCCCCCCAATAGGGTGGCAACTGCATCATTTTGGAACAGCAAGCCTGTGTTCTGCCACCACCTGCCATCTGTGGTGGGTGTCTGGGCATATGTGTAGGACAAGCACTGTGTAGGGGTTCACTGTGAGGCCCAGCAGTGACCATCCCCTCAGCAGGCTGGCAGTGCCAGGGCACATTCCAGAGCCTCGCACCCACCTCCAGTCCAGGTACCCAGAGCTTCCCAGCAGGGAGGTTGCAATCCCTGAGGGATCTCATGTCCACTGTACATTGGGACAGTGGGCTGTGGGAGAGAGACAGTGGCTTCTCCACCCTCTAACTGTGGCTGGTCACAGCATGTGGGTGCAGCCAAGTGCCGGGAAGCAACTGGCAAGTACAAGCCTCTTGTACTGCACCGAGTCACCTGGAAGCGCTGTGGGGTCTGTGCAGGGCTGCATTCCCACGCCTGAGGAAGAGCAGCATGAAGAAGACACCATGACTGGTTGAGAGAGGCAGGAAGAAAGAAAGGAGAAAGTGTTCTGTTTTATACTTGTCATGGTGCTTCCTTTTCATTTTGAGAAAGGAGCTCTCCATTTTCATTTTGCAGTGGACCCTGCAAATCATGTTTCCAGCCCTGCTCCAAAACTCAGTAACAGTTAACCACAGCCATCGCTAACTATAGTGACCATGTGCTGTCAACGGATGGAAAGATCTTCACAGCCCTGTGAGTTAAGAACTGTGGTAATTTCCAGTCTGTGTATGAGGAAAGTGAGGCTCGAGTCACATGCAGAAGCCCCACATCGGGGTAGTGGAGGAGCTGCAATTTGACCCCGGGTTTGCCTGACCCCAGTGCCTGGGCACCCTTGCAGGTGGCTAGTGTGCAAGTAAGAATTAATGAATAGGTCAACCAGCTGGATGCAGGGACAGAATCGGGCCCATCCTCTGCCTTCCTGGGCTGCATTTGGGAAGGACCAGGGACTGAGCACCCAGCATTTGCAAAGCCGGAGGACACTGGTTCTGGTGCGTGGTACTGGGGGCTGGGCCTGCGCAGCCAGAGTGGGCGGCAGCACGTGATCACCTGCAGCTGCAGAGCAGTGGTGAGCCAGGCAGCATCACCGGCTCAGCTGACCCTTCCCGGTACACAGGGCCTGGCCATCTTGTGCCCAACCCTGGTAAAGCACCATTTTGTTTCTGCCTCACCATTTGCTTCTCCTGTGTTGTTTTGTGAGCTGTCTGAGATGTGCATCGTTCTTCTGTATTTGGAGGGGGACATGGAGCCCAGTTAGAAGATACCTGGTGCCTAGGAAAAAGCCTACTCAATTTCCCTTGAAAATATCTCCCTTGACCCCCACCGAATGCTTTTTCTCAGTCCTGATTGTCCTGCCTCTGAGCATTTCATCCTGGGTTCTACACTGGGGTGCATTCCAGCCCTGTCGGTCATTATATTGCAAAGTGATGGATAGATGTACGCCCTTTTGAGAGCTTTAATTTATTATCATGACTTCAGGAATCATACAGGACATTCAGGAAATGTTAACATATTGACTTTTCACAGAAACGTGAAAGGGGTTATATGTTTCGGATTACTCAAATTATCAGCAATTTCAATCAGCTTTTTTATGCGCCATTCAGAGAGCAAAATTAGAAGTGCTTGTGTTTGCATTCTACAATGTATTCAAGATAATTAAAAATTAGCCTGTGAAATCATAGAGATCTTTACAGTAGCAGCAAGGATTTGGAAGGAACATTTCCTACTAGGCAAATGAACTAGACTTTTCTGAGAGTAAATACGGAATCGGAATCCAGCAGCACATCTTATTAAAACTACGAGCATTTCATGTTCACCTCTCCGTGGCTGGCCACCTTCCTCAATAGTCACCCTGGCCATCTCTTATTAGCAACCTGCAGGAAAATAACTAAAAATAAGCAGCTGTAGAAATGATTATTTAAGCCTCTAAGAAATTCCTCCTGATGACTGTGCGTGACTGTGCGGTGGCTGCGCTCTCCCCGGTCCTGTCTCAGTTCGGCTGCACGTCTCTGCTGCTGCTTTAAGACTGCAGAGCGCCCCAGCGGCCAGAGGCAGGGGAGGGGTCCCTGCTCGCCTCCGCGCTCGGCTTCACTCGCCCGGCTCGCAGGCAGGGAAGGTTGGCAGAGGGATCCATGTGACTGAGGCCGGAGCACGGCAAAGATGAGCCTGCCCGCCCGCCTGCTGCCTGGATGCGGAGGGTGAGGGCTGGCGCACGGGAGGCCGCTGGCTGCGCATTCTGGGCACCGGGTGCCCGGGATGAGCTCACGCCCGCGTCTGCGGCTCTCTCCACCTGCCGACCTGCCGGGGGCCCACTGAGCTGACGGCGCACCTGGGCTCCGGCCGCAGCGTGGGGCGCGGCGCCCGGGAGCAGGTGTGCAGGAGCGCAGCGCGCGGCGAGCGCAGCCCTCGCTCCGGAGCCCGGCCGCGCCGCGTGCCCGGGCGGCTAGGCAGCGGCAGCGGCGGCGGCGCCGGCGGCGCGTCCTCGGCGG